>NC_081295.1:66694242-66997272 GCF_030435805.1 Mustela lutreola
TGGAGGCGGTGCAACCAGAAATGGGAAAGGGGAACATGGCTTGGAAGCAGCCCAGAGAAAAGAAACAAAATTTCCATGAGACATGTGATCTTTAGAAATCTACTTAAATTTTTCATCTGTAAAAGGAGGGACTGGAGCACATGATCTCTAAAAATATAGCCCACAAAATTGCCTGACTACATGAATCTAAACTCCATGGAAGGATTCTACAAGGAATGTGAACACTTATTTTCTGCTTACACCTGTATTCGTTAGAGTTCCTCCGTGGCCTGCCTGCCTTGTCATCCATCCCTTTCCAGAGGCTGCCTCATCTGTTCCCAGGCCATAAGTTGCTTCCTGTGTTTAAATAGGGCTCTCCTTTCTTCTGTTCTGCAAACGTGATTATCCAGGTTTCTATCCAAGTTCTTTTTGCCTTACAAGAATCTCAGACCCAATGTGTTCTATATTTGTATCTGATTTAGAGTCCTGGGGATTAAGATCTTGATTTGTTGCCTCCCTGACATTTAATTCCTCATCACTATGTACGGATGTATTTTGCTCTTCTGCCCGTTTGCACTTTCTCACTCCCTGTGCTTTGGTACTTGCTCAGTTATAGTTGTAGCACTTGTCTCCCGCAAAATTCTCTTTAATCTCTTTGTCTGTATTTTCTTTCAGTCTTGTCTGTCTACATGTCTTTCACATTTAGAATGAAAGTTACCTGAAAACAGAGACTGTTACTCATCTTTGTGTCCCCAGTGCCAAGAACATGTTATAATTTAACTTGCAAAACTCTCAAGACCCGAGATAGTATCTAAGCAGTGTTTAAAAAAATAAGTTGGTGGCAATCCCCGTCTATTTAGGAGGAGGCAGTTTCTGTATGGACTTTTGTAATTTTGCACTTGATGAAAGGACCAGTCAAGAGAAGCAAGACACTGATAGCAGATTTCTTTTAGTTCTTGGGAATATATTTTCTTTTCGATAATGACAGAAACATCTGATCTTTCTTCCTTGCTGGAAAATTTGGAAACTTTTACTTATCTCACCTGCTTACATACATCCAGGTATCAAGTAGTTCTAATTTTACCTTGTAATAGCTTGGATATCCCTTTCATTGTCTCCAATCGTTCTTATTTTGGGTCAATGCATAGAATTTCTTGAATGTGTTAGGACAACAGTTTTCTAACTCTTCTCTCTCCAGTCTTGCCTTTATAATCCGTTTTCCATGCTATGGTCAGAGTGAGTTTTAAAAGCTCTGATACTTTATTCTAATACTTTAATTCTGTTGGTGAGTCTTTTTTTTTTTTTTTTAATTAACATATAATATATTATTAGCCCCAGAGGTGCAGGTCTGTGAATCACCAGGTTTAAACACTTCACAGCATTCACCATAGTACATACCCTCCCCAATGTCCATAACCCCACCACGCTCACCCTACCCGCTCTCCCTGGCAACCCTCAGTTTGTTTTGTGAGATTAAGAGTCTCTTATGGTTTGTCTCCCTCCCGATCCCATCTTGTTTCATTTTCCTACCCCCCCAAACCCCCCTCATTGCATCTTCCACTTTCTTGTATCAGGGAGATCATTTGATAGTTGTCTTTCTCTGATTGACTTATTTCGCTAAGCATAATATGTTGGTGAGTCATCTTATATTTCATAACCAAGTTAAATTCCCCAGTGTTTTTCATGTCCCTCAGTGTGTTGCCTGCTTTCTTATGTCTTACCCACTTACCCTCTTACCCTGTGTCCCAGGCATGCTGATATACCAGTAGTCCTATTATTTCAGGCATTGTGTCTTATTTCCTGATCCCCTTTTCCTTATTTTGTCCTCCAAGATTTATTAGGAATATTTTAAAGGAAATTCTTTCAGTGTGGATGGGTGGCACCTTTCCTGTACACTGATTTTTCCTACATTGTCACACTTCCCATGGTAGTACATGTGTTACCTCTAGTAGACTTCTGTTTCTTGAGGATAGGAATTATGTTGTATTATTTTATCTGTTTATCCTAGTACCTAGCGCAGTGTCACACAGTTGGCATATTCCTTCTCCCCATCATTAATATGTGATTGCCAGAGAGTAATATGTGTCTGTGGCTACCCTGGTTTCAAATGAGGAAAAGGAAGTTGGTATTTTGGTAATATCAGAGACCCACAGACTATGCTGCTTTTTGTCATTGCTATGGAGCACTGAATACTTAATATATGTCACACGTTGCTCTAAGCAGTATACGTGTATTGGCTTTTTTAAAATCTCATAACATCTCTGTAAGGTAGATTCCATTATTGTTATTTTGTAGATGAGGAACCTAGGCACTAAAGGAAGTTCTATAACTCATTTGAAGTCATATAGTTAATAGCAGAGCCTGGATTCCACCTAGGCTGTCTTGCAGCAGAGTCCATGTCTTACCTACTTGACCAGACTGTTGTAAGTTGGAGGCTTTTGACATGGAGTGGTTATGGGGGTTCTCCTATGGAAGCATGAAAGTGTGCAACTGGATCTACAGTTACTTTATTCTATTGCCAATTACACAGAGGAGACAGGTGTTTCTGCCTCGTAGGTTCTCAGTAAATTTTTGTAGGATGAATCTGAATCTTTGATCATACAGTGCTAACGTTGGCCTCTGTGATTCCAGCATTATCAAGAAGCCTTGGCTTCCTTGTATGAATAATTTTAATGAAAATAACGGTATTTGCATGAACATGGAAATAGAATGGGCCATGGCCCTGGATGTGAGAAGACAAGAGGTGCGTGTGCCAGAAAATTTCAGTCCACTTACAGGAGTAGTAGGGAAGAGATGAGTTTTGAAAGGTAAATCAGCCTTGAGGTCTTAAGGGCCTGACCTAAGTAGATGGGAAAGGAAAGGAAAGGACAAATTTGAGAAATGTTTATGGGGAAAAGGTAAATAGAATTAGTATTGGTAGTAGATAGAGGTTTTGAGAAAAGGAATCAGAAATCAATAACTGGGATTTCAAGCTTGATTGGACAAGAAAAGGTATTTGATCAGTTTGTGGGCAAGAAGATGAGTTAGGAGAGGATCTGTGCTTTTGAGATGGTGATTATAGGGTATAGAGTGTGTATTTAATGTTTTTTCAAATAATTATAGAGCAGACCTCACCTGGAGGAAAGTGTCTGTAGACCCTAAGGAAATGCTGCTAAACATCCTGCGGAGGGGACGCCAGAACACCTCCCTGCGCCCCCTAACCCCCCAGCAGAAAACTTTCCTGCCGAAGTATCAGCAGGACCAAGGCTGGGAAATCCAGCTCTAGAGCACGCGAGGTGTGCAAGATAGAGTTACCATGACGTTATTCAGAGAAGTCACATTGATAATTCCCTTTTAGTTTTCATCCTTATTCCTTTAGAAATTTGTCAGAGCATTGGAAGAGCTAGGAGGCAGTGATTTTGTTTGTTCACTTCAGCAGTCAGCAAACATGCATCAATGAGGTACAAAGTATAAATATTTGCAGAAAGAGAGAAAGAAAAAAATTACAGCCATTTCTGTCAAGAAGCTTCAGAGTCTAATCGAGAGTATTTCTTTCAGCTTAGTGGAGCATTCTGAATATATAGTTGTCATCGAATGACTGGCTAGATGAACTTGGCACTTTTGTTTCCAAACACAAACTTTTCAGTAGTGTGTGGTATTCAGGATCATCAGTGGGAAGAGTTTGGGTTGTGGTATGCTGATTCTGTTATTGTCAAGTAGGATTTATATTATTAACTTCTAAGAAAAATCAAGAGTGCCCTGAAGAACAGTGTAGAAAGAAGTTTTTAGTGTTTTGAAGTATTTAGCTTAATTTGTATGCTTTTCACTTAAACATTTTAAAAATTTTATTTATGTGACAGGGAAAGAGAGCACAAACTGGGGGTGGGGCAGCAGACTCCCTGCCAAGCAGGAAGTCCTGTGCAGGCTTGATCCTAGGACCCTGAGATCACGACCTGAGCTGAAATTAGATGCTTAACCAACTGAGCCACCCAGGCACCTCTTCACTTAAACATTTTTAATTATAAAAATAATATAGTTGTTATCATAGAAGTATATACATTTTGCACTTGATCTTAGCCAAAAGGCCGAGAAGCAATGTATATACATTTTGAAATGAAAGATACCTCCTTTTTAGTATCACTCTCTAGATGTAATCACTTCTAAAAGTTCACTTCCATTCTTGTGGACTTTTTAATGCCGATAATATAGTGATACAGCATCTTTGCTATTTAATCTTGTACTTGCTTTTTCCACTTAATGTGTCATGGTTTCCTTTTCATGAGTGTGGGTTTACTACTTTAATATCTTGATTGTTTGGATGTACTGTAATTTGTTTAACTGTTCCCTTATTGACATACACCCACCTTTTTTTGCCATTACAGACAGCACCACAGTAAATAATGTTCATACACCGTTCTATAGTCCTGTTAATATTTATGTAGAACACATTGCCAGAAGTATAATGTACATAGTAAAATTTTTGACTTTATCACATTTTTCTGTGCCAAAAGTACATCAGGCTGTGCTCTTGCTAATAGTGTAAGATAGCACTCTTCTTCCTCTTTCCCTTGGCAACTCTAGATACTAATAAAAAAGTAGAAATATATCTATTTGTTCCTCTGCCCTGTCTCTCTCTCTGTCCTCTCTCCTACCACCTCCACTTTTTAGCCCTTTTCCTCAGTCCCCTCTGATTTGTGTTCCCCTTTCCACTGCTACACCTTTCTTTGACTTGTGTATCTTGACCTGGTGCTTTTATTGTTCACTTCTTTCTCTCTGAGTTGTTTTCTCTTGTTGGTTTGTTAGGAGCTCTTTTATTATTATTTTTTTAATTATAATTTTATTTTGTTTTTCAGTGTTCCAAAGTTCACTGTTTATGCCCCACACCCAGTGCTCCATGCAATATGTGCCCTCCATAATACCCACCACCAGGCTCACCTATCCCCCTCCACTCCTCCCTCCAAAACCCTCAGTTTGTTTCTCAGAGTCCACAGTCTCTCATGCTTCATCTCTCCTTCCGATTTCCCCCAATTCACTTTTCCTTCTCAGGAGTTCTTTTATTATATATATATATTTCCCCTACATATTTTATGTTTCCTTGTGGTATATTTAATCAGGGAGAAATCTTATATAAAACTTGTTAGTCTTACTTAAAGATTATAAATATATATTTCTAAAGGAAATATATTCTGTAAAGATTTTATTTGAGAGAGTGAGAATGCACAAGCAGCGGGGGAGGGGCAGAGGGAAAGGGAGAGACAGGCTTCCTGCTGAGCAGGGAGCACATTGTGAGGCTCTGTTCCAGGACCCTGGGATCATGACCTGAGCAGAAGATAGAGGCTTAACTGACTGAGCCACTTAGGTGCCCCTATAAATATATTTTTATTTTTATTTTGTTTTAAGATTTTATTTATTTGATAGAGAGAGTGTGTGTACAAACAGGGGGAGTAGCAGGCAGAGGGAGAGAGAGAAGCATAGGCTCCCTGCTTAGCAGGGAGCCCCATGTGGGACAGATCCCAGGACTCCGGGATCATGACCTGAGCCAAAGGCAGTCACTTAACCACCTGAGCCACCGAGGTGGCCTATAAATATATTTTTATATTTTTCTTCTTTATATTCATATCTTTGATCAACAAAGAATTTATATATGATACACCACAGACATATGATAGAACATTTCTTTCCAGTGAATGGCCAGTATTCCCAATACAACATGGAATAACCCATCCTTTTCCCACTGATTTGAAATACCACTTTGCATATACTGAATTTCTATTTGTAACTCTGCATATTCTTAAATATTTTTGTATATACTCAAATGCTGTTCTTATGTATAAGAAATATATTCCTATTAATTGGTCCATTTGCAGATGCTCTGTTCTCATTCATCAAACTATTCTTATGACCCCATTTTAATTTACTCCAGCTTTATAAGAGGTCTCAATATCTGGTAGTTCAAGTCCCCTATTATTCTTAATTTAAACATTTTATTGGTCATTCTCTCACATTTACTCTTCCAGATGAACGTCAGCATCAGCTTGGCTTGCTTCTTCCCAAAATAGTCCCTTTGGATTTTGTACTACTGGATCATTCTTTTGTTGTTGTTGTTGTTGTTATTATGTACTCTTTAAACTTACTTGCATGATACTTAAGCAAATTAAGAAGAAAAAAAAAACTGGGCTCAATCTAAAGATAAAGTATACTTTTTTGTTACTCTCTGTGACAAAGCCCAGTCTTACTCAGATTTTTGCCTGATTGACCCTTAAATATGCTTTTTCTCAAATTATTTTTGCCTTCTTTTTCTTTTCAGGGTCATGTCAAATTTCATTTGTTGCAAGACTTTCCTAATTAGATGCATACTTTGAATTCTCTTATTGTTTCTATAACTCATCTCTACCACTTTATAATTGTCTCCCAGGGTAGTATATAAGCCCTTTGAGAATAGCCACCATGCGATTCATGTCTTTTTCTAAACCCAGTTATATCACAGGCCACAGTTGTATAGCCTTTGTCAAATCAACCCAATACAGACCTCAGTTTTCCTAAAGTAAAGTAGGTATGATTATACATACTTGGCATAGTTGTTATGAAGGCAAAAGAACATGTAAGCACCTAACAGGAGAGCATACGAGAATGCCCATAATTGGCTTTCTAGAATGCAGATCTCTTAGGGTTAGGAGGTGACTGGTATTAAGTGCAAGTAATAGAGAGTAAGTTGACGTTATTGTCCAAAGAAGAGATTGACGACAATTTGCAGAAGCAGTAGATTATCTCATGTCTTCAAAATGTAAACTCTTAGGGATTAATAATCATTAAACTCTCTGGAATGTTTTTTGTGGGCACAGTACTGTTTTCATGTGCTATGGAATATGTGAACATATGTATAAGACAGTTTTCACCCTCCCAAGAGCTGGTAGTCTAAAATTGAGTGTGTTTTAAGACCAAAAAATTAAATCAGAGATAGGTAAATCATGTGGATATGTAAGTTTACATGTTCAGTAAATTCAGCAAGATTATGATATAGTTGTGTGATGCTGGGGAAATTGAGCTTTGTATCTTTTACAAAGGCATATACATTAAAAAAGATTTTCAGGGCAAGGGGCCTAGATAATTTTGTATTTAAGAGAAAACTTAGACACTGCTATTTAGATCTCAGTTGAGAAAAGAAGCAGTGAAGTCCTGGAGAAAGCATCCCATGAAGGAATAACTACAGGGACAAAAGAAGGCTTTGCTTTAGAGACAACTAGTATTTGAGAATGGTGAATTGGACAGGTAGGGTGAGATGATTAAGTGCGGGTCCTGCCACTTCCTGTGAAGTCACTTAATTTCCTTGTGTCATTTTTTCATCTATATAATAAGCAGGTTAAGCTTGATCAGCTGGGTAAGCTGTTTTTTCCATCTGAATGAAAAATCAAAATGATGATTGATTCTCCTCCGTTTTCCTAGAGCCTGAACACTAGTCACTAATACGTGAAATTTCAGAATGCAGATCTTTTTGTGATTGGTTTTATATGACTTGGGGGAGGACATTGATTATTTTCCTCTGGAATGGCACATTTTACTTTTACCTCCTAATGGGCTATTTGATTTAAAAATCATTTTAGTGGTTTGGGAGTCAGAGACCTAATACTGGACAGAAATCATTTATTTCATTGTAACAGATGGTTTCCCACTTAAAATGGTTCTACTTAATGTTTTGACTTTACAGTGTTGCTGAAGATATGCATTCATTAGAAACCATACTTTGGATTTCGAATTTTGATCTTTATTCAGTTGATAATGTGGTGTTGTCTTCCCTCATGATGCTGGACAGTGGTGGTGAGCTGCACCTTCCAGTAACTCACCTGATCACGGGGGTCTTCAGCCAGTATGCACACAGGCATTCTGTTTTTCACTTTCTGTACAGTACTCAGTAGATTACATTGGATACTCACCACTATACTAAAAAGTAGGCTTTGTATTAGATAAGCTGTCCCAACTGTAGGCCAATGCAAATGTTCTGAGCATATTTAAAGTAGGCTAGGCTAAACTTTGAAGTTCTGTAGGTTGGGTGTATTAAATACATTCTCAGCTTATGATGTTTTCAGCTTCTGATGGGTTTATTGGGACCTGACTCCATTGTAGGTTGAGGATGATCTGTAGATCAGAAAACTGAAGCTAGCAAAATTAAGGGGACTGCTTAAGCTGTAAGGTAGGTAGTAGCTAAGTAGTGTGGCAGAGCAGGAACTAGAAGCTATGCCTCCTTTTTCTGTGCAAGTATTCATTCCATACTGACATTTTTTGGACTTTCTGAAAATTTAATGCTCAGTTTTTTGAGGTATGTTATGCAGTGAATGAATTTCTAGTTGGTTGGGGAAGGTCGGAGAACACAGTAAACATTTCATACTTTTATGTGATGGCTTCAAATACTCATATGTGTCTCTTAGTGATCCATGACTGGTTATTTGAGTTATTAGTTCACTTCTAACTTAGTTGTAGATTTTGCCTGGCATCAGTCTGAAGTAATTATGAGAGGAACTTTGTAATATGGTTGGGTAAGTGGAAGTGTATCACATTGCTGTTGACAACAGCTCAGTGGGAATTTACTGAATGTATCTTTTTTCTTTGTGGATAACACCAAATTGAAATTCGCGTATTTCCAAAATAGCCCAAGTCAAGTTTATCAAAGGGAGGATTCTACAGGTAGAATTATTGAACCCCTTGAAATAGCATGCAAAATTAGTGTGTATGGTGAGTTTTTCTGGCAAGTATTTCTCATTGTTTTTGTGAGCTTCTTAAAGGGATATATGACCTAAATAAGTTTTCAGAATTACTGCTGTAATGGGTGATAGTCAGAACTATAATACTAGACTTATTTTACTCTGAGAAAAAAAAAGATTTTTTCACTTAATTGAATTTTTGAAATACTACATCTTGTGTTTGATGTCTTATAGATAAGAATCACTAGAAGTGAAAAGGTTTTATATTTATTGCATCCCACAGAAGTACTATAAGATCATATTGTGATTTTTGTGCTTAAGACCTTCTATGTCATTTTAGTTTTAGTTTTTTTTTTAAGTCAAAATTACAGTGTTTTAATGTACTAAATGTGTAGGAAGTGGGAATTAGTCCTGGATAGCTTGAAATAAGACATTTCTGTGCTTTATGACTCTTCTGCCCTATTTGGATAGAGGCCAAAATCCACCATGCCTCTTTGCCTTGCCTTAGGATGTCTTACCTACCTACAGACACCAGCACTACCACCAGCGTCATCATCATCATCGTCGTCAGTACCGTGTGTCCTCCTTTTTTAGCCCTGTCTCATCTCTCACTCCTCTCTACTTTCCTATAACTCTGGAACTGCTTTTTTTTTTTTTTTTCTCTTCCATAAAAATCAAACCTCTCTGTAATTTTCAGTGTTTTCCAAGTGTTTTTTCCACTCCTTGCCTTACTTCACTTCAATTCTCTCAAACCTTAGGGCCTGGAATGTCAACTTTGTTCTCTTTACTGCCTTTTCCTTATTCCTCCATTCTTTTTTTTCCCCCCTCAAGTCTCTGCGCCTTTGAAATTCCCATCTTTTGCCTAAATCACCTGTTCATTAGTCCTTACTGCTGTCATTTACTGAGCAACCTCGTTGTCCACGCTTCCTTGTTCATTGAATATTGGCAGTTGGCCTATAGTACTCTTCTTCAGCTTCAGTTCTTGATGATCGTAGCTTATTTGTGCATCAGTGTGAGAAAACACTGACAGAAACCCCACCTGGACTTACAGTTTCTTGACCACTTGATTTCCAGTGACCATTAACTCCTTAGCAATTCATTCTAATTCCCCTCCTTCAGAATCATGAATTCACAGTCCTGTTCTGACCACGACTATCTAGTTGTGCTTCTCAGGTCATGACCTTCTCTTGACCTGTGGACCTCTCTTCTTTATCCCAGTACATCAGTACTCTTCCTTTGTCATTTTATTTGTTTAATCCCACTTAGGATTCCTGTTTGATTAATTTCAATAACTTTTCCTCCCATTTTGCCAGTACCTATAACTGCTTTATTTCTCTGCTTTCTCCTTGCATCTGTTGGGTAGAAATGTAACCCTGAATGAAGTAGTTAATGCCTTTGCTGTGCCTGTTCCTAAATGGCTGAACATTTCTAGAAAAAGTCACAAAGAGGGGCGCCTGGGTGGCTCAGTGGTTTAAGCCTCTGCCTTCAGCTCAGGTCATGATCTCAGGGTCCTGGGATCGAGCCCCACATCGGGCTCTCTGCTCAGCGGGGAGCCTGCTTCCCCCTCTCTCTCTGCCTGTCTTCTGCCTACTTGTGATCTCTCTCTGTCTGTCAAATAAATAGATAAAAATCTTTAAAAAAAAAAGTCATAAAGAAAGGCAGAGTGATTCCATTATAAATTTATTATCACCTATCTTTTTAAAAGATGTTTTTATTTGAGTATCATTGACCCACAGTGTTACATCAGTTTCAGGTGTTATCACAGATCTTAAGTGGGCCTTCACTACTGTCCAGCCATTCCCCCTTGTATGATGACTATTGAAAACCATTTGCTTCACCAGTTCTTTTACTTCCCTTGTTCACCCTCAGTCTCACCAGGTAACTGGCTCCTTGTGATAGAGTAAGTAGAAGCTAACCATTGGGAATTTTCATCTTCCAGCTCCTCAACAAACAAACCTACCTCCTGTACAGTAATACCTGTCTTAATTTAGATTCGGCCTATGCCTCATATCCTTTCCCTTTCTGCTTTCCCAGGAGTTCTAAAATATGTAATGGGATGTTATCTCTTCCTAATATTTTCAACCAGTGCCTCTCAGTGCTGTCCTTTCTATCAGCTGAACTTTTTTTTTTTTTAAGATTTGTTTGAGAGAAAAAGATCACAAGTAGGCAGAAAGGCAGGCAGAGAGAGGGGGAAGCAGGCTCCCCACCAAGCAGAGAGCCCGATGCAGGGCTCGATCCCAGGACCCTGAGATCATGACTTGAGCAGAAGGCAGAGGCTTAGCCCACTGAGCCACCCAGGCATCCCTCAGCTGACCTTTTTGCTACCATTCTACCATAGCCCTCCCTTTCCAGCCAAACTTTTTAAGTGAGTCATTTGCACATGCCTGTATTCTCTCATCGAAAGCTGTTGGGACCAGAGTTGCCTCAGGAATCTGAAGTTTTGGAATGTGGAAAAGCATTACCATGTATGTACTACCTATGGTGTGATAACCTCAGTGGAATGGGGGGCTGCACCCTGTAATCATCACATTGTGATTTCTGACCTTGATATGTATGACTTTTCACTTTAAGTGGGATAAATAAGGGCTATCATAGCCTTCATGTCAGTTTAGGTCAGGTTTTGCTTCCAAATTCAAATAAGACGAAAACCTTAATTTTCCAGAGCTTTCACATTGTAGAAGTGTGGATAAGAGATCGTGGCTAGGGACTGCCTCTGTTTTCTCATCTTCACTTTTTTTTTCTTTTTTTAAACCCATTGTGATGTTTCCTTCTCTCACTTCTCCCAGATGGCTCTTACAGACTCTACCAATGACCTTTACTTGAGGCGATCATGTCACTAGTGAATGTTTCCCGATACTTGGGTGGTGCCAGCCCCATCAGCCACTCTTCCCCAGGCTTCCTTGGCACCCCCCACCCCGGCCCTCCTTAGTCACCTTTTGCAGGCTCAGGGTCCCTGTAATGATTAAAGGCTGGATTTCTTTCAAGGCCCTGTCCTAGAACTACTTCTGTTCTTAGTCTGTATTCACTTTCTTTGTGATCTCACTTAGGTGTGTGTCTTCAACTACTTACCATGTGCTGATGAATCACAGATAGATGCTCCAGCCCACACCTGTCCTTGAGCTTGACTCTATCTTCTCCTCTCTCTTGGTCTTCCTCTTACTTGCTTACATCGTTTTGGTGGCTTCCTATTTTGTTAGAACAAGTGTTAGGCTCTCTGGCCTGGCCTGAGGGCTCCCTGTGTGGCCTGGCCGCTGTCCCCGCTTAAGCTTCAGTTAGTGAGCTGCATTCCCTTTCCCTTCTGTTTTTACTTCCTCTGAGGTCCACGCTGCCTCCCACAGCACAGTCACTGTGCAGGCTACTCTCTCTGTTCACAGTACTCTTCCTTGTGTGTAGTTCACAGTGCTCTTCCTTTCTGTGTAGGTCTTTCCTTTAGCATCATTGCTGAACTCTTAGCTTTCCTGTGGAAGCTTCTATTTTGTGTGCCCTGCCACCAAACCTTATGGTACGTGTACATATTCTAACACTAATAGTTTTTTATTTTTGGTTACTAAGTGCACCTTGTCCACTCGATTTAAGCTCTCTCAGCACAGGGATTATGTCTGCTTTTGTTTGCCATTATATTTCCAGCATAGGGATTGGCATAGAGTAGGCAAATAACAAACATTTTGTATGCATTATATACATTAATTTACCTTTTCTAACTTAAAAAGTAATTTATGTACATGTATTTACCAGTGTATCATGTGCAGTTTCCAGTTTTAAGTGGACCCAATCCTGATGGTAATATTACTGAAAATTACGAAGTTACATTCTAAAGAATTCCATAAATCACAGGTCTGTTTTTTAAATATCAAATGCATTAAAGTCTTTGACCTAGCTCTTAATTGATCTTGTTCTTAATTCACTTTTTCTTCCCCCATATCCTTGTTAGATATCAAATATCTTCCTAAGCCTAGTATTGTGTGCAAGTAAAGTATATACAGTGTCCAGCACAATTCAGCAGCCTCTTTTTATTTTATTTTATTTATTTTTATTTTTAAGGATTTTATTTATTTATCTGACAGACACAGTGAGAGAGGGAGCACAAGTAGGGGGTTCAGCAGCCTCTTAACTTGCTCATCAGTTTATAGGTATCACGAGATTAAAAATAGCTTAGCCATCTGCTAACTGACCAAACAATTTTAGTAGCATGAAAGGGTGTGGTAGGAGACAGGGACCTAGGGTCTAGGTATTCTGTCAGAGCAAGGCTTAGAGCAGAAACCACCTTGTGACCTCTTAATACTGAAACTTAAGAGTCAGTTCAAAATTAGGAAGAGATTTGGTAGAGATTAAGCATAGCAGCGTCCCAGTAATAGGGGATTTCCCAGAATATAGGTAACAGAAGAATTTCAGCATTTTAATGTTCACTGAATTTTTTAGAGAAAAGAATATGTATAAAGATACAAATTCTATAATACTAAATTATCATGCTGTATATTTATGTAGTATATAGTATGTAACATTTTCTAGAAATCAGCTTTAACTTATTAGCCCTTCACATTTTACTCTCTAATTAGGAAAATCAGTAGACTCCCAGTCATCTCGAAGTGAATCTGAAATTGTGCCAAAAGTTGCTAAAATGACTGTGTCTGGAAAGAAGCAAACTATGGGATTCGAAGTGCCTGGGTAAGTTCTTAAGCCCTCCCCCATCTTTTTTTGGAAATAAGTATTGTCTTCCACTTGACTGTTAAAAAGAGAACCTACCTTAATAAATTTTGCATGATGTGTCAGTAAGGTTGAAGTAACGTGGGTCCTCAGTGTGACATGGTACAAAGAAAAGGGGTTGAGAAATTAGGCTTGATACTAAATATGCATGTTACTCAATCTATCTCACTGTCCATTTTCTCATATAAATTAAATAAATTTTAACAAAAATCCTCAATTTTGTGAAATCTAGCATTCTGAGCTTGGGAACCCTACCACTAGATGGCGTAGGTAAGCAGTGTTTGGGAAATACAAGTGGTTGGTGAATCATGTAATCATTAATTAAAATTTTTTTTCTGACTTTAATTTTTAAACTCTCTTAGATTTTCAGGTTGAATGAAATGGATCACTAGAACAAAGTCACAAAATATAAAGTGAAACATACCTAGAATTTCAAATATGGTGAGAAATTATAGATCCTACATTAGTAGCACTCATTTGTTCTTATCATAAGAGGATTCCCCCAAGAGTTTTTTTCTTTCTTTCTTTCTTTTTTTTTAAAGATTTTATTTATTCCAGTGAGAGAGAGACAGAGCACAAGCAGGGGGAAAGGCAGAATGAGAAGGAGAAGCAGGCTCCCTGCTGAGCAGGGAGCTCTATGTGGGCTGGATATGAGGACTTGAGATCATGACCTGAGCCAAAGGCAGCCCCTTAAACTGACTGAGCCACTTAGGCACCTCTCTGAAGAGTTTTTGTAAGCCAGGGAAATTGGTTGCTTGAGACTTAACAACACAGTAAACTTTAAACCTCTTTGAAACATTAACTTTAAACATTAACTTTAAACCTCTTCAAAAATTTTCAGATTGTTTAATTATTTCTTAAATCCTTTACTTATAAATTATACATCTATTTTGTCTGTCCTTTAGATAGATAAGAGTCAACATTATGAAATATAAACAAAAAAATAGAGGATTTTTTTTTTAATTTCAAGAAATAAGAACTAAGCAGCCTTATTTTTCTCCCTTATAACATTGCTGTATCTAAATTAATGGAAGTTTCAAAAAAATAAGTAAAAATTTAAAAATAAATAAATAACATCTTTAAAAAATGGAAAAAAATAAATTAATGGAAGTTTCACAAGTCTTGGTTGTAAAGAATCTTTATGATCACTTAGTTCAATTTTTTTGATTTTATAGAAGCAATACTTGATTTAGATTCCAATTAGGTGAAGGGAAGTATCCCATATCTAGGACAGAATAAGTGTTCAGTGTATGTTGAATGACTGTATGAATGAAATTTTAATGAGTGACATTTAATGAATTAAAATGGATCACATTTAATTTGGGTAACTGTAGCCCACTACAATAATTTTGAGTCCTCATTTAGTTACCAAAAACCTAATGTATTTCTTTTCTCTCAGAAAGATTTCTGTCAGAATCATAAATTTCTTTTTTATTCTTGTGTTTGGGGAACCATACAGATAATGGGATTATCTCCACTAAGAGGAAGAAAAATAAATAGAATATATAATTCCTTATACTAAGGATTTTATAATCTTATTGAAAAATGTTTTAGAAATCTTACATACAAATAAACCCAAATTAATGTATCACATTAAAAGTAAGTGCACAATTATCTATGGGAATAATTATAATAAATGATCAAGAAAAACATAGTAAGTACAAGTTAATAATTCTTGACAACCTAACTCTGTACTTCACAAGTGTAATACAAGCCTTTCAGAACCTTACAAGACTATATACTTCATGAGGACAGGGACCATTAATGTTCATCATATTTCTTTCATAGAATAGCTTATTTATTGATCAGAGTCCTTGGGGAAATATGTTTTATTTTAAAAATAAACTTGGAGGGGTGCCCGGGTGGCTTAGTCGGAGAAACTTCTGCCTTCGGCTCAGGTCATGGTCCCAGGGTCCTGGGATTCAGTCCCACATTGGGCTCCCTGCTCAGTGGGGAGTCTGCTTCTCCTGCTCCTTCTTTTGTTTCCTCTGCTTGTACCCTCTGGCTATCTCTCTCTCTGTCAAATAAATAAATAAACTAAATATTAAACAAATAAATAAACAAATTTGGAAAAACATAAAGGTGAAAAAGCAGCCTGTGCATCAATATTTTATTACGGCTCTAGGAGAGAAGTCATCAGAACATGAGAGGTCTGTAGGTAGAGATCAGGATACTCAGCAATGTATAATATTGCTTAAGGACCAAGCTATATGGTGTCAAATACTTATATAGGATTTTTCAGAAAGTTTATACTAAGGATAAAACTTAAGCTGTAATTCTGATTTGATCTTGAGGAAGCACAGAGAAGGATAACAAAATGCTTCTGAGTCAAGATTTCAGTATCATAGATACCTATGTAGTGTGATTCCCAATGGCAGCTCATAAAAAAGGGGTAATGCATTGCTTAGAAGAAACTAAAACAGCAAACTTTTTCTTCACTAATATTAAAGATGGTAAATACCTCTCTAGAAGAAGCTTATTTAAGTATAAATGGTTAGAACCTTACATAGACAATAAATACTCTTGAATTTAAATTAGCTTCCCAGTCTCATTTAAATAAATGAAGAAGAAAGATTAAGTCCCTACATTCCTGTAGAAATAATCCTACTTTTGGAACAATGGCTTAGGAAAAATACCAGAGTAGTCATTTTTTAATAATAGGTAAGTTTACAAAATTGTATCAGAAAGCACCTGAAAAAATTCAACCAACTTACTTTTTTTTTTCATATCAGTCAATAGTTATAGCCTTTTTAGGCCTCATCTTAGAGATTTTTCAAAACCTTAAAATACTGAGTTTTGCTTCGTAATATATAGAAGTTTTTACTAAGCACAGACTTAGCTAGGATGCTTTCCTAATTACTTGGCTCACCTCCTTCTAAAACTGTACAATTTATTGAATGAATTTGTATTTTACTTAGACTTTATTTGAATGTTTTCATGACATCAAGAGAAAAGCAAGCCTTTCATGTGATTGAGTTGTACATGAAATAATCCAGTCAGACCCCTGCTTTGTGAAGCCCTTCCTCCACTGGGCCAGCTGAGCTTCAGGCCTCTACCTGCTGTCAGTCATAGCTGTTCTGCTTGGATCTCTTCTTTGTACTGGAGTTAACATAAACTTCCCTTTGAAGAAAAGCTTCTGTACTAAAAACAGAGATTTGAAACCAGAAATTGTGATTTCTCCCGGGTCTGATCAGAACCAGAGCCCATGTCTAGTTACTTTGGTTGAACACTTTTATTATAATTTGTAGGGTTTTTTCAACTTGTCTAAATGCAGAGTTGTCATGTTTGGTTTTAGAACTAACTGTGGTCATTCAAATGTTTGCAAATTATAGTCTCAGATTTCACTTAATTTACCCTGTTGAAATCCTTTAAAAGGATTGGAATCTTTTCACATGCATAAATTTTTTTCCCCTGTGGGTCTAGATGAAGCTAATCTGTCTACACGGTGTCAACAAACAACACCAAAATTGTTAGTAGAGATTGACGAAAGCAAGAGAGAGAAAGGGAGTGGGTATGAGGTTTTTAAGGAAGTTGCAAATATAACTAATGGGACTTTTCCTTGAGGACTAGGATGAAGGTCAGTGTTCAGCATATGAAAATGCCCTGAGAGGGGAAAAATGAGTCCGTTTTTTTGTTACTGTGGATAAGAAGAAAATAATGTACTGTTCTCACATGAACTGTTTTTTGTATGTAATTCTTTGCCAGTTCCAAATTGAATTGGATAGAATTGGTTTCATTCTTAATAATTTGCAGTTTAACCTGTTCTTTGTCCTATTTCTGTTTATCTGTGTCCCTGAAAGGAATGTAAACTGTATTGTAGTCTGGTTGATTAGATCCCATCGCTGCTAGCTGTCCATGGGATGGATTGCACTGATACAGTTTCTGTAGATAACAAAAAGCTAATGAACTAAGGGCCGTGTTTACTTTTGGGGGCATCATCATTATCAAAGAGCGAGTAGGTTATTCTACATGGCCTTGGGGTCTACTTTATGTATTGGAGCCCCACACTAGATTGTAAGCTTTTGGGATTAGTAGATAAATTTCTCATCAGCATCTTTTTTTCTTTTCAACGTCAATGCCTAGTAGAAGTTGTAGTTTTTAGAAAATCAAGTATTAGTTGAATTAATGAATTAAATAAAAACTTCTTTGTTGAAATTATTAAGAAAATGTAGACAGAGTTAGCTCCCTTAAGGATAGTGTTTGAACAAAAAAGATTGTTAGTCTCTGTCCTATAAGAAGAATGAGTTAGGGATGAAGCTTTTTTTTTTTTTTTTTTTTTTTTTTAAATAGTACTTTATCTCTAGGAACACATTTAGTACCAAGTTTTACAAAATATCTCCATTATGCATTTGTTCTGATAGGATTATATGGCTAAGGCTATGTGGTCATGAATTCAGTTATTTTATAGAATATTTTCTTCTTATCTTAGTGTTTGCTGGACTGTTTTTCTCCTGGGATCCTCCAAGTCTATATTTGTGTGGTTTGGGTCTAACTACTTACCATTTCCACCTTAATAGAGTGGCCACTTAGAAGAGATCATTGTTGGTCTGCAACCAACATATTCCGTATAAGGAATAAGAAAAGACAACTTCTCTGCCCTTCTGACCTTATAGGGTGTCAGTTGAGTTGGTTTAAACATTTTTTTTTTCCTATCTCTGCTTTCTGTAGAGTAACTGAAGAAAATGGTCATAGTTTCCACACACCTCAAAAAGGACATCTTAGTGAAGGAACTGGCATTGCTGCTTCTGATGTTCTTGACACTGTTTCTAAACCAGTTCTTCCATCCCACACCATTCAAACATCAGAAGAGCAGAGCTCAACACCAACACCGGTGAAAAAGTCTGGCAAGCTGAGGCAGCAGATAGATGTCAAAGCGGAACTGGAGAAGCGGCAAGGAGGGAAGCAGCTCCTCAACTTGGTGGTCATTGGTAATGCCCTTTGTTTTTCTCGGTGCCTGGTCACCTCTGCCATAGCCTGGCCACTTCCTGGTGGCAGCATGTATACTCGTTCCCACTCTGAGTGTCTCTCTGGGTGGAAATGGACACAAGCAAGGAGGTATCACATCATAGTGCTTTCTAGTCACTCTGGGGAAAATAATGCCAGATTACCAAGGAGGTCATTAGACTTGCTTGTGGCATTTTCATTTTGTGACTGTTCTGAAAATGCCATGTCTTACTGACAGTTCGAATTTCCAGAAGTCAAGGAAATTTCCCCCCTCTCTTCAAGAGACTCTTTTTTTCTCCATTTACTTTAACTATCATTTGATAAAAACTGGTATTTATTACTCTAAACACTGACGTGAACTAGTGGATTACATATTCATGTAACACCTCAATGTGAACAGCGTCTGGAAAATGTACCTAGTATTAATCCTGAATCAATTTTCCTTAGGTCATGTTGATGCTGGGAAAAGTACTCTGATGGGCCATATGCTTTATCTTCTGGGTAATGTAAACAAAAGAACTATGCATAAGTATGAACAAGAGTCTAAAAAGGCTGGCAAAGCTTCGTTTGCATATGCATGGGTCTTGGATGAGACTGGCGAAGAAAGGGAAAGGTAGTCACTATATTTCAAAATTTTTAGTTTGAAATGATATATAGTCTTTTAAATAAGTATATAGTATGTGTTGAATATGTATGAAACATGTCCTGAAATATTTTAAGAAACTTCTTTTAGAGAAAAGCTTTTGTGAGGGAAATATTTTTATTATAGTTTCATTATATCTACATACATTTTCTACTCTTCCAAATTCTATGAGAATAGTTGAAAAGAATGTTTATCAAAAAAACTTAAAAAAAAACACCACACACAGGAAAATGGTAGTAAAAAACCTTAGTTAATTATTCTGTGGGAGAAGTTTTAGTTGTCCCCCCTAAGTATTTGTTAAATTGACTTGATTTGGAATTAAAATTATGAATAAGACTAAATTTTATATAAGGTAACTTTAAGAGAAGGTAACTTTTTGTAGTAAACTGTCTTCTGTCTGGAATTAAAATGACCAGTATATTTAAATTATCAGACTTAATTCATCTTTATACTTTCTGTAGTATGTTTTTATGAGATAGAATCAATGAACTAGTCATTAGATCTACTTCCTACAATAGAGATTTAGTCTAGTCAGTTACTATGCCCGTTGCTAACTCTGCAGGAGAGAACAGCTATTCATATACCCCAGCCAAAGTGTTTCTTTCAGAGTATTCAGAGTGGTGGTTTATATCATGTCACAACTGTCAGAGATGGGGGAACCAATGATACCTTTGTCAGGAAAGAATGAGGACACCTAGTAAGTGAAATGGCAGGTATATCAACTGTGTCAAAGAAATGACTGAAGACTCTGAAGTCCTCCCAAAAGTCCTAAATCAACAAAGAAATTATTCCGTGTTCCCTGTCTTCCTTCTGAGTATAATTAAAAAATATATTTGGATTTTCATACCTTTTAAAAAAAGTGTGTATTTATTTTCTTGAGTATTGAATAGTCTACATTATAATATATAAGGTAATTCTCAATGAAGGGGGGACATAATATTCTTTAGTTTTTTTGATAAACAGAATTTTATATCATGGTGGGTGCTTTTTTTTTCTTGTAGTTGGTCTTTTTTAGTCTATATCGCATCATAAGTTTGTTTTCCAACTAGTAAGGAAAATTAGTTGGCTGCAAATTTTTGGAACATGAATATTGGAAAACAGTGGAATCCTGGTATGATGTCAGTGTTAGAAGACTAAATAATTTATTTCTACCTACCAGGTTACCAAACAGATTATTAAAATATATGGCTCTTTAGTTATATTTATGTCATCTGTTAAGTGGGCAAAGATAACAATAAAATTTAAGTTAGAATGACTTAGTTGAGCTGGCAAGTGAGCTAACTATCTAATTCCTAGAATAGTCAGTAATTTTCATGTTTTTTTTTATTTTTTATTTTTGATAATAAAAAATAATCTAATTCCTAGAATAGTAATTTTCATGTTTTTTTTTATTTTTTATTTTTGATAATACATCTACTGGTTGGCTGTTATTTTTTGCTGCTGGTAGTTTTCTATGCTTAGTATGATGCAATTTTAGAATATTCTTTGGTTCTGTAGATAGCAGATACGTCTAGATACCTAATAAGAATTTTAACTCACCACTGTATGTTCCTTCATAGTATTTCAGAAATACAGTGTGTTACTTATCCCACCATGTTAAATATTTATAAGTCGTCTCTTCTCAGGTTGAACAGAAATTAGTAAAACAAGTGACATTTTCATATCCTTAGGGTTACAAATGTAGACCAGAGCTGGCTCAAGAGTATATTCTGGTCAAAGCAGTATTGGGAGGAGCTCAGAATAAGTCTTGGTTTATCAGTATTCTGGGTGGTTATTTGAGGATTATTAGAATTAAGCATCATTTCCACCAAGTTAAATAGCCCATTGTTTTAGATTAAGCTGGAATGACTTGATCAGGGAGACCCAAAGTTACCTCAACACTCTGCTAGGGGAGACACATAAATTACTCTAATTGTCAGAACGCTTGGCAGTAAAAGGGATGGCCCATCCATTATTCTGGACTGTTTGGGGCAAACCAGGATGAATGATTACCCAGTTTATTGCCCACCCAACTTCCTTTTCCTGATGTCTGGAAAGACTTAGTACCTTTGTAGACTCTTCCTGGGCTTTCTTATAAACCGAACCTACATTTTTGTGGCTAAGAAGCGGTACTGTGTTGGTCTCCAGGAAAGATGAAATGGGATGTGAAACAAACTGCTGTTTATCTTTCTCAATTTTTAAAAAAAATTACTATCTCCTTTGATATTTCATTTTTTCTAATTGTGTAACATACTAATCTGCCTTGCAAATGAAAGTTTATAAGTTTATTTTTATAATTAGTGAAGCATCTATATATAAACATGATGAAAACTGCCTCCTGATAGTAGTCATTCTTCACTTTACCTTCTCTGGTGTGCAGTAGTTACTGTTTCTTCCTCCAAAGATATCCCCATATATCTTTCTCTCTTTACAGTCTACCTAGCCTTTTACCAAAAGGAAAAAAAAAAAGAAATGGGAAATAATCCAGCATTTTGATTATGTTCTTGTGGTATCTACAGCCTTATTTTAAAGACATACACATGTCATTTTGTTACAGCAGAAATTCTAGCCCCAATTGGTAGCTTAATTCATCAAAATAGTAGACTGTGTAATAAAACTCCCATTATTTCTTAAGAATTTAGACTATCATTTAGCCCATATTATTAAATAATTTAGTCCATAGCATTGATTATTTCTATAGTGTGATCTAACCATATTATGTTTTCTTTAAGGGGAGTAACAATGGATGTTGGTATGACGAAGTTTGAGACCACAACCAAAGTTATTACGTTAATGGATGCTCCAGGCCATAAGGATTTCATTCCAAATATGATTACAGGAGCAGCCCAGGTATTCAGATGTTTCCTGAATTATACTACACTGATTGTACATGCAATTTCCTGATGCTGAGCTTATAATTCTAGGATTATAACTTCTAAAATATTTTGAAATTAAAAAATTTAACTTTTGAAAAAATTGGAAAACATAGATTGTATTTTTATGATCTTATTGGTCCTATATAAAACTTTTTTTAGTTATTATATAACTACATATTAATTATGTATTTATATATTATATATATATTATATTTTTCTATTTATTCTATAAAAGCCATGAATTTCTTATAGTAAAAATACTAGTAAGGTACTTGATGAAATATAGCTTTATATTATATTAATGAGTTGGAGTGAATGTTTCAATATCTGCCTTTATACTGTATTTATTTTCAAGGCCTATATCTTTTAAAAGCAGAAACAGTGAAGCTTGGGAGTTTTGCCCCTGTGGTTTATTTACTTTCCTTGTAGGATTAAAAAACAGTTGCAATTTGTAGAATTATATAATTCTTAAGGATACTGAAAAAAATCAAAGATAATAACTTTAAAAAATTAAAACAATGAAAGTAGCACTGTACATAGAGGCCATAGCTTCTTTTTCAATAAAAGATGGAAAATATAAAGAGTTATTGGAAAATATAAAGAGTTCAAAAGTTTGCCTATGTCACTTGGCAGAAAGTGTGACTTAAGCAATTGGCATTTTCTGAGTTCTTAACATCTGTTTAAAGGGAATGTTAATACGAGCATTCATCAACCTTAAAAGGATGTTCTATAAATAAATTAGAATATTTTGAAGATGAATGAGAAAATATTCTATTTCAGGAAATTGATACATAATTTCAAAATAATAATTTAAGATCCATGGACTGAACAAGATATTGAAGATTAAAAAATACCACTCTTGATTGAGTACCAGATATGGGCTAGACACTATATGAGGTGTTTTGTATACATGTAGTTTACTCCTTCTAGGAAGGTGTATATTATTCCCATTTTATTTTACTTTTTTTTTTTTTTTTTTTAAAGATTTTGTTTTTAAGTAAACTCTCTACCCGTGGTGGGGCTTGAATCCACAACCCAGAGACCAAGAGTTGCATGTTCTACCAACTGAGCCATCCTGGTGCCTCATCCCTAGTTTAAATTAGTGTATTTACCATTTCATGTACCAAAGGAAACAATGTATTTTTCCCTTTGTTTCCTTGTGTGTGTGTGTTTTCATTCAATGAATACTTGCTGAATGCCTGCTGTGTGCCAAGGACTATGGTAAGCAATATAGGGGTATGAACTAAGAAGCACATTTTGTTAGTTTAATGGGAGAGGGAAATACCAAAACAAACAGTTACAGTAAAATGTTTTTGAATCCTAGAATCTTAGACTCCAGAATAATCATAAAGATCATTTATTCAACATGGCTAATGGAATTAGGATAGGAAAGGATTTCAGAAATTATCTAATTGAATTCTATTATATGACAAAGAAACGGGCTCAACATATTAGGGAACTTAGTGTGCAAAATACTGGGGTGGGCTTTTAGGGATATAAGCTAAAATGTGCAATATGCTGCTTCTCCTCAAGGAAATCACATAGGAAGGTGAAACATACAAAGACGAAAGGTCAACAAAAATGTACCACAAGAAGTATATACACAGTATACGTGATAAGGAAAGCTCTCTTTGTTGTGCTGAAAGGCTTCCTTGAAGATGGGTAGGCATTTGAGCTCCCAAAGGCAAGCTGCTGCAAGAAAAAAGAGAAATTGCCCCCCAAGTTTTTGGAGATGGTAATGGGAAAGAGAATTAGGAAGAATATTTATTGCCTTAGATATCTTAATGTCAATTCAATAAATTTCAGAGTTTTGTTTTGTTTTAGATTTTGTTTAGTTATTTGCCAGAGAGAGAGAGAGAGAGAGAGCACAAGCAGGGGAAACAGCAAGAGAGAGAAGCAGGCTCCCCACTGAGCAAGGAGCCGAATGTGGAACTGGATCCCCAGACTCTGGGATCATGCCCCAGCCGAAGGCAGATGCTTAATCAACTGAGCCACCCAGGCGTCCCAATGATTTTCAAATATTAACCTAAGGAAATAAATACAATTTGACAGTTATTAGTAAAACCTGATGAGAAGGAGATTTACAGTTATTGAGCCTAGGATTTGGAAGGTCAGGGCAGGGTGCTTTATATAAACTACACTTACTCTTCAGTGTTTCTGTGAAGTGAGCAATTTTTTTTTTTCTTTTTAAGTTTTCACTTACATTCCAGTTAGTTTAGATATAATGTAATATTTTCAGGTGTACAGTATTGTCATTCCACACTTACAGCAAGATTAAACAATTTACTGGAGGTGTGAGGCCTCAGTGAGTACACATGAGTGAAACAGTGTCCATTTCCAAATGAATTGCTCCAATTTGTGCTCTTAACCAAGAATTCTTGTCCAAAGAACTGGATCTCATTGAAGAAATTAGAGTTCAGTGTCTCAGGTCATGAAGGATTGGAAATTAATGCTGAGTTTTAGATGAGAAGAAAGGCAGGAATATTTGGGTAAGCAAAAAGGAATAGAAATCATGGTGTAAATTGCCCCACCAGAGTATGTGGATGGTACTTCTAATTTAAAGTTCTGTTCAGAGCAAAGTGTCTGATAAATTCTTTACTTTTGGACCATTTTATTTCTCATTATGGTGAAGATTATATGGCAATATATTTGAGATTCTTTAAAAACTGGATGGCACAAACTTAAAATGTCATTGAGGAAACAAGGAAGAGGAAAGCTATTTTGGACTCTGTTCAGACCAGAAGACCAGAGCGCTGACTGTGGATGGAATGTAAAAGGATCCTTGAGAGAGCGATTATCTAGTACCAGTCTGAGCTAGCTCTGGAGGGCACTGCTGGAGTTTGTCATTACATCCTGGATTGTAGGAAAACAGATTTCTGTAAGAATAGGTAGGCCTGCAAGGCAAAAACCGCAAAGGGGGAAAAAAAATAAGAGTCCTCCTTTCAGGGATGTCCTGACAGTGCATTGACAGAAGTACTTGATGAGGATGACAGTAGAGGGACACCTGTGATTGCACAAAGCATTCTCCGCAAATTTTCAAAGACTGCATCCACATGATGTAAGTGGAGTCACAGAAAGAAGTATCAACACAGGGATGCCTGGGTGGTTCAGTCAGTTTAGGGTCTGCCTTCGGCTCAGGTCGTTATCTTGGGGTCCTGGGAACGAGTTCCGCATTGGGTTCTCTGCTTCTCCCTCTGCCTGCTGTTCCCCCTGCTTTTGTGCTTTCTCTCTCTCTCCCAAATAAATAAATAAATAAAATCTTTAAAAAAAAAAAAAGCATCAACACAAAAGAAATAGTGGGAACCCATAAAACTAGTGTCAATAAGGCTAAAGAGGAAAAGGAAATAAGGCAAAGGTTAGCTTACTTCCTTCTTTCTTTGTGTGTAAATGGCGTGTGAGAGGAAAAATGTCTTTCACCTGCTTCTCAAAATGCTCCACAAAGGTTCGGAACCTTTGTTAAGTCAAGGTTCTTTTTCTCTGCCTTAAAGGGTGAATGTGCTATTTTTGAACTCATTTGTTCACAGTTTTTCATTATCATAAATAGTTTATAATTCTCTAGGATAAATTCCAGGAAATGGAAGTGATGGAAAGCAAAATATGTATAATTTTAAGACTTGATACTTACTGTGAAAATGCCCCCCAGAAAGCTAGCTTCCTCCCTTAAGCTAGCTTCCTCCCTTAAGCACAGGCGGTGCTGTGCCTTTGCCTGTAGTAAATCTTTCTGTCTTTCAAGTCTTGCTTATGTGATTTCTGAAAGTGAGAGAAGGAAAGTATATGTTCATGTATTTTTAATGTCTTTTGTTTTTGGTTTCTAGTGAATTTGAATTTTTTCATGTTTCTCGGCCATTTGTATTTTTCGAGCAAATTGTTTGTTTGTATCCTTTAACTATTTTTCTACAGAGCTGTGTCTATTTTCCCTGTTTTAGTAAAGTTCATATTAAGATTATAACTTACAAATATCTGTCCCTGTTTTATTTTTATTTATTTTACTTATTTTTATGTTTTAACTGTTTATGTATTTCCTTTGCCTTGATATTTAATTGGTATGTAATCAAATATGGGAATTTTTTTATTCTTTATGTCATTATTTTTGGCCACATGCTAGTTTTTTTTTATATTTAAATTTTAATCCATCTGTATAAGTCTTTTGTTTTGCTTTGGAGCTTGGGGTCAGGTTAAAGTCTACCTTTAAAGTCTGACCATAGTTAATCAACTAATCTGTCCTTTGAATTAAAATGCTGTGATGTTATTCCTAGTTTTGATTATTTCTTCTTTCTTAGGCAGATGTAGCCATTTTAGTTGTAGACGCCAGCAGAGGAGAGTTTGAAGCTGGGTTTGAGACTGGGGGACAAACACGAGAACATGGCCTCTTGGTTCGCTCTCTTGGAGTCACCCAGCTTGCGGTTGCAGTCAATAAGATGGATCAGGTATTTGAAGGCAAATGAGCATTCCTTTCATTTCAGATGTTAGTTAAGATGTTATCCTGCCCTATCAAGGACCTCAGAGGTCACTAGAGTACGTCTTATCAGTCTGGTGGCCATATTTAAAGAATTCATGATCCTCATATTAAATACATAAGATACAAGTAATTTTTAAGCAAAAAGATGTCTTCTCTCACTTCCAACATTAATTTTAAAATCTTATCCAAAAACTAATGAGTTACTATATGTTGGCTAATTGAATTTAAATTTTAAAAAAATCTTAAAATTGTTTTTAGTTATAAAATAATACACAATTTAATTTAGTATAAAGAAACCTGAAATATCCTATTTTCCAACTCCCCTTTTCCCCCTGAAATCTTTTGACTTTTCATTTTGCAGATCCATCTGTTTATTTTTATATGTAAAAGTATTTTTCTTCATAACGCTATTATGTTATCTGTTTTGTTATCTCCTTTTAAAAAAAATGATAATGTTCTTGTGCATGTTTCCAAGTAATGAACTTTTGTATGAACAGGTGGTTTTTAAAGCTTTTTTCTAGTCTGTTTTAAAGATATATTAACTTATTCAAATAATCCCCTATTTGTGAATATTTCCAGACGTGTGTGTGTATGTGTGTACTTAGAAAAAGCTTATTCTTTGGGAATTTCTGCACCTAAGGTCATATGCATTTTTACGACTTGCTATGTGTATGATCAAAATGCCTTCAAGAAAAGTTCCAGTTACTTACTCTCAACACATATAGTATATGTACTTTCCCAAACATTTGTTAACACTGCTATTTTTAAGTGATTATTTTCCAACTTCATATTCAAAGCATGTCTCTTTTTTTGTTAACTTGAATGTTAATATTTAAATATACTTTATAACCATTTATGTTTTTAATTTTGGAATTATATATATAATTTGCTCTTTTTAAAACTTCTCTTAGCAATTTTTAAGTATAATTTATTTATTAAAAATATTAATCCTTTATCTTGTCTTAGATACTTTCCCAATTTTTTTACTTTTCATTTTGTATGTTTTGACATATATTCAAATTTATAAGTATTTTCTTTTGATTCTTTTTTTATGATTAAGTATTTTCTTACCCTGGGATCAGATACTTTTTTACCTGCATTTTTCTACATAGTTCTTTTACAGTATCATTATTACATACACCTTTTATTAGTTTGAAAATTCTCAAATACAGAGAATAGAAAAAAGGAAAGAATAGTAGAAAGAATTCTATAATAAATACCATATTATACCCGTTACCTAAGATTCTCCTATGTACTTGATGGCATCTTTGTCTACCCCGTGTCCCACCCATTAATTCATCTTATTTTGACAAGAATTTCCAAGTAAGTTTTGCCTTGTTACACTTAATCCTAAATACTGCAGCATACAGAGTTCATATCACATATACATTTTTAGTCTCTTTGGCTTGGGGGGGTGTATCAATAATTTTATTTTACTTCAGTAGTTGGTCTGAGCACAGTTTAATAAATTATTCACTCTTTCTTCTTAAATTTGAAATCACTTACAGCATATACAAAACGTTCTGTGTGTATTGAAGTTTGTTTCTGGGCTTTCTGTTGTAGGAAAAGTTATTTTTAGATGATGTTAATAGTAAGATCTCATACTCTGAGTTTAAATTTTAATAGATTTCATATTTAATAGATTTTATGTTTATATTTTACTGTCTTGCTTTACATTTTATTGCAGAAATTTAAATTTTATATATAGCATGGTCTGAAGTGTAGTTTTAAAAATTGAATCTTTATCAGGTTAATTGGCAACAAGAAAGGTTTCAAGAGATTACTGGAAAGCTTGGGCACTTTCTTAAGCAAGCAGGTTTTAAGGTAAGATAATTTTAAATTTGTATAGTTAACCTCAAGTCTCATCTTACTGATATGGCAGAAAAACCCAGTATTTGGTGTTCTTGTCTTACTAAATATGTTTAATTTTATTTTTTATTTCTGCCTGGTAGCAAATATATCTTATGTTTTTTGGGTTACTTCACCATAGAAAATGCACATTTTATAAGTTGGCTTGAATTTAATGTAAATAAAATACTTTTCTGCAGTTAGTAAATTAGGTTTAGGGAGGTCACAGAGGAATGGAAATTATACTTCCATTACAGTGGAAAGTAGTGGGGAGGAATTTCTCTAGCAAAGTGTGAATGAAGTATGCCTATATTACCAGGTTAAAATGCTTTGAGTGTTTTGGAACAAATTTTTAAGTTTCCCACAAAATCAAAACAGTTGAAAACTGTTGGTTCTTTGATTTCTACTACTTTTAAAAAAGTACATTGTTGCATTTACAGACTAGGTGCAGCATGGTAATAGTGAACCTTTTAACTTTTTGAAAGCAGTGTACTAAGTTTCAAATATTCAATTCTTTTTAATAGGAAAGTGATGTAGCTTTTATCCCTACGAGTGGTCTCAGTGGTGAAAATCTAATCACAAGATCTCAATCAAATGAACTCACAAAATGGTATAAAGGACTTTGTTTATTAGAACAAATTGGTAAGTATACTGCCATACTAATTTTGATGCATTTATAAGCTTGATATGGTTAGTTACAGTTCTTGTTGGGAGGCATTGTTGTATGCGAAAAAGCATAGGATTTATAATCAGAAGAGCTAGGGTATTATATTTATATAATAAATATAAATATATATAATTTTTTAAAAATGTATCTTTATTTCTCAAACTTAAAGCTTTATTTCATCAAATTCTAATGCAGTTTGCATTGACAAGTGATTTCATCTTCATCACATAAGAAGGTCAGTGATATCACACCAAAGAGGAAGCCTCACATATTGTAGGCATCACTAAGAAATTTGTATTTCAAAGGCAAATCAAGAGTAACAAAATGTTTTCAATTCAGTCTAATGAGTATCTTACTTTTCATCTTTATTAATTTGGAAATGACTGGATAAATACTCTTGATTTTCCTAACGCAGCTATTTTTCTTTATCCTTTGGGGGTAGTGGAGACCAGATAGCTTGAGTTTTAAAACACCCACATACCCATATTACTTAACGACTTCCTCTTTAGTGGATCATCTTCTCCATCTTCTCACCTGCCTATGGAAACACACGTGACAATTTTTACCAACTCTCACCAGCTTGGGCAAAACTCCAAGCGTTTTCTTTAGCTTAAACTATTTTTGAAAAAGTGATATGTAAACAAGATTGAAAACTCACCAAAACAAAACAAAAACAAAAACACATTTTCTTTCCTCATCCTTACCTTCAGGAGTCTCCACAGTAATCCTGAAAAGTTGCCAGGTCTTTTAAAACCCATCCTCCCTACGCAACTATGATTTTTGAAATCATCTGCAGTATTTAAAATAATACTCCATTTTCTTTATTTAGTTAATGAGGCTCAGGCCTACCCTACCTAACTTACAGACTGTTGTTAAGCTTAAATGAGATAATTTGTATGAAAACATAAACTACCAAGTGTTATATGAATGAGAGTCAATTTGCTATTAGTATTCATAAAAGAAAGTTATTTTCTGGGAGACTCGGGTCTATAATGGGCCGACTGGACTGGAGTCAAAAATTACTTTTAAATTAAATCTTGTGGTTTTTTGGCCATTTTTTCCAGATTCTTTCAAGCCTCCTCAGCGATCTATTGATAAGCCTTTTAGATTATGTGTGTCTGATGTTTTCAAAGGTAAGTGCTCCCTCATTAGTGCTGCTTCATTCTGGCCCCTGCTTTTATTTTCTCCTGACCTCTTTTCTTAGACGAAATTATGATACTGTCTTGATATTCTCCCTTCTCTGTGGCCAGTGTAAGGATCATTGCCAAATTATTCTTGAAGTGCATAGTTCTAGTTCTTTAGCTCTCCTGCCCAGAAAACTCTCCAGTTTGCTTCATTTACGTCATTTCCCCAGCTCCTACTCATCCTCCCGGTGTGGACCTCTTTATCTTTTCTCTTTCTAACCACCTGTGTTTTTTTTCTCTCTTCTCATCTCTTTAGTTTCTGTATCCTTCAGCCAGACTGGATTGGTAACTCTCTCTTAACCACATGGAGTCTTTGTTGCCCAGTGTTCTGTTTTTCTTCACTTGCCCATCTCCTACCCATCTGTAGTGGTCTGGGTCCAGTCAGGAGATAGATACCATACATTGGTAAAAAGAGAAGCTGCTTATAAAGAAATATTATATTAGTAAGGTAAAAGAGTGACTGTAAGATGAAATGAAACTCTGTCTGGTACCAGATGACTGAGAAGAGTATGCAAAGGAGGAAAAACTTAGAAGGCCATCCTAGAGAAGGTGTTGTATTAAATCCCTCAGGGTACCTCCAGTCTAATGTGTACAAGATCCTCTTTAGAAAACTATAAAACAGAAATGAAATAAAGGTCTTAATAACTAAAAGGATATAGTCTGTATGTTGGAATAATCATTACAGTACAGATGTCAGTGGTCTCCCAAATCTCCGTTATCACAGAGTAGGCAGTGCAGAGTGGCTTCAGAACTGGCTTCCCCACGCACATATCCTATGGTGCCCCTCTGTGTTCTCTGCATCCTCTGCAATTGCATTGTTTGTGTGGTATTATAATTGTTTCTGTGCATTTTATTTAACTTAGATTGTGAAGTCCTTAAGGGTCAGTACTGTCTCTTCTATGTCTTTATCTGCAGGACCTAGCTCAGTGCCTGGCACATAGTACATGTTTAATAAATGTTTAATAAGTGGATGAATGAAGGTACTTCCCTAAAAATCATTCAGTGAAATTGATATGATTCATTATTATTAGCTTCCCAATTCTAGAAGTAGAAGAAATGTGGTAATGCTTTTTTAGAATGCCTGTTATCTATTCAAAATACAAAATACAAAAGTAATGTTTTGATTAACAATATTTGCTGACTATGCTTTTTCATCTTTTGTTCTCTCCTTGGGCTGCTTCCTGGCTTCTTCTTATACTCCTCCCTGTCAGCATGTTCCCACTGACATTACCAAATGACCTTTTGGTTGCCAAAACCAGTACTCATTGTTCAGTTCTGTCTTACTTCCACCTTACTTGAATTTGGCTTTATTTCCGAGACTGGTAGCCGTATCTGCTTTGAAACTTTCCTCCGTCCTTTCTGTGACCCACTTTCTCCTGTTGTCCTGTTTCTCTGTATCTTCTTTGCAGGCTCCTCTTTTTCTGACTCCTAACTAGTGTTCTGTTGCTTCAGTCTTTTTCTTAGTCTATCTGCTGTTTTCAAACATCCATGGGTCCTGTACCTCCTGCGTCTAGATGGTTCCCAGATCCGTATATTACTCTCTGGGTACATGTGCTAACCACTTCTAGACATCTCCACAGGGATTGTGCTTCCCGGGCTCCCATTCTCTTGGAATTTGATGTGATTGGTGCCCTCTGGAATGTCTTGTAGACACTTTACATTCACCAAGCCTTAAATGGATCTTGTTCCTTAATTTCCTGTCTCACATTAAATGTGAGACAAATCTCACCATCATCTTAAGATTTCTCCCTTTTTGCCCTTATCTGTCATTTACCTCATCACCCAAATACCTACCGTCTGTCTGTCTGCAGTGTATGCATTTCAGTCAACCCCCTTTCCTCTCTGACACAGAAATAACAACACATCACTTCTCTGTTCACAATTCTTTACTGCCTTCCTATTCTTTAACTGAGGATGCAATTCTAGCCCTGAGCATGATTTATGAGGGTCCTTTATTAATTTGTCTCTTGTCTATCCCTGTTGCCTCATGTCTTGCCTTTTTCTCCTTCTCGCTATGGTCCCATAAACATGTCATATAAGTGACATGTAGGTCTTAGCACATCTCACAGGCAGTTATGACACTGTGCCTTTGCGCAGTGTCCTGGGTCAGCAGTGTTTTCCTTCTCCCCACACCCCCCCCCACCCATATGCATAAGTACCTGGTAAACTCCTGTTCTTTCCCCTTCTTAGTACCCAGTTAAAGTGCAGTCATTCCCCTCATCATGGATTCTTTTGTGTACCTGTTTCTATTTTTATTGTGCATTTTAAATAATACTTGTTTCTGGACAGTGTAATTGTCTTTGCCTTTCTCTTTGCTGGAGTAGTAAACCCTTTATGGGTAGGGGCTTATATTTTCATCTTTTAGGTTAGTACATGCCTTGGTACTTAGTAAGCATTCAGTAAATATTTGAAAAAAGAATGAATTTCACTTTTTATCACATGAATGTTGTGATTTGCAGGAAAGTCTAGAGTAGAATGTGGTATGCTGTATTTAGTATATATGTTAAAAATTCTGAAATGATCACTATTTAATGTTCATTGCACTGCTAGTTTTGTTTAACTCCTTGTAACTGTAGCTGACAGCAGCAATCATCAGATAACATTGCTATATGAATTGTAAGATTTGGGCATGTTTTGCAGATCAAGGATCTGGATTTTGTGTAACTGGTAAAATTGAAGCTGGTTATATCCAGACTGGTGACCGACTACTAGCAATGCCTCCTAATGAAACTTGTACTGCAAAAGGTATTCCTCTGTAAGATTCTTTTGCTAAAAACCTTTAAGTTGAGACAGCAGATTTTTAAAAAGTAGTTTAGTTATTAACTCCTGAGTAAATAACCTCTTAGTGAAATTGTAACTGACTGTCAAAGTGATACTAACTGTTGAAGATAAAAATGTGAAAACATTAAACGATTTTTTCTGTTGTGACTATGTGTATATAAATGTACATAGAACATTCTAACTGTGGTAGATTTTCTTCTTCTTCTTTTTTTTTTTTCTGATTCTTAAAGCCTGGTTAGGATTTAACCAGATGTATAGACACCTGACAGATACATTTAAAATAGTATTCAGTAGCAGAAATTAAATCTAACCCCATCCTGGAACTAGACAGTAACAAAGCAGACTGCTTGCTCTTGCTGTGCTGTGTTGTTTTGAAATGTGTATTTCAGAATTACTATAAGTTAACAGCTTTGATCATGTTTATACCAAGAAAGTTCTTTTTTGCACAAACCTAAGAAAATAAGATGCAAATGCAGAGAATCCTAATGTTGAAAAGAGAAATTGAGCTAACGTGCCACAGTCCTGCTTTCCCACCTGTAATATATGGCCTTTCATAATGACCGGTAACTATTTCTATCTTCAAATCCTTTGTACTTGCAAGTGTACTTTGTTATTCTTCTGAATTCTGCTTAAAAGTTTAGAATTCTGTACTTATCTTAATCTAGCTTCCAACTAAGCCTCCAGCTTCAACATGAAACTGATGATCTATTTTGTACTATAGAGTAATAATTTGTAACAATTTTAAACTAAAGTATACTGAGAATACTAAGTTTTTAGATTTCAGTACTTTTTCTCTTTTTTTATTTTTTTTTTTTAAAGATTTATGTATTTCTTTTGAGAGGGAGAGAATGAGTGGGAGTTTCAGAGGGAGAGGGAAAGAGAATCCGAAGCTGATTTTCCCCACTGAGCATGGAGCCAGTGTAGGTCTCGATCTCCCCACCCTGAGATCACAACCTGAGCTGAAACCAAGAGCTTAATCGACTGAGTGCTCAACGTTGCTTAATCGACTGAGCCACCTGGGTGCCCCTCCTCTGGATATAGCTTATATCCAGAGTTGTACCTGACTGGTTCATAAATTTGAATGTACATTTTGTTCGAATTTATTTTCTTACTTTAAAAGCTGATTTCTTAAAGATTATAAGAAATTAATATCTGTTTAGGTAACAGAGTTTAAACTAAATTTAAAAATGAGTAAGGGAATGAAAGCCGAAGTTACTTCCATTTTACTTTTTTCTTTTTGCCAGCCTAGGAATCATGAGAATTCTGTTTAGATAAAAAATAATTCACACATATTTTTTTAAAGATTTTTTTTTTCAAAAGCTTTTATTTATTTGACAGAGAGAGAGCGAGCGACCGAGCATAAGCAGGGGGAGAGGCAGAGGGAGAAGCAAACTCCCCACTGAGCAGAGAGCCCAATGCAGGGCTTGATCCCAGGACCCTGGGATCATGGCCTAAGCTGAAGGCAGATGCTTAACCAAGTGAGCCACCCACGTGCCCCAAGATTTATTTATTTTAGAGAGAGAGCTCAAGAGTGCAAGCAGGGGGAGGAGCAGAGGGAGAGAGAATCTCAAGCAGACTTCCCACTGAATGCGGAGCCCCATGAAGCTCGACTTCACAAACGTGAGATCATGACCTGAGCCGAAACTGAGAGTCGGACGGTCAGCTGACTGGGGCACCCAGGCGCCCCAGTAATGCATGCTTTTCATAAAAGAATCATTTTCCGTTGATGTATTGTTTACAAGTTCACATCTCTGCTTTTGTGTTTTAAAGTGATCAAGAGCTACAACACTTTTGAAATATGAATTTGTTTGTATGTTAATGAGCTTTTTTGAGAATAAGAATTTTTAAAATAATCAATAAGCATGAATTAAAACCATGATCCTAAAATTATCATGGATCTTACAGATTGGCTCTTTGTGACCTCTGAAATCATAATTTAACTCTGGAAGTACCACATTCTTTTCCTTTCTCCTTCCTGTCCCTTCCCCACCAGAAAAACTCTTAACAATTTATCTTTAATCTTAAGGGGTAGCTGTATCAGAAGCACCTGAGCTCTCCCCACTCCTTGACAGCCACTGTTGTAACTCAACTTGGAAGTTCTCAGTCCTCAATTTCTAACTCTTGCTTTTGCTTCATTTACTTGATTTTTCAGTGCACCCTCTATCTCAACAATTCTGTCACTAACCCATAGTATCCTAAAAGAGAGAAGTGACTAAGTCTGCTACCAACAAATGAAAATTCTAAATTAAGTTTTCATTTTATTAACATATCAGGTTCATGGATTGTTATAAAAGAACTTCTTTGTGTGATGTCTGTCCAGTGAAGAAGGTCCTTAAGAAGATGAATATCCTATATAGGACAGTGTAACATGTTTGGAGGGAAAAAATCAGTTGATAGATTGCCTCTAAACAATTTTATATTGCTAATTGACTTCTAGTATGAAAGCTCTCAGAATCTTAAGCTAAAGGCAATCTCTGTTGTTTGTAAGTAGCTAGCCCCTGTGTTCAGTTCCACATTTCAGAGCAAAAATCAGATATAGTCACTTTAAGTTTACATTTTAAAACCAAATTTAATTAGTTGAAAATTTAACAAACATTTGTTCGTATCATAATTGTTAACACTTTTTAGAGTCAAGAACCTCTCTGATGCCTTGTTGGAAGTTATGGCCCTCTTAGATTAATGCAGGTGTGTACATACATTAAATTCTAAATAAAACTATAGGTTGTCTCAGAGTTCTTAAAGTTCTCCTTGAACTCATAAAAAGTCTAAAGGAAACTTAGTTAAGAGTTTCTTAATATGCTACATGGAAAAAGTAAGTATTTTGAGAAAGATAGGGATGAGTTATAATTTACTAAAAACACATCAGTCCACTCTTTCACAGTGGTTGGCCTGTGTACTGTCTTCATCAAAAGGTTCAAGTTCTAGTGGAAAGGAACTTACCGCTTTTATTGCCCCTTAGAATCAGAAAATATGAGATACCTTTTAAAAGCTTTTGAATAAGGTAGCTGAGTAATGCCCTTTGTTATTGTTCTCCAGGATTATCCCTTGGTAATAAAGCTATATAGCAACACCTGGGACCGTTTTTTGAATTCAGTTTCCTACACTTTTCATATAGTCAGTTATCATTGTTCACCTCTCTCTCTGGGAAGCATTTCTTTTGAGCCAGGAGTAGTGAAGGGACCTGTGAAGAGCACCATCTGACTGAGCACTGATGCCCTAAGAGTTCCTCAGAGAACTCAGGTGGCTGTTGAGGTGATTGTCTAATTAAAAGCAAAGTTCAAGAGAATAAAATACTACTGGACACCTTCCTTAGTCCCATATTTTATGTTATCAAGTAATTTGAACTGCATTATTGCGCTTGTACCTGTTAATGCAAGTGAACTGTTTGAATAGGTGTGTTTAAGGAATATACCGGTTGTATAAATGAGTTTTAAAATTTTGATTAATTAAGCTGAACTCAGCCTCTTTTGGACAAGTAAGAGTCACTTTATGTTTAGGGTGGTGTTCTAGAAGAGTCAAGTGTAGAGGAAGTGTGTTTCCCTCAACGCTCACGGTAACACTTCTCATTCTCAATCCATTCATATTGAAAATGATGAGTAGTGACTGATGAAGCATAAATCAGGCAAGCTCTTTTGGTTGTTATGATTTGATATCGAGGTGTTTCACTGTATGCTTTGGTTCTTACTCATTTCCAGGAATCACTCTGCATGATGAACCTGTCGACTGGGCGGCAGCTGGTGATCATGTTAGTCTTACGTTGGTTGGCATGGATATCATCAAGATCAAGTGAGTGAGAAAATGAATTTAAGCAACCATTGTTTTGGATATAGGACCTCAAAACATAGATTTTGCTGTTCACTCGCTAAACTGAAAGAATGAGTATTAATTTTGAATTTCATTTGGCCAAAAATAGGCACTCGTAGAAACATATGAATTATGAGCAAAACCTGTTTAAAACTGAAAATAATACATGCAGCATGTGTACTTGACATGTCCTTTGAATGAAAACTATAATGTATAAAAATGGTGTAAGGTTAATAAAGCTTTGCTTTAACCCAAAAGGGAGTGTTTAGTAAAAGTCCCCAATTTACTTGATTGTTTTCCTTTGTAAATGGTTTTAGAGGTATTGCTCTTGGATGTATACTTACCTTTCCTCCAACTACCTTCTCTCTTTCTCTTTTGTTTTGTTTTGTTACAGTGTTGGCTGCATATTTTGTGGCCCCAAAGAACCCATTAAAGCTTGTACTCGTTTCAGAGCTCGAATCCTCATCTTTAATATTGAAATTCCTATCACTAAAGGATTTCCTGTAAGTTTTGAAATGTTTGTTATCGTTGATTTAAAGTAAATTTCAAAGTAACTTCATCCTAAAAAGTAGTAACTTACTTTTCAAGTGATAATGCTCTAGTTATTTTCAAGTAACATCTTAATATTCTAATCCAGAAAAATATGACATTAGACTTTGAAAGTCATTTTTACTTTTTTATTTTGGTCCTTGAGGCTGGGGATTTTTTCAAAGAGGCATTAAGAAGAACTATAATCAGTAGGATACAAACTAATGATAATAATAGTCAAATTCATCTAGGGAAAGTGGTAGATTTTTTTATTGTGTTTTAAGGTTATTTGACTAAGCTTCTCAGATTGTGTCTTTCTGTTCTTGCTTTAGTATGCTTATTTATAGTACTTTCCTATCATAAAAGTAATATATATAAAACTTTGGAAAACACACAAAAGATAAGAATATTCTGTAATTACACAATACATAATTATCTCTACACTTTACATTTTAGCGATTTTTTTTTTTAAAATGTGTGCATGTTGGTATTTATGAGTCTGTTCTAGGGATGCTTGCCACAGAGTTAACTTTAACTGGGCTGAAGCAACATGTTCAAACCCTGCAGGCTGTGAGGTTAATTTGGTAGATTATTATTGTCCAGCATCATTTAAACATACACATTAATGGGGAGGAGGAGGATTTTATACTATAATGTTACTTAGAATACATACTGCTTGTGAATTACATGGGTTCCTTCTCTTACATGTAATTTTTTTTCAGATGTTTGGGGGCCATACTCTGTTTATAGTTTGATACTTTGTTTTTGCCATTTAACAGATGACATTTTCCCCTAGACTAGGCTTTTCTTTTCTTGATCAGCCTATGTAGCACAGATTTGTAGGACAAAAATATGTGTCTCCGTGGAATTAAATGACTTGCCTTTGGAAATATAGATTGTTTTCACCATTTGATGCATCATTGCAATAAAAATAAGACAAGAATAATAATTGACCTTTAAACTTAATTTAGTTAGTGGTAATGTTTTAGGGGTCAGGAATAAATTTATTTAGCTCATTTAAATTCATTTTATACTTATACACCTTTATTTGAGATAACCATGTGCTTTGATTATAATCCTTTGTAATTATTTCTGTGTAAGTTTGATCAAATAAAAATTATAAGATACTGTTAAAGTATTTTAGTTTTATAATCCATATTCCATTTCTCCCATGTGCTAAAAAAAAAAAAAGGAGTAAAAGTTTCTCTCCCCCAAAAATGGCTTAGTTGAAAATATTTCATTTTTAAATATTTAGAATTCATGTTTGATAGGCAAGAAACTACAGCTAATTTGCTATGAATGAATGCCCCTGTTCTTAGAAAGCAATATGTCCAGTGGGGAGAAGCTGGAGAGGTTGGTTACTGCGTGGTTTTACTCATGCAGCAATAATTTTTTTGCCATTGGAGAGGCAGAGAGGTCAAGAGGTCAGTAGTAACTTTTTATAGTAATACTGTCTTCCTGTCTACTGTACTTTCTTAAAAATATGTATGAATTGAAAGTTTGTCAGTGCTGTTTTATGCGATTCTACCCGCGTATATTGATTGACGAATCCCTGGATGAAATTTGTTTCAGAAAAAATAGTCGTGTTTCGTCATTTAATCTACCCCTTGTGGAAAGAAACCTTCAGTTTTTGTTTGTTTTGTTTTTAAATCACAAAAAGGCTTCCTAGGCAATTAAAATAACACTGTTTCAGGGACTAATTTCTTAACACTACAGAAATAGATTTGTGTCTTTTGGTTTATATGATAAACTCAATTTAAGAAGAAAAAATAGAAGAATGTGTTAGACTTTAAATTCATGCTTTTTTTATTGTGGTAAAATATTTTGTAAACGTAAAATTTACCATTTTAATGATTTTAAGTGTTCAGTTCAGTGGCATTAAGTACACTCACATCAACGCCATCCATCTCCAGAACTTTTTCCTCATCCCCTTCTGAAATTCTGTCCCCATTAAACAGTAACTCCCTGTTATCCCTTCCCCTTTTCCTCTGACAGCTGCTCTTCTGTTTTCTCTATGAGTTTGCGTATTCTAGGTGCCTCCTATAAGTGGACTCATACAGTTTTGTTCTTTGGTGTTTGACTTACTTCACTTAGCATAGCATAATGTTGTCAGAGATCATTGGTGTTGTAGCATGTATCACAATTTCATTTCTTTGTAAGGTTGAAGGTTGTTTTTTGTATGTATACGCCCCCTGTTGTTTATCCATTTATCTGTTAATGGACGTTAAGATTGTTTCCATCTGTGGGCAATTGAACATCGGCATTTAAGTATCTGTTGGAGCCCTTATTCTCACTTTTTTCGGGTGTATACCTAGGAGTGGAATTGTTGGATCACACGGTCATTCTGTGTTCAACTTTTTGTGGAACCATCAAACTGTTTTCCATAGTAGCTATCTCAGCTCATGTTCCTGTCAGCAGTGCACAATGGTTCTAATTTCTCTACTTCCTCATCAACACTTGTTAGTGTGTGTGTGTTTTGGGGGATGTGTGATTTATGTTGTTTGTTTATAAGAGGCAAACTCTAATGGGTGTGAAGTGTTATCTCACTGTGCTTTTGATTTGTACTTCCCTAATAGCTAGTGATGTTGGGTGTCTTTTCACTTCTTTATATATTTTGGATATTAATCCCTTGTCAGATACATGCTTTGAAGATATTTTCTTCATTCTGTGGGTTGTCTTTTTGACCTTTTAATAGTACTGTTTGATGTACAAAAGTTTTTAATTTTGATGAGGTCCTCTTTATCTTTTTCTTTGATTGCCTGTACTTTTGGTGTCTTATATAAGAACTCATTGCCAGATTCAACATCAAGGAAACTCCCCCCTCTGTTTTCTTCTTTGAGTTTTAGTTTTAGTTCTTTCGTTTGGCTCTTTGATCTATTTTGAATTAATTTTTTGTACTTGAGTAAAGTAAGGTTTCATCTTCATTCTTTTGCTTGTGGATATCCAGTTTTCCCAGCACCATTTCTTGTAAAGACTGTCCTTTCTCTGTTGAGTGGTCTTGGCATCCTTGTTGCAAACTAAATGACCATACATTCATTGATAACTTTGTAATATAGGTTACCTGGAGGTATAAGGAAAATAATAATTGGCTCATTTTGCCACCCAACAGATTACGTAGCTCATTATAGTTTATAATTTTATTTTCACAACATGATGTGGAGTCCCAACCCTTACCTGAAACTTTTCAAGCTACTGTGTTTCAGAATGCAGAAATATTCAGATGATAGAAGGGTGATGTGATGCATGTATGTTACATAAAACCCCTAACAGAGAATGGGCAACACCCTGTAATCAAACATACTAACCATTCTGTGCCAGGTCTTATTAATATTAATGCTAAGTGAAATAAATAAGGACTGTAAATTGCCTTACTGCTAGTGCTGTTTTACTAGTTAAATGGGTGTATAGCAGAATTAGGAAAACTTAGGTTTTCAATCTTTTGGATTTTGGAATTGCAGGTAAGATTGTGCACTTACGTTAGTGTTGTCTGCACTTAAGGATGAGGAATTGGAAACTCAGATGTGGTGACTATCCGAATGAGAAGTGATGAAGCCAGGACTCAGACTCAGTACTGTCCACTTTGAGATCCAGTACTTTCTTTTCCTTTTATATTAGGCTGCAGACTGTTTTGAATTATAGATGGCTTTGGTTATATATAATATGAATTAAATGTTAAGATAATATATAATTACTTTCCACTTACTTACATGTAGATTTTTTTCACTCATGTGTTCTACAAGGGTTGTTTTTTGTTTGTTTGTTTGTTTTTGAGCTACTACCTGTAAGATGGTGTGGAGATAAAAAACAAATAAAACTTAACCCCATACTGCCACAACCCATTCTTTATCCACTTCATTGGATGGAACCCACACATAGTTCACAAATAGGTTAGAAGAAGCTTAAGTAGGTTTGTGTGCCTCTGTTTCAAATTTGGCAAGCCGTGGATGGAGACCAGTACCAATTTCTTAGTCACACCTGAGCCAACATCTGCTTATTTACTTGTTTGTTGCAAAAGAAATGTTTCTTTGATATGTAGACCTACATTGATGTTATACATTGGTGCTCTTGACCCCTGAATCTATTGGATGCCCAAATGTGACTTTTTCATGCATTATGGATTTCCCCTAAGGGTTGGTTGTTAAATTTTTCTAGAATGTTTCCAGTTTATAATGGTCAGATGCCAAAAAATGGAAACAATACAAAATAAAAACAACAAAAACCCAAAACTAATTTGCCTTTGCAGAGTGATGGAGGTTCAGTTGTGCCTTAAAAAAATGAACACCACAAGACTGATTTACTCCATGTGTTTTAGGTGTTCTTTTCCTTCATACTTTTATTTATTTCACAAATATTTACTGAGCGTGGATTAAATATCTGGCACTGCACTGGTGTACATAGTTCCTAGTTTTATGCAGTTTATATTTACCTGGGATGACTGACACTTAAAACAGCAGTTACAATAAAGGTGAGATGTTACATTGTGGGATTACAGAACACAGATGAAGGGATCTATCTCAGACTAGGGGTTCAGATTGCTTGTAAGAAGCAGTGCTTTACTCTAAGAGAGGTAGAGTAAGATGAGTAAGAGTTAGCCAGATGAAGCTGATGTGTTCTGGCCAGAAGCAAAATACATGTAAAAGCCTGAAGATTAGAAAGGACTTGGTTCATGTAGGGAGTGGAAGCGCTATGTGTCTGGAGCAGAGAATGCGAGAGAGACGGAGAAAGATGAGGATGGAGAAGAAAGTGACGGTCAGGTTGAGAAGAGCCGTGGTGCCTTGTGGTGGAATTAAAGTTTCTGTGATTTTAAAAAGCAAGGAGGTACCATTAAGTCTATCTTTTAGAAAATCAGTCTGGTAGACATATGAGAAATGGGTGAGAGGCGGTAAGAGTGGTGGCAGAGAGAGCAGGAAGGAGCCTGTATCTTAACTCGGGTGAGAGCAGATGGTCCTGGACTATGGACAGCATTGTCCTAGAGAGAGAAGTGGACAGAATTAACCAAGAGCTGATTGAAAGACTCGGTTTTTGGAAAATTACAGAGTTCAGGATTGTGGATCCATAGATCCACCAGGTATTTCTATTTTCTGAATGTGCATACGTATGTTTGAGCTAGGAAGTTTCATAGTAGAAGTGTCAGTGTTTCTTCAAGCAAGCAGCATAAAATGGTACTTCAAGCCAGTTAAACTTTAGCTTTGCCACTTCCTTAGTGTTTGGTCTTTCCACTACCCTACCGCGGACAGGTTGCACACTCAGTGCTTATTATTTAAATCAGGATAGCCAGTCTGGCTCTGCCTCCAGTTGACCTCAGTGTAAAGTTCACCTCTGAAACATGTCGCCATGGCCACATGAAGTCACTTTGCCTTTTTGATATTAAACTTCCTTACACATAAAACATGAACAGTAATAGCAAATATCTGAGGTCATCAATTAACTGAATGTTTACCATGTCCTGGGCACCGCTTCAAAATACCATCATCTGATTTTCCTCAGTGGTGGGGAGCCTGAGGCTGGAGGTGTTGGGGGTAAAGGGCCTTTAAGGACTTGCCTTAAATCATACCCCTGGAAACTGTAGAATCCGTCCCAACTTCAAAGCTTGTCTACCCTCCGACATAGTCTTTTATTCTCATTATCCAACAGTGAATACATTAAGTCTTGCTGACTGTGACAAGATCCCCCTTCCCTCTTTCTCATGAGGGAGCAGTTTGCATCTGTTGAGCATCTCCTCAAGCATCTCCTCCATGGGGCACTGTCTGATCGTGTCCTGTAAAGAAAGTTGTATGATCTATTAAGGTTCACACAGTGAGGTGTGGTGGAGGAGAACCTGGAATCGGCTCCGTGACCTCTTTGCCTTAGTAAATTAGGGAGCACCCTGGGCAAACTGCTGGGACTTAGAGGAAGCAGCTGGAGACCCTGGAAGTTCCCAGTGGGAGCGCTGGCTGTAATAACATGATGACAGGTGACTGTCAGAGTGAAAGGCCACAGATGTACAGTAAAGGGTGTTTTGATGTGACAATTTTTTGTTTTAGGTGCTGTTACACTACCAGACTGTCAGTGAACCTGCCGTTATTAAACGACTGATTAGTGTCTTAAACAAAAGCACAGGTGAAGTCACAAAGAAGAAGCCAAAGTGAGTGTTTTAATGCATAGAGTGAACACAAGCAACTTAGCAGATTTTTTACTGGTTAATTCATTTTTATAGTATTTCTGTTTGTGATAAGTGAAGTCTATTTTTACTTGCTCCCAAAATCTACCCCCCCCAAAAAAAAAACTAGATTAAAGGAAACACAAAACATCTATTTAAGCTCCTACCTAGGTATGAATGCTAGATATAATTTCTGTTGTGGATGGTGGCAGTGGGGTGTGAATTATATATTAAAATTTACGTATAAATTTATATGTTTGCATCAGGCCCTAGATACTGAGGATATAAAAACAACGGGCACTTAAAAAAATCAGTTCTGCATTTTAAAGAATGAATTTGAATTATGTCTAGCCACTAGTTCCAAATTCCAGCTGAGTGTTCCTCTTAACTATCTTGTCACTCCCTTAATGAGAATCATTCCCTATGCTAAGAACACTCTAAGAAGAAAGTGAATTACATACTGTATAGCTTCCAGGAATTTTTCTGCTCAGAATCCACTTGGAGCTTTAAGCTAAGCTATCACCACCATGTTGTTTCCTTCTGATTTTTTTGTTTAAGATTTTATTTATTTATTTATTTATTTATTTGTCAGAGAGAGAGAGAGAGAGAGAGCACAAGCAGGGGGAGTGGCAGGCAGAGGGAGAAGCAGGCTCCCCGCTGAGCAGGGAGCCCAATGTGGGACTTGGTCCCAGGACCCTGGGATCATAACCTGAGCCGAAGGCAGCTGACTAATAGACTGAGCCACCCAGGTGCCCTGTTACCCTCTGATTACCATTAATATCCAGGCCTAAATGTGGACAGGTCCCTTTGGCTGGGACAAGGTTGGGATTTTTCAAGGGAAGTGCTTCCTGAGAAAATTAAGTTTCTTACCCTAATTCAATAAAGGGTAACCACAGTTTGGCTTGGCTGCTCTAGCTTTGGGGTTTTCCTCACTTTAGCCCTCTGGGGAATCCCACCCAAAATCCCCCTTTTTTAGTCTTTGGGTGTTCCTCCTCATTTGCACCTGTGTAGGAGGCCAGAGGGGGTTAATGGGTTCATAGTTTGGCTACAAGAAAGGAGTTTTCATACTGCTCTGAACCCAAGGCCTGTTTCTCCATTAGTTACGAAGAAAGGACTCCTTAATCTCTTTCTTAGAGGTAGTCCTTTATTTTATTTTTTAAGATAAATTTTAAGAACTTACTGAACTGTACAATGTTGTGTTAGTTTCAGATGTGCAGCTTAATGACTCAATAGTTCTGTGCATTTTTCAGTGTAGTGACCAATCTTCATTTTTAACCCGAATCTTTAGCTTCTGGCGCAAGTGTGGCTCCTGTTCTGAGAACTGTAACTAATGGCTAACATTACTTGAGGACCACTGTTTCCTGGGCTCTATCATGACTGCTTTCACATGATATACATTCTTAGCAACCCTATGAAGCACGTGCTATTTTCCCCATTTTTCAGATAAGGAAACTGAGGTGTAGAAAGGTGATATAACATGTTCAGGTTCACAGAGCTAGTGAGGGGCACTCAGGGTTTTAATCTAGTATCTTGATTCACATACACTATGTTATTTTTGGCAGAAGCCAGGTTGTTTGACCCATCACACAAGTGATTTGGAGAATTCTTAATCTAGAATTGACTCATCACATCTAATCCTGAATTTTCCCCTCCTTGCTTCTGCTACAAAGTCCTTGCTCAGTGATGCTAGGTTTTAATATATTTTTATAGTAATTTTCCCTGGCGCCTTATTTGTAGCTTTTCTCTTATTTTGCACCAATATAATTTAGTCTTTCTCCTTCATTTCCACTTCAAGGATATTGTAGACTCAACTGCTTTATGTGGAATGGAATCAGGCTTTCTAAAAACAATACTTAAATGCAAATAATGAAGATATTAGATGCGCTCCTTTCTTAGGAATGGGACTTTGGACTGAAATTGCCCAAAACCAATGTTTGGAAGTTTTGGAATACTTTCTTAGAAACTTGAGTTTGGTGTGCTCGCTTCGGCAGCACATATACTAAAATTGGAACGATACAGAGAAGATTAGCATGGCCCCTGCGCAAGGATGACACGCAAATTCGTGAAGCGTTCCATATTTAAAAAAAAAAAGAAAAAGAAACTTGAGTTTGGCTTATTCTAATCTGTCTGTCCCTGAACTAATCTTGCAGAAGGAGAGTCTATAATTGCTATCTTCTATCCTTCTAGAGCACATCAGAATTAAACTAGAGAACCTTTTCAGAATGCACCCTTTTGGGTTATATTCTTTTAGTAAGTTTACATGAGCCAACACACAAGGATTTTTGTTATGTATTTGTATGAAACTGTTTACAGTCAGGCTCATGTCTCCTGTGTCTGTCCCCCCCTCCTTCATTTCCTACAAACACCATATTGTGGAACAATCTTATGTGATTTTCTTCTGAACCCCTGTTAAAGAATCACTAGTCTATGTGAGAGAGAGAGGAGGGAGGGAAAGAGAAATTTAGAATAGTCTGTTGGCAGTAGGAGATTATCCTTTTCATAGGTAACTTTCCTAACACATAATCTACCTGTTAGAATTTTATATTGTATCCCTCTTTTCTTTACTTTCTGTATTAACTGAACCTCTCAGTTCCATGAGGAATGAAAGGGAAAGCTTTGGTGGAGGGTCCTTGAGCATTTGGTTATAAGATCCTTCAAGAGTTGTATTTAGAAGATAGGTTAAAAAAAAAAGTATATGTAAAATGAACCAGCTAACATTTCTTCTTCTATCTAGAATCATTCCTCTCATTTCTTTCAAGTAGCCCAGAAAAACACAAGGGCATATATTTTCATTTAAAAAAACCTTTTCTTTTGAAGTTTGTGAAAGTTGATTTGTTGATCGAATGTGAAATACTTATTTTTCAGTTGTTACTGTGTTTATTCACCTATGTGGGCCATCCCTGTTCCCAACCCACCTTTTATTTGACAGACTGTTGACTAAAGGCCAGAATGCCTTGGTGGAGCTGCAGACACAACGCCCGGTGGCTCTGGAGCTGTACAAAGACTTCAAGGAGCTGGGCAGGTTCATGCTGCGCTACAGTGGCTCGACCATTGCCGCAGGCGTGGTCACGGAGGTATTGGGAGGGGACTGGTGGCTTGTGGGTGCGGGTGTCTTTTCTGTACCTACTTCATAAGAATGATTCCTGAGAGCTTATGACTTAAGGGGAATACAGTTATAGTAGTAGAACAAGATTTTAAAATTTATATTAAACTTTTTTTAAATGATGGCAAGAAAATGTTGGGCTTTAGAACTTTTCATAATGACACTTCTGAACTGTCCTCTCCACAAATAATGTTTCTCAGAATTTAAGTAAGTTTGTTGAAAAATAGATTTGTAAGTAAGCAATCCAGATTATGTGAACAGTCTTTAAGAGTCAAATGAATTGGGGGAGGTGATTTCGTTTGTTGGAAGAGCTTTTATTACTTTTTTTTTTTCTTTAAATAACTGGTTCTCTGTGCATTTAAAATAATCCATTCAGAAAGTTCAATGAATGTTTCTGAAAGGGATCTAAGATGTATCATGTAAGGTGCAGTTGAGTTTTGAAGAAAATAGCCAGAGGTGAACCAGCAAGCTTCAGTAATTTACATGTACTTCCACACAATCATGATTAATCTAAAATCTTAGAAATACTATATTTATAATGAATACTTCATGTGGCTGTTTTCTGCATAAAAATTATTCACTGTATTTAATGGGATGTCTACTTTGAACACTGGGCTCTGTTAAAGTTGCATCAAAATTTAGTTACACTTGCAACCTGTGAAAGGCTTTGGTATTCAGCTGCCCAAGTTTGTTACCGCCCTACTGAGTCCTAGCAGTCCTTCAGTTCATTCACCTGTAAAAACTGGGTATGAGAACTTATCTCCCACCATTGCAAAGTGAAAGGGCTGTCACAAATGCTTGGCACAGTAACTGGCATTCAGCAAATGTTGCCTCACGCATGGTCTCACAGTCAGCCAAAGCATTCTTTCTAAAAGAGCATTCTAGAAATAAGATAGTTTCTTGTGGAAAATAATGGAGAGATTGTAGTAAGTCTTAGAAATAGCATGACTGGAAAAGGGGAAAAGTTACAGGAAAAAAGAAGTTTCATCTTAACATAATGATTATATTGCTGCCATTTTCCTTTTGTTTTCTTAAAATGCGACTGATTAAATTATAGCACCTTTTCTTTTTTTCTCTTACAGATAAAAGAATGATGGGTCAAAATTTCTACCATGTTTCCAAATGCAGTGAAATAGCTAACCTCTGTTTTTAAAGAATCCAGTTGTTCAAGTTCAAGGAACAATGTGCAGTTATTTTTTTAAACAAGAGAGAAACTTAAAGTGATATAATCAGCTGCAAAGAAGTATTAATCATCACTCCTGCAAAAATTTCAAGTTGCCAAATGGCAAAGAAAGGCTAATACTACACTTTCATTAAAACAACTGGCTTTCCCTTTGAAATGTTAGTGAATAGATTTGCTGAGGTTTGTGTAAACCATCAGAAGTATGTAATAGAAGACATTCAGTCGTCATGAAATCAACTCTACTTCCAGCCATACCACAGATGTTTACAGTGTTCAACTTTACTGCACACATTTTAAGGAAAAGTAATAAAATGGATTGTTGAGGCAGTTAGTACTCAATCTGAGTGGTTTTTGTTTGTTTGTTTGTTTTTTAGTTAACTAAGAAAAGATTTCCTGAAGATTATAGGAAAGGTGTTTGGTGTTGAGCATAAGAATATTCTTCTACCAAATGAACTTTTGAAATCTTAGTTTGGAATTAGTGGAAACTGTCCCTTTGGTAACAAAGATATTATTTAAAGTATAAAGCCAGCTTTAATAAAATGCCTTAGTTTGAGCATAACAGCAGACTGTGTTTTGTTTCTTAGATTCTGTTGAGATTCTTTACCACCATTGCTAAGAATGACTTAAGGATTTTATGGGATCTGTTTCACCTAAGTTTCTTGGCTCTTTCATATGAATTCTTGTTGTTTTTTGTTTGTTTGTTTTCCTAACAGCAGGTCAAATTTCATCTCCTCTATTTCTCACCATAATTTTATTTCTCCTATTTATTTATTTATTGAGAGGATGGGTAGAGGGAGAGAGAACATTGAGCAGACTCCATGCCCAGTGCAGAGCCTGGCACAGGACTCGATCTCGTGACCCTGAAATGATGACCTGAGCCAAAATCAAGAGTTGGAACTTAACCGACTGAGCACTCAGGCCACCCTCTTCTGCTCTCATTTAGAATTACATATATGATAACTTTATCTCGCATACCTTATAGACTGCAAGTCCCCTGGGAGTAAAAGTCATGTTTTTGTTTGAAGTTTCAACAGCAAACTCCAAGGTATATTTAGTTAACAGGTTTTTGTTGCATTGCCTCCTGAGTACGAGCTGCTTTAGAGTAGAATTCGTGCTCAGCCGAGCCTGGGACTCTGATCTGATAGACTGTATGCTAAGCTTTCTTTATTGGGGAATGGTGTGATTTGTACGTTGGTGACTTACCGTATACAACAGCATGTCCTTAGTTCTGCGGAAGACTACATCCATGTGCTAAAATGCACAGGGCGTAAATGTGCTGCTTGGAGAACCATCACAGTGAATATACCCGGATCACACATTTCTTTACTGAAAAGTATTGGAGTAATTGTTATTTCAGATAAACTTGCTAAGATAAGAAAGTATTCTGTTTATATATTATGTTAACTAGGAATGTAACTGGTAAATCTGGCAAAACCTAACTTACAGTGACTTAAGCAAAAAAGAAAGACTAGCAGCAGACTTGCTTTGACTCCACCTAGATCAAGCAGCTCGCAGTGTGAGCAAAGACTCATCTCTACTCTGCCTTCCCCAGGGTTGGTTTTGCCCCCAGACTCCATACAGAACCCCTTGAAGTTTCACACATAAATCTTCAGAGGCTTCATCAAGAGTCAAGAGCAGGTTTAAAAGAGCAGGTGTTTTCCAGAAGTTCTAGAAATATCTTATCGTTGACTATAATTGAGTCTAATTTCTTTACCTAGGGCATCCTTGTAGTTGAGTGTGAAGTGAATTACCCACGGCATATAGCTGAGATTCCTGGGAAGGAAATTGAGGGTGCTTTCAGGAAAGGGAAATGGATTGAGACCTCGTAGGGCTGGCAGCCAAGAACAAGAAACAGCCACCATGTTATGTAAGGTCATGATAGAATTAACTTTAAGAATATAGCATAAAACAAATGGTGGTAGCAGTAGTAGAAATGAATTTTATTCCTTCTTATATTGTGATGAGGTATGGTCTTTTTATTTACATTATGTTTACAACTGGTTTTGCTGAAGGGGGGGTGGTAACATTAAGGGGACCACCTGTGGGACAGGTGTGCTGGCAGTGGGAGATTGGGGCTAGGGGACAAGACATACATACAGCAGCAAGCATGCCCAAGTTTGGTTTTGGTGGAAATCCTCCCCATGAAACTTCACCCATATTCATAACAGTACATTCCTCTGGGGTTACTCTGCCTCCCATACTGTGTTTCTTCTCGCTATGTGTGGTTTTACTGTTTGGTCACACAGGTGGCTTTGTTCTCTGATCTCAACTCTGAGTCTTTACTGCTCAGTTGCCTGTAGAGTAACTGGGCTTAAAAACATAGATCCATATTTTGACTCAGTGTTATTTCACATGTTCATTATTAATGACTATTTGGGCCTCTCTGTGATCTTTTTATAATGAGATTTTCAAAAATATGTATTAGCTTTTAAAAAAATGTTCTAAAAATACAAAATTATTTGAATGTTCCTAGCATATTACTGATCTATAGGAGTTCATCAAGGTTATACAGCTGAAACAAACACACACATTCCAGAAGACCCAATAAAAATCACTAGGTCATCACCTTTTGGTTTTCCTCTAAAATATCCATGAAGATATTAATGTAAAAACATTTTCTCCTTCCTCAACATGAGCTTGTCATATTCTAGGCGCAGGAGAGAGCTCTGGAGTGCAGGTCACTGTGCTGACAGCCCAGCCGGGGTGGGAATGGATTATCAGTACCACAAACTACAAAGGAGAATTAACAATATGAAAGCATCCAGCAGGAATGTACCCTAAGGACAATGCAGAAGGGTCTAGATGGGGAGGGAGAACATTAATGCTGAAGTAAAATTTTACTTCTTTTTTTTTTTTTTTTTAATTTTTTATTTTTTTTTATAAACATATATTTTTATCCCCAGGGGTACAGGTCTGTGAATCACCAGGTTTACACACTTCACAGCACTCACCAAATCACATACCCTCCCCAATGTCCATAATCCCACCCCCTTCTCCCAAACCCCCTCCCCCCAGCAACCCTCAATTTGTTTTGTGAGATGAAGAGTCACTTATGGTTTGTCTCCCTCCCAATCCCATCTTGTTTCATTTATTCTTCTACCCACTTAAGCCTCCATAAAAATGTTGAAAATAAAATTTTACTTCTATAGAAGATTCTCTTGGGTTAAAGTAATTCAGTCTGTAAATTATAGTCTCCCACCTGCCTGTTTAGAAAATAGTGGGGGAGGGGCACCTGGGTGGCTCAGTGGGTTAAAGCCTCTGCCTTCGGCTCAGGTCATGATCTCAGGGTCCTAAGATCGAGCCCCGCATCTGGCTCTCTGCTCAGCAGGGAGTCTGCTTCCACCCTCCTCTCTCTCTGCCTGCCTCTCTGCCTACTTGTGATCTCTATCTGTCAAATAAATAGATAAAATCTTTAAAAAAAAAAAAATAGTGGGGGAGGTTGGGGGGGACAGGTTTTGCTTTGGCAAAATCATCCAAGAGGGCAGCTTGTGGCCTCCAAACGAGCAACATTTAAAATCCCACCAATAGTGAGAAACATTCTTTAGAACCCACCCACCTCCAGGAAGAAGAGCCACATGAGTGAGAATCTTCTCAGTAGGACCAGAACTGGCACAAGCCCGCAGCGTCACGCTGACACGAAGGACGGGTCCCAGGGGCAAGATGAGCCCAATGGTAACCTTTGTTTGAGCCATCAAAAGCCCTTCTGTATCAGAGATCTCAGAAGAAGTAGAATGGATGAATAATAATCTGGTTCTTTGAAAATGCCAAAGCTATTCAAGATTTTAGAAAACACTGATGAGACTGAGGCATGTAACTGCATGATAAGGATCAACTGGAATTCGAGGTGAAGCGTGAGGTTTGGCTCCTGTGGGCCAGCTCTGCACCACTTTCCCAGGGAACCCCGGGACTCTGCTCACAGTAGCAGAAGGTGGGCTGGTATGCGCTTTCAGAGGACCCCGTTCCTCTCCCTGGAACACTTTCAGGGCTGCAATTTCACATTTATTCGTATAATTCACTATTTTCTCCTACTGAAATCTGAGTCCCAAGAGGAAAGAGACCTTTTCTGTTTATTATTTCATTATTGGTCTTAGTCCCTAGCACATAAACGATTGTTAAGTGATTGTGAGAATTAATGCTGGTGATAGCAATACAAATGATCTTAATTTCCTTATGCCTGCATTGTCCGAAAATTACAAGTTTTTATTTCTATTCTAATGCTGTGTGTGCAGGGCTATTTTTATAGTGAAGGAAAAAGAAAACTTAGGGAAGCAAACTTCAGCACTGCTTCTGTCTGTCCTCTTGTCTGTTAAGACACAGCCCTACGTTGGACAGAGAATTTCCTGACCTGGGGTGAGCTCATAAGCCTTGGGGATTCAGTTGTGCTTGCATTTCAGAATGGGGCCAGGAAATCAACTGGCTGCCAGGGATTCTGCCAGCACCCGCACGGACATGTGATGGCCGAGATGGCCGACGGAACTCACTGCATTCTCGCCTGCCAGCACTGGGCTTACATAGAATTCTTTTAAAGATGACTATGAAACATAGTAACAGGTCCATGGAAAAAGCAGAAGTACGCTTAGGGTTCTGAGCAGGTGGAGGCAAAAACGTTTCTTTCCTGTGCATTGTAGGTAACAGAAGTTTTCCTTTAACTGCTGCATGGTGTCCGTGAGATGTAGATTTGATGGGTTGAGAACAGAATCAAAATAGGTTAGAAGAGATGGCATGGGGACCCAAATCACAATAGCAACATCCAAAGCCTGTAAAAATAGATACTAATTGCATACAGTGAATTGATGAGCTGAAATTTTCCTCAGAAACCAGTCTAGATACAGATGGATGAAAATGATAGACCCCAAGATTGCAGTTGAAGACAGTATGATGTTTTTATGGAAAACATTACAAAGGGATTACAATCACATTTTTTTTTCTGTTAAAACTTTTACATTTCTAAGATTAAAACAAATCTTAGGACCAAAACAAAGCTCCCCAAAAAGTCATCTTCAAAGCAACAAAAAATGAACCCCAGTCTTTTCTGCAGCACTAAATTTTAAAAGACAAAGGAACACAGGAGCTAAATATATAAAACTTTAAGTTAGAGGGAATGCAACCCATGAACCCATTCTTTACCTGTGTGTTGTTTACAAGTGAGGGTAAGATGTCCTTGTGGGAGAGGGGTGAAGGAAGTGGGGAGGCAGGATGTAAATGCTCAAATCATGGAGGTAGTCCAAAGCTTTAATTAGGGAGGTCGTGACAGAATATTATGCAGCAAGCATAGGCTGGTGCCCGTCATCTGTCAAAGACCACCAGGGCACAACTAGTCAAAATTATTTCTATTGATGCTTGCTGCAGCAAGAGAGAACACAAACCACAGAGGACAAGGAGCTCAGTAAGAAGGCGTAAGGAGGGCCTGTTAAAGAATTGACATGTGGAAGTAGGTAATTTTGAGGAGGGCTCAAGTAAACAAGGGTTTCTTCTGGACTGGGTGCTGTCAGAAAGGGAGTAATTCTGCCGCTGAGGGACCCACTTTTATCTAAGAGGCCAGGGCAATGAACACGGCACAGCGACGGCAGTCACTCAAGTTCGCCACAAGAGGGGGTAGTTCCATCATTTTTAAGGTTTACACAGTACTTGGGTTTTCCCTCAGGAGTGATCACAGAGCGACCTAGTCTGACGTCAGAGATTTAGGAATTGTTAATGTTTGACAGAAGAACACCATGGCCTGCCTGTGAGGCCCTGGCCAGCTTCTAGCTCTCAGAAGTGACTTTTTCTTACATGGAAATCACTGAAATAGGTAGAAGTAGCAGTGTAAAACCGACCACATAAAGAGGTCAATTAAATTATACCTAAATATGGGGATACGAAGTAGATTGTGGCTTTTTAAATATCAATTCGGCACCCCATCAACTGGGTTTAATCTTGTGATTCTCGGAGCAATGTTCTGTTGGAGAAGGTACACACCTCCACTGCCAGGCTCCTGCTTTCCTCCACCCTGGTCCCATGATCCCCTATTATAGTGGAGAGATGGGCTCATGGAAAGACTGCAGAACCAGGAGGGAGGAGAAGGACATGGGGCCGGAGAGGAGATAGTCTGCTGGTCAAGTTTCTTGTGGAGACAAGGCAGGTGGGGTTCTGAATAGATATTCCTCTGCCTGGGATTACCCACTTCTTGGCTGCCCGTTAACTTCCTCTCCATCCTTCCTTAGCCATCTCCCGAGTCTCCCAAGTCTCCTGAGTTCCATCCTCTGATCCCTCCAGGGAACTCACACGGGGCTCTCCATCCTCACACCTGGGAGCGCTCTACATCAGCGAATGCCTCCCCTTCTCAAAAGGAATGCTTTTTGTCTCTGACGTGAAAACACTCTATCTTCTTCTGAAATATTCTGGAACTCTTAGTCTTCAGAATATGAGTAAGCTCCATAGATCATGTTTATAGTTTTTGTCAGCTGAGCGTACAGTCCTGAGTCCTCTATTCTTACTGTGCCAGACTTGGCACTAATCCGTCCACTGGGGGTGTGGGTGGAGGCAGACCTGGTTGCTGCCAATGGGAATACCCTTGAACGCTACCCCAGCACTCAGCAGGACCCACTTCGGAGTGCAAGTGGTCCAGCCCAGAGAATTCAGGAGCAGGTCACATCCAGAAGTACAGGAAGGCAGGTGGGACCACAGGGGAGCAAGGTCTCTATTTGTAGGCCTGGATATAGGGTTTTATGTCTTTTTTTTTTTTTTAAGATTTTATTTATTTATTTGACAGACAGAGATCACAAGTAGGCAGAGAGACAGGCAGAGAGAGAAGGGAAGAAGCAGGCTCCCTGCCGAGCAGAGAGCCCTATGTGGGGCTTGATCCCAGAACCCTGAGATCATGGCCCGAGCGGAAGGCAGAGGCTTTAACCCACTGAGCCACCAAGGTGCCCCAGGGTTTTATGTCTTCTTAAGGGAAACAAGGCAAGAGATGACTGGTCCTGCATTTCGGGTATGAAGGCAGGTTAGGGCTCAGGTCAAAGTGAGGCTGGTTGCTGCGTCCCAAGGAAGTGCCTCCCACTTCAACCGAGCTCTGGTTCCAGAGTCAGATCAGAGGTTGATCTGCATGCGGGGGTCAGTGGGTGCAGTGTGGACAGAAGAGGGCTGCTAGGACAGAGGGAGGAAGGTGAGGGCCATTGGATTATGCCAAAATGGACAAGGTCAAGCTTGAATAGCAAGTGGTGCAAAGTGCAACTATGACTAATCCCGCGTCAGCTCAGAGGCCGGGCCTGTTTCTGTGTGGGGAAGCTTGGAGAAGCACCCACCCTTTTTAGAAGTACTAGGTCCATCTTCTCACACTACTCTGCTATTATGTGGCAGAAAATGCCACCCCCAGACTTAGGAAGTCTGTTTCTTTAGAAAGCTCTCCCTTAAGCAGTCCTCTACTTGGAATCTTTTGGATTATTATGAGCTATACAAAAAGACCAAAAAAAAAATCTGACTAATCAATCCACATTAGTCTCTGTTGCTTCTGTCACATAATCAGATTTTTTCTCAAATGCTGGGGTGAGAGAAATCTCAGTTAAGTGGGTGAGGGAAAGGGAGGGTCAGGCATATTTTTGAGCATGAAGTGCTTGGGAGAAAGGTGCGCTTTTAGGAGGTTCAGAAGGAGCAAAAAAAGACACAAGAAGCTGAGAGTGGGAGAACCAGGGACATAGTCTAGGGAAGGTCTGTCTGCCTGGGCTGGGTATTTCCCTGAGATCACTCTGTTCTGGGCTCCCTGCTACTGTGTTCTGTGGGACCAGGGCTGGGGTCTGCAAATCATATGGCTCACATCTCTTGCCAACTGGCTTTCTGCCAATGGGAGGCCCTAGGAAGAACCTAGAAGGAGGAGGAGGGAGGAGATGCTACCTTCTGTCTCCAGTCTCTGTCAGCATCTCTGCAGCTACAGCAGGTAGCTTCTGCTGCAGCCCCCGCCTCCTGCCCCCCCCCCCAACTCCACATCTGCAGGAGCCGCTGCTACCCACCCCTCCTTTGTGCACCCCCATCTCAGGCATGGCGGCCTCTCTTCCCTGTTACTGGATGTCAATATTGTCTGGGTACCTCTGCTGGACTGGGCCTTCCCTCAGCTGTCTAACCCAATGTAACCCTTTCCTCCTATTAGACTTTGAAATACACACAGTATTTGCGTGTCCTGGAACAGACCCGCACTGTGTGTAGCATTGTATCTGTTTGTAATGTGGGTGGTCCCTTTTTCTCTATGTGTGACTAGGTATTCAACAGAAGCACATCCAAATGACCAGAAACCACCCACACGAGAGAAAGAAAAGAGAAAACTCACCTGGAACAGGAAAGGTTAAGAATTTTAGGCTGAGAAAAAATTTTTTTTTCATCTTTGAACTTCTTCCCCGCTTCTTACTGGGTAGGGAGAAGGAGCCTCAAGAATGTGACCACGTTATATAAAATGAGTTCTAATGCCAAAGGTTCTGCAGAGGCTTTGAGCTGCAAAGGAGAAAAGACCAAGGGGCTTGGTCCTGTGTTCAGCAGACCATCACAGGGCAGTTTTAGATTTACAGAAAGGCCTGAAGCTTCATTGCACATGGAGCAGAGACCCTCTTGTTTGCATGCGTGATCTGCAAGCATTCTGGAGATCATTTAGGGAAAGACCAATTAAGTTGGGAGCGGGGAGGGCCTGAGGACGTAAACAAGCCAGCAAAAGTCCCAAATGACTGACGGATTTAGAGTATTGGTATCTCACATTTGACTAAATTTTAACTACAAAAGTTGCATATTCCTATAGGTTCACCAGAAATTTAAACTATATGGAGTAAAAAGAGGAAGATAAAAAAAAAAAAAAAAGAGGAATCCTCGCTCTTCCCCTTCCATCCCCCTTAAGCAGCATCCCAGGAGATCCTGTTGTGTTTATTATCCACTAGCTCTCCTTTTTCACTTAACAGTGAAATGGCTAAATCACATTCCTTACGCAGGACCGCTGGTTGTCTTAACTCAGTATCATAATTGTCAGTTGGTAGGTATTTTCTATTTTCTATTTTGAAATTACAATAAAAAATGATGCCCTGTGACTTACCTACTTGCACCAAAGCAAGAAATTCTCTGGAAGAGATTCTGAAAAGGGGAATTCCTAGCCATTTTATTTTTTAAAATTTTTTATTTTTAAATATTTTATTTATTTATTTGAGAGAATGAGAAAGAGAGAGCATGAGAGGGGAAGGGCAGAGGGAGAAAAAGAACCCCTGTGAGCAGGAAGCCCAATGCAGGACTTGATTCCAGGACTCCAGGATCATGACCTGAGCTGAAGGCAGTGGCTCAACCAACTGAACCACCCATGTGCCCCAAGTGGGCACATTTTAAATGGTGATGCTTCCAGACTGCCCTAACTGGTGTTCTATGACCACACCGCTGCCCCCCTGCCCCCCACCCCCACTGCCCTGAATCAGGGGAGGGGGAGAGCACGTGCTTTCGCACACCTGCACACACAGTGGGTGTTACAGTTTTCCAGTCTGACTGGGGAATCAGGGCACCTGTCTGTATTTCATATCCTCTTGATTAACATGAGGTGCAGCGTCTTTCAGGCCTTCTTTAGCCAATCGCATCTCTTTTACTATGAATTGGTTTTGTATAGACTTTGCTTATTTTTTTTCAATTGGATTGCTCATTTCCCTTACCAATTTATAGAAATTCTTACATGCATCATGGCTATAAATCCCTGTGGGTTACTTGTATTCATGCATGGATGCAGCTTGTGCCCTTACTGGCGTGGCACAGTGGAGAGGGTGTGAGCTGCTGATTTCAGAATGGAGGGACTGTTCACGAAGAGGGTAGGAAAACAGACGGGAGACCGAAAGAGAGAGTCTGTCTTCAGTCACCTCTGCGGAGTTAGGGCAGTGATGTGTTGAAGAAAATCACATGATTTGAAGATAAACAGATTAAAGTTCATGCCTTACTAACAGAGATTTTGGACAAATTAACTTCTTTGAGGCTCAATTCCTTGTACCATTCAGAGATTTAATGACTTCACTTTATAAAGCATTGTTGTGTGGAATAAATGAATAGATTCATGTCAAGCACTTGCTTCAGGGTCTGGCCCTCCATGTTTGAACAATAAATCGTTTATAGTGTGAACCCAATAAAAGGAGTCACACAGGTGCCTTCTGACATCTTAAAGGGCCATGGACACAAGCTGATGTTAGCTTACCATATTATTATCCCTTTCTCGTAATATACTGGAAGTCTGTGAAATATTCCTAAATCTTCTTCACTCAGAGTTTGGAGACTGGAACATTCCTGAGCGTCAGGCCACCTCCCACTTTCACTGCCTGGCAAATGAGGGTTTCGGGACTGGAAGCAAGGGTGGGGCTAACTCAGGGTAGAGGAGCGTGCAGGGAGAACCGAAGGAGACAACTGCCAAGGAGAAAGGCACGGGGGTCGCGATCACCATGGCTGGAACAAAGGCACTTCTGACGCTAGAAAACTTCATTAATGGAAAGTTTGTACCTTGTAACTCCTATCTTGATTCTTATGATCCGTCCACGGGAGAAGTATATTGCAGAGTGCCAAACAGTGGGAAAGAGGAGGTGAGTGGGGTGCCTGGCTGGGGCAGTTCGTTGAGCATCTCTTGGTCTCGCTCAGGTTCTGTGTGATCACCGGGCCGTAGGGTCGAGCCCCGCACTAGGCTTGTGCTCAGCGCAGAGTCTGCTTAAAGGCTCTTTCTCCCTCCGCCTTTGCCCCTCCCCTCCCCCTCTTTCTCTCATATAAATAAATGAATAAATCTTAAAAAGAGAGAGAGAGAAGAGGTGAGTATATTCACTTAGGGAAGATGGAAATATACCTCATGTGCTGATGAATTACGTGTTACTTTTCTAGGAGCAAAGGGAGTTGGGAAAAGGTGTAGAATTGTTAAACCCTAGCAGAGGGACGATTTTAGTGCTGGGAAGGTCTGCTTGGTAATGGGACTTTTAGGGTGCAGGATTCCCAGGCATCCGAAAGCGTTCTTATGACACCTTTTGAAATGGTGTCAAGTGAAGACTATCTTCCATTCAGGAAGTCCGCGTTAGGCAACTTGGCTTTTGGGAAAGAAATAATAAGTATGGTAACGGCTTTTTTCATAGAAGTGAAAATCCTCTTCGTATTTCTTTTGGTGAGTGAAAGCAGGTGCTAACGTAAAAGCGAGTGGCCTCCGGTGAGCTTTCAAACGGGGATGCCTACGCCTGGCACGAAGCCCATGACTTCGCCCAGAACGCAAGTGATCAATGAGGCGTCTTAATACACAGCTGCGTTTCTCAGTCCTTAGCAGGGGTCTAGTAAAAAGTATTTTTTGTTAAGAATGGCCCATGTTTCTGTTTCCTTTTCTTTACTAAGCGTTGCCTAACTTTGCCACTATATTCATGGATTTCTAAAAACAAAACCAAAAACAAAACAAACAACAAAAAAAAACCCCAAACTTGTTGCTCCACTAAAGCAAAAGTGAAAAACCCAGGGATTGATTTTAGATTATCCTCTAATAATGCCTTATGTCTTTAAAACATCTAGTGATTTAAAACTGATCATTTGATGAAATGCAAAATCAAAGTCCCATGTATTTTTGCATTTAAATTTAACACCGTCACTCAAAGTGCTTAATGGTATAAACATTAAAATTTTTTTAGTGATGCAAAATTTTATTTAAGAAGTTTTATAAAATGTTGGATATATTTGTTATTTCTTTGACAATGTAGAAGTGTCTGGGGTGATGAATATGGCTGATGTGTGTATGCTCATCTAATGCCTAACGGGTTTTACTTTTTAAGGCACAAAGAACTAGATTATTTATTTATTCTTCAAAACAATTTTTTAGAACTAGATTATTTAAAAGCCAACTGTAATCTTCATATACAAATAAGTATCTATAAATAAGCCTTCTTATACTAAGCCACTATTTCTCTTTTATTAATAATATTTTAAAACTGTCTTGCATTTAAAAAAATAAAACCTTTAGACTTGTGGACAAAAGTTTGCAAACATTGACTAATCTGTTGGTTAAACTGTAACCCACAATTCTGTTTCAAATGACTTGGGATAGATGTGGGAAATCCAGCTTTGTGCTATCCAATCCTCCTGGTCTCTAAGTGTTTTCCAAAGTGCTTTTAAAGGTGACAAATATGACAAATGTTGTTGAAATATTTTCTGCAGCTAATGGTTCATGCCTTTTCAGAAGATAGAATGCAGTACAGAGGCATCTGCTAGGAGAGGAACAAATATTTTGGATTTCCCAGCAATTTAACTTGTAAATATTCTCTCTGATCCCACAAGTCTCAGTTTTTGCTCACTTGAAAAATATCATCAACACACAAACTGCACACCCAGTTTCACAGAAAGTCTCTTAAAGAAAGTGCTGCTGGTGTTGCTAACAGGTTTTGCTGTGTGCTCCACGTTCACTAAGCCCTCTAATACAAATTACACCCAATGGGAGTCATAACAACCTACAAATAAGACTCTATCATCACCCTTATCCCACAGATGACAGTGAGCTAACATTCTCATCTCTGATGCCTAGATCTCTCTCTCTCTCTCACACACACACACACACACACACACACACACACACACACAGATTTGCGGTGGTATTTACATGATAGCTTTGCGATCATAAGCAGAAACCAGAGTCCGACCCCATGGCTCCGAAGACCAGCTGTACTGCTCAGTATCTACTGTCTTGACTTAGAGCTGAACTTCCTTGTGCCTCAGTCTCCTTACCTATAAAATGGGAATAACAGTAATACCTGTCTTATTGTGTGGTTCTGAGGATGAAATAGACTTATGCAAAGCCCTTTGTGTTTGGCATATGTAAATGCTTTCCAGGTGTTAACTTTTGCTCATATAGGTTTTTTTTAAAAAAGATTTTATTTATTTATTTGACAGACAGAGATCACAAGTAGGCAGAGAGGCAGGCAGAGAGAGGGGGGGAAGCAGACTCCCTGCTGAGCAGAGAGCCCGATGCGGGGCTCCATCCCAGGACTCTGGGATCATGACCTGAGCCGAAGGCAGAGGCTTTAACCCACTGAGCCACCCAGGCGCCCCTGCTCATATAGATTTAATACGTATTCTATACTTCACAGACATAAGCCATCTTAGAACATATGACTGGACCTGAGTTTTCTGCATAGCAAAAATCTTAGATTTTGTATCGACAACCTCAGGAAGATGAGATTTTACACTGAGCACGGGAGGAAGGAGCCCTTCTCTTGTTGGCGGGCAGCCAGGCCCCGGGGAGGCGGGGCTTCTGGTGGTGAACAGCACAGCTCACCTTCTCCCTTCATCCCGTCCTCGGGTCCACAGTAGAGATCCAGCTTTTCAACAGAAACCACCACTTTTCCAGAAATTTATAATTTATAATGAAGAGGAGAATCATGTCATCCTTTATTCAGCTCAGCTGGAAGTGACTCTGTTTATAAAGGAAACAGAGAAGGAGCTTGGATCAGATTTGGGGGAGAGGGCGGCTGAACTGTCAGGTCACGTGACGCGAGAAAGCGGCTCGTGGTTGCCTGAAGCCTATGGAAAAGGATTCCGAGGCTGGGCCCGGGCCCAGGTGTGGAAGAAAGCTGTGAGTAATTCTAGAGTCTTGTCATGCGTGTGAGGGGGGAGAAAGCTGAGACACAGGCTATGGATTTGCCGTCTCCGGGATAGACTTTGCTTCGACTTCGCTGAAGACCCCAAGACTCATTTTGCCTTGCAGGAACTGGCCTTGCTCGAACCTTCCCATATACTGTTTCCTTTTAGATTTGCTCCAAAGTCAGGTTTCCAAGCTATCTGTTCAAATACGGACGCTCTCCTTTCCCACAGAGGCCTCTCACTGGGCAGAGCCAGGCAGGCTACAGGGACCGTGGCTCTGCCATAGCAGGCCAGCTGTGGTCTTGGAACCACAGAGATCTGGGTTTGAGTCCTGATGCTGTCACTTATTAGCTGTGTGACCTCTACTGAGTTACTTGAGTTCTCTGTGCCTCGGTTTCCTCATCCACAAAATAGGCATAGCAATAGTCCGGGTAGAGAATTCTAAAACAGGTGAAATAAAATAATTTGTGTGGTTAGCATATTCTTTATATATAAAAATAAGTAATTTTTGAGTGGATTTTTTTTAAAAGAAGATTTTATTTATTTATTTGACAGGCAGAGATCACAATTAGGCAGAGAGGCAGACAGAGAGAGAAAGGGAAGCAGGCTCCCTGCTCAGCAGAGAGCCTGATGCGGGGCTCAATCCCAGGACCCTGGGATCATGACCTGAACTGAGGCTTTAGTCCACTGAGCCACCCAGGCGCTTGAATGGTCATTTTGAGGATCAATCTGAGGATATGATTTCAAACAAACTTTTAGGCTTTGTCAGATATGTTGGATCTGGATTAAAAGCTGAGGGATTCTACACATCTCGGTGATGTTTTCTCTCTCATACGCTACTGAAAAAATTTTTTGTATTTTAACATGATTAAAAATGTGCATCTGTTAAAATTCAAATAGCTTCCTTCTAATGGCCGCATCTGAATACCCTGGTCAAAATGGAGCATTCTTCTCTATTTTTGTGGTGCCCCTGATTCTCTGGTCACGTAAACACCACTTTGCAGGTAACTCAGCATGAGGAGGCCTTGAATATTTGAAATCAGGCAGAGGAAATTAGGCGTGGGTGGACCTGTGGATTCTGGATTCATCCAACCTCAGGAGCAACGGTTTTAAGCTGATCCTCTTCCTCTTGCTCCTCAAAGATCGAAGCCGCAGTGGAGGCGGCCAGAGCAGCCTTCCCCCGCTGGTCGGCCCGGAGCCCCCAGGAGCGTTCGCAGGTGCTGCACCGGCTGGCGGATCTGCTGGAACAGTCCCTGGAGGAGCTGGCCCAGGCAGAATCCAGGGACCAAGGTGAGTGCCGCTGGCCCGCCCTGTACCGGCCAGTGCGGTGCCTAAGGAAGAGTGCAGTACTAATCCTCAGATGCAGGCCATGCCTGCCCTCCTTCCGACTGGTCAGGTGACCTTCAGCCTCTTAACTACAAGGGATGGGACTCGGGTACTTCCTCCATAGTAGCCTCCCGAGTCGCCCCCCCCCCCCCCCTGCCGGGCCCATCAGTCTAGCCGCACCTGTGCTTCTCATGGCAGAGAAGCCATGAGAAGCCTCCATGCAGGAGGCTTGCATCTGGCAGACTCCTGCCCCGTTCTGATGGTCCAAGCAGGTCACGGCTGAGCCCAAGTTTCAGGGGCAAGGAAATAAATATACTTTGTCCATTTCGTGGAAGGCACTGCCAGGGTTTTTGGCAAGGGGAGTAGATGTTGGGTGAAGGGAAGAAGAGGATCCTTCTAGGTAGACCATTCAAAGCAAAAGTAATTGAAAAGCAGGTTGTTTAGAAAGAATCTGTATGTCAGTATCGAACTCCCAACACAACTTCCCAATTTTAACTCCTTCCCAGAAGCGTAAGTAATGGATTAAATGTCCAATAGTAATATCTATTGGGAAACCCCAAGATCTTTTAAAATGATATGGATGCTTATAAATCAGCTTAAAGTTAGAAGGCAGCCTGAGTCCAAACTTTTCAGGAGATGCTTCCTGCCCATGCTGCTACACTGGGAGTCCCCCTGAATCACCAAAGACAACTAAGGAACAACCCAGAAAAGCTATGTTTCTCTTTTTGTTCAGTTCAGAAGCTAGGGCATATACATGGGGCACGTGGTGAGTGAGTGAGGGCCACACAGCATCCTTGGGGTCCCCTCAGCCTTTCTGGCACGTTCCCATCTTAAGGACTCCACCCTGTGATGGGGAGACGTGTAGTATACATCATCTGTTTGTCAAAGTGGTTTCATTGTGTCATGCAACTACAGCTGTCTTAATACCCATTACTCCAAGCCCTCCTAGCAGGTAAGAAGCTTGGTGATTTTGACTTGAAAAAGCTGATGTGAATGGAGTGGTAGCATCTGGCAGATTCATGATAGCCACGAATTGTTCAGCCCGCAAAGCAAAGATGGTTTCACTTAATTTTAACGCCCCCCCCCATTTCATCTGATAACTTCATACCTAATTATTTCACGGTTCTATGAGACCACGGCCAGCTCTCTGTGTCGTCAGGGGATGAAGTTTCAGGCTGGAGAGGACCAAGGTTCCGTCTGCGTGAGCTGGGATACGTGTACGATCATGTCTTCTCCATCCCCGGGGAAGCAGGTGGACTGTGCTTTCTGTTGTTGGCTTCTTTCAGGGAAAACCGTAACACTGGCCAGAACCATGGACATTCCCCGGTCTGTGCAGAACTTCCGGTTCTTCGCCTCCTCCATCCTGCACCACACGTCTGAGTGCACGCACATGGACCACCTGGGCTGTCTGCACTACACCGTGCGGGCCCCGGTGGGGATCGGTGGGTGCTCGGGGAAAGCCTGCCCTGCGGGGGTGCACAGGGATGCTCTCTCCATTCTGTAGAACTGGTCTAAAGGAACAGACCGAGAGGAAGGAAAGAGATGACTTCTACTTCGGCCGAAAATGAATGGGCCTCAAAAATCTGTTTCTAGTTTATTTTCTTTGTCTCACATTCCCTACTTATTCCTGGAACACTGTTCTTGGGAAATTAGCAGGAAAAGAAGGATGCCGGGAGAAAATTCACATACGAAGGTTCCCCCCGCCGCCCACATTAAAAAAACATTTTTTTTTGCCCCCAGAGAGTTTTGTAGTCAAGAGCAAGGATTTTGGGTATGTGCAGGGCCAATTTCATAACATTTGTATACCTCAGGATTCTTGTCTTAAAAGCTGGGAGAATAGTTTTAATTTTATATTTATATATGTTAGTGTGAATTAAATAAATTAGTACGCGTAGGGCGCTCTGAATTAACTGCTTCCTGCTTTCTTTTAGAGGAGAAGTGAACCTGAGCAATGGCTCAAACTATCCACTAGATGTCACTGTTCCTCCACCCACCAAATACGCATACTTACTAGTTACATTTTATGATGGGATAAAAGTAAATAAATTTAAAGGAACGAAAATGGGACACATTACCACTTTGGTTATTTGAACTCTTTGGAAATCACATTTTGAAGGAATTAGGAAAAACTCAAACTTCTCTCTTAGAAGTATGGTGATATATCATGCTGAAAAAAACTGTTATCCTATAAAGAAAAGAGTTTCTAGTGAGAAATATAATCATATAAAATATATATTGACTTTCACAGCATAGGTTTAAGGGAAGAGTATAAATAAGATGAATCCATTTACAAATTCATAAAGTAAATTTTTTTTTTTGAGAGTTTTATGGTTGGAAGTTTTATGGTTTCAGAACATTGCATGGAGACACATTCTAGATGCTGCTTCTGTTACTTATTTAGCAATTCTATCTGGTCATGAAACAGGTGATAACCCAGAGAGAATTTTTTATTAAAAAGTTTTCTGGCTGGCCAAGATGGATTTCATAGTCTATGCATCAAATTTTCCTGGCTTTACTAATCAGAAGGCCCCCACATGGCAGACTAAGAATGTATTTGCTCTTATTTTACCACTAATTCTAAAAAGCTTGAGATTTTATGCCTTAATCCACAACAGGTTAGAAACAGTGATGGAAAAACTTAAAAGAAATAGTAGCTAGACAGTTGGATGATGAAGAAGGAGAGAGAAGTTTAAAAAAAAAATGTAAAGGCTAGTCTATAAATCTCAAAACTCCTCACGTTCTGGAACTGTTTAGTAACAGGTGACAGCCTCTTGGCCCTGGAGCTTACATTGCCTTGTTCATAAATACAGCTGTTACATCAACAAGAAAATAGTAAATTGTATTGCTTTATAGTTTTAAGAGGCACAGTTGTTTGTAATACATTTTAGAGTCATTTCCCCAAAGTTGGCTACAAGTAAGCCAAAGTGGGGGTTTTAGAAGGGTAAGCCCAAGTTTCACGCAGGGTGGAGGAGTTCCACGTCAATAAACCCAGTCTGGCCAGTCTAGTTTGAGGGTCCTGCCTTTGGTGGCAGTGTTTCTGTTCTCCTCTTGTAGCTGGTCTGATCAGCCCTTGGAATTTGCCACTCTACTTGCTGACCTGGAAGGTGGCGCCGGCCATCGCGGCTGGCAATACCGTGATAGCCAAGCCCAGCGAGCTGACGTCAGTGACGGCGTGGATGATGTGCAAACTCCTGGAGAAAGCAGGTAATGAGCGGTGGCTTTGGAGAGGTGCAGGACTGGCTTCGGGGTTGCAAGTTTTGTGGGTCTCAGCCGCCACAGCATCTCTGACATGTGAAAAGTTATTCTGACTAGAAATCTGCTCACCAAAATTGATTCCAGTGACATCTTGGGTTTTCCTCTCTCTGAGCCTTTTCTGAGAAATCCCCTTCACACACAGGGTTGGATCACACTCCTTCCTCTTCTTCACCCGTGTCCTCCCGGTGTCGGAGGGGGGAGGGGCTGGCAGGCAGTGACATGATTGCACACCTGTAAGTGAGAAAGGCTTAAAGATCCCCGTCAACTCCCACACCAGCCTGCTCCAGAGATGTCTTCAGCAGATGGTTTAAATCTTCTATTTGAACCACTTCTTAATCTTGATGCAAATAAGACTGCCCTTAAGTACTTCTCTGGTTTGTATGGTTATATGATACCTGCTAGAAATGGGTATTTTTAAGAGATTTGAATATACCTCCCTCAGTTTTCTCTACATTTGGAGCCACCGTGTGAAAGTTGATATAATATGGCTCCTTGGCCTCTTTATGTCAACAGTGTCCCCAGTGGCCTCTTTATGTCAACGTTCAAGGTATGTTCCTGGGTAGTAGGTTCTAGGGTATAGCTCAGCATGGGTGTGGTCTGACTCTGCACCAGGGTTGTGTCAGGAGAGCCTAGCTTGTAACCCACAGGAAAGCCCCTTGCTGTTAGGTCCCTCTGCTCAGGTCTCCATACGCACCCTGCTCTGCGCACTTCCTTCAAGTCCACAGAGAAGGTAGTGTTGGGCTCACCCATATCCATAAAGTAGGTGGTTGGAAAGAACGCATACCTCCCTCTTCTGGATACCTTATCTCTCTAAGCAAAAACATACATACTGGCTTCCAAGAAAGTTGAGCCAGTTTTTACTCCAGGATTTAGATGGCAGGGTGAACTGTGTGGCCTTATGACCCTAGTCTAGCTGCCCCTTTCCCTTGTATTGTACAAAGGAATGAGGCCTCCAGCTTCAGCCTTTGGGGTGACATTTATGGATGCTCTAGGCTTCTAGAAGGTTATGATAGAAATGTGCCTATCTCTCTCATGTCCCAAGGGTATCATTCCTTCTTTACATGAGGGATCATTTTCTAATGCCATTCTTTGCAAAATTAAGTGCCTAGTATCTACAGAGTTCCAAGGCCTTTCTTCCCTCTCTGTTGGCTATAGGTTTCCTGGAGTGGAGAGAAGGGGCCGATGCTGTGCCGTGATCTATGTTGGGGAGGGCAGCCCTGCAGGTGGGGTGAAGCCACAGAGCTGTGTTCCCAGAACCACTCTCTCTTGAAGTCAACCACATCTTGATCTATGAAGATTTCTCTTCCCTAAGCACTCTCCCCTTCTATATGCCCAGCTCCTGGGCTACACGAGAGTTCTACATTTCCATGAATTCGCATAGCGTTGATCTTATTTCTTGTGAATGAATAGGCTTGTTATACCAAGACAGTTCTTCCTTCCTTCCCTGCCTCTGCTGGCTTTGCTAAACTTTCTTCTCTGGGCACCACGGAGAGCGTAAGGCTCAAATTGCACCTGTCTTAAGCCCTCAGTTTCTCCATTTGGATTAAGAATCTGTACGGGACGTGTTGAATACCGACGCAAAAGAAAACTAAGAAGACCTGCTGGTTCTTGATATTTATAGAGCAGTCCTCAGGTCCAGAGCATTCAAACAGACTTGACAGTTGACCCTCCTGTGACGTAAAGTAATTTTAAAAAGTATACAGTGAGTACCCCCTTTTATAGTTCTAGAACAGTTATTTCTTCTTGGCAGCACCAGACGCATGCCTCATTCCTGGAGTGTCCAGTGAAAGCAGATTTCTGTCCTTTCCTAGTTTTGTTCTGCCCAGTGGAAGCTTGTTGCCATCCTTCCCCATCCCGGTCCCTGGTGCAGGGAATCTATGCCCCGTGCTGTCTGTTAGCCACCTATTCTGAGTTTTACCAAATTATTCTTTGCCATTGTAGTGCCTCCTTTCTCTGGTAACTGACATATCTTAAAGGTAGAGGGCCAATGTCTCTAGAAACATTTCATTACTGTCTCGATCAAATTGGCAAAGTGGTGCTGAGCATTACTGGCCAGTAGGCAAACACATTACCACCAAAGTTCAAGGGAATGTAAAGTGTTAATGCCGTTGTATAGAGGGCAACTGGCCTGCTGAAGTGAACTCATTTTCCTGGGATGATAAATATGTGGTGTTTCTGAGTTTTCTTCACTCTTCATTAAAATGCTGTTGTATACATTAGCAGTGATTTGATCCATTTTTGCCTTCCGGATTTATAAAGCCCAATAGTCCACCTTCTCTTGCCCCCCACCCCCAGTCAGAAAGTATTGGGCAAATATTCACATGCTCACTGTCTGATGGAGATGCAGGACCCCCCAGCCTGCAAATGGTGGGAAACTTGACCTTGTTTCTCCCCCATCAACCACCGTGAGGGCCTCTCTCCTGAGACCCCTCTCTGCTCCAAAACGGGCTTAGCGGCTGTCACATGGTGTCTGACTCTGGGCCTGCTCTCCATGGCAGTGACTTGTGATCCAGGACCAACCCAAGCTAGATTTCAGTATGTGTGCACCTGCCTGTAAAGGAGAAGCCATTAGAGGGGAAGCTCCCCCGGATACCACCAGGAGTCATTGATTCCCCACACCTGTCTCTGAGGCTCACCTGAATGGGGTGATCCCCTCAGGTTATCACGCCTGGGCTCTGGCTTGATGGGAAGGTATTCTGGTTGATGGTGGATCATCAACGCCAACTTGTTATTTGTACTCTAAAAGCATATTCTGGAAGAGATGGTTTTAATCCAACAGAGCATGTTTCTGTTAGGAAGAGAATGTCTAACCTGGATAGGGAAAGATAGTGGGAGCAGGGAAGTAGTTAAAAAACCTTACACGTTGGAGGTTTTCTGCATCTCTGTACTTCCAGGCTGGAGAAATATGGGAAAGAAACTCAGCTAATCTCCTAAATCCTAAGATACAACACGTTTGCACTTAGATTTTCTTTCTGGACACATAAAGCTTTCCAGAGTCAAGGACCATTTCTGATTTGGATAATGTACATGAAGTCTCCATTCATTCATTCACGTATTTATTTGTTAACCGCGTGCCCCCGGTTTTGCCTCCTAGTTGTTGCCCTTTAGCCTCATTCTGCCTCAGTTTGGTTGAGGTGAGGATATGAATCCTCCCTGCCTTATCCAGTAGCTGGGAGATCTAGATCGCTTCCAGCAGTGACTGGCCCACAGTGAATGCGGGCACTTAGTGGTATTAATCTATCTGGCAAACTAGGGCCTTAGCGTAGGGGGGCCAGTGGGGAGCAGTAGGGTCTCATGCTAGAAAGATGGGGCTCCCATTTTAGGGTGTATTTGGCACTTTAAGTCAGTTCTAGAGTGTATGTCTGTACCATGGGACACAGGACCTTTGACTCAATACTCACCTTCTTGGAGGAGTCCAAGGGAGCCCAAGGGAACCCAAGGGAGCCCTCCCTCCCTTCCCTGGGCCAAGCCAGTCAATCTTTCCTTCTGTGCACTTCACATTTTCACACTGAATTGTGACTCCTCAATGCCCATGTGGAGCAGGGTTCTTCTTACCTTACAGGGCTTGACCTGCCTGAGGACATCTCTGTGACCTGAGCCCTTGATGCCTAGTCAATATTATGGAATGAATTAATTAGAAGGTTCTACTCTTCATTATTCTAAGGCAAAGCACCTGGAAATATCCCACCTAGGGCACACTGGATTTGCACTATAGTCTTTGCTTTGCCATTAAACTAGAGACGGCCATAAAACACGCTCCCCTCCATTCGAACTACTTCACTTTCAAGGACAACCTCCTTGTCACTGAAAGTTCTCAACACACGGAGAAGAATTACTGTTGTAATTTCTGTTATTGTTTCTGTATCCCATCCAGATACAGACCTGGAGACTGTTCTGTTTCCTGTCCAGGTGTCCCACCAGGTGTGGTAAATATTGTGTTTGGAACAGGGCCCAGGGTTGGTGAGGCCCTGGTGTCCCATCCAGAGGTACCCCTCATTTCCTTCACGGGGAGCCAGCCCACGGCCGAGCGGATCACACAGCTGAGTGCCCCGCACTGCAAGAAGCTGTCCCTGGAGCTGGGGGGCAAGAACCCCGCTATCATCTTCGAGGATGCCAACCTGGAGGAGTGCATTCCAACGACTGTCAGGTCCAGCTTCGCCAACCAGGTGTGTCCTCTGGGTTGGTGTGTTTTGTTTTGAGTTTGTTTGTTTGTTTGTTTTAAAATTCTGTGACCCAGTTAGCCTGGATCCGTTTCATCACAGTGCCAAACCAGGAGTGAGTGGGTCAATCTGGGGCTATTTCAGGGAAAGGAGATTTTGACATTGTGTTATGCCATCGACTCTGTTTTGTCTCAGTGTCCATCTGTGGTTCTTGTGGAATCACAGCTTCTGTTTGGCAAACACCTGTTCTTGAGCTTTATCGGGTATAAGCTATGGACTGACTGTTTGCTCCTCTAAGCTTTTTCATCCCTATATTCATAGAGTTGCCCCCATTCTCTTCTTGCTGTCTGAATGTCCTATCTCCAGTAAACCTTGTGCTCCCCAAAGCATCCTAAATGTAGCACACACTTAGAAATAAATGCCTAAACCTGTCTAGAAGATGTTGCTGATGTCACAGAGTCATGGGCAACTTGGTATCTCCCAAAATTGTGAGATGTTTTTCTGGAAGCCAGAGTTCTCAGCGGATTCTTCCAGGCGATGGCATCCCAAAGGGTTAGGAACACTGACCCAGATAGACCAGATGGTAAGCCTCACAGAGTCTGCTCTGGGGCTACGTTTGACTTTAAACGCCCCAGCATCAGGTCTTGGGTAGAGCAGGTGTGCACAAATACTGAATGATTTTCTCCAAAGGCTTGCTTTTTAAAAATTTCAGCAGCGAACAAAGAATCCACTGAAGAGTTAGAACTGCCATAGAAAGAAAGATGCCCAAGTTGCTTTACGTTACCTTTTGAACCTTCATTTCCTTGCCTGGAAACTCCTGGAAGCAGTAATGATGTCTTCTAGTAGCGATTTTGTGAGTTGTAGAATGAAAGCCATTCTTGACAGTGGTTATTTTTGTGATTGTTATCATTGTAATTATTTCTCTCACAGTCATTCTTAGAGAAAGTGGCTTGACTGTGTCTGTAGAGAGCGTTTTTCTGGATCAACAGACTTAAATTTTAAGATTTTAGAAAATAGACTTGCAATTTTATGATACAGCTATTTCAATCACTAAAGTAAACAAGTATCCAAATGAACAATGAAATCAAGCGTTTTGGTGTTTTAGTGACAACACGGGGTTAGGGACAAGCTGTGGACTGCGATACAGCCCAGAGGACATCAGGTGAACTCTGCATGAAAAAAAACCAAAAAAACCAAAACCAAAAACCAAAAACGTACTCTGAGCGCTGAGATGGACTGTGGCTTCTTGGCTACCAGGATTGTGCCAGAACTTGAAACTGCTAAGAGAACCTTCCTCTTGGGGGGGTATTTTAAATGGCCTTGGAGAAGAGGACAGGAACCCAGCTGGCTAATTCAAGACAATAGGCAGATTTTAGGCGAACTACCGGGGCTGGTTTCTTTTTCCTTAACCAAGAGCTGAGTCCCAAGGAGTGAACACTTCTTCCTCAGTTGAACATAATGGGGCCCTGTGAAACATCTCTGCCACACGTAGTCTCCTTCAGCCAGGGGCGCACTCACGCTCCGACAAGCTGTGAGACACTGAAGAAAATGAATGGACTTCAGCATCACTTGGCCTGAAGTAGAAACTTCCTGTGCCTGGTGGCCCTGGGCTTGGGTTCATTCAAAGCTCCATTTCCTAATTGTAAGCTGGGAAACCTATGGCTCCGTAGAATTATTATGAAAAAAGCACCCTGCACGGTCTCTGGAATGTAGTAAATAGTATTTCCCTTTTCTCATTTCCTCAAAAGTCATGCTACCAGAGATCCTGGCATTACCTCGGCTTTCCTGGCACTAAGTAATCAGGAAAGCCCTGACTGTGTAAGCCCCCAACTCTCTTTACCACACCCTCCCTCCCCCCATGGCAGGGGACACTTGTGTCTGGAGAGTTCCCAAGCCAGATACACAGATGGTTCTTACAGTGATGCTGGATGGCAGAGAGAATTCTTTTTTCCGAAACAGTGACTATTTGACTTGGACAATACACCTTTGCACAGTTGTCAAAATAATTAGAAATATTCCATCCTTAGGATGGTTTGAAGATCAAATATAAATGTGAAAATCGTTATTTATGCAGAAATGTACTAACCATACATACATAATGATTTGAGATGTCTCGACTGTGGTTTGTAAGTGACTGCACACTATATTCAGACGACAGTAAGGATCATTTTTTACTCAGGCTCCTGTTAGCACCTCTGCCCCGAACAGGCAGTATCTCTGTTTGGATGTCTAGTAGGCGTCCGAACCTTAACCCATGCCAGCCAGAACTCTTGCTTTCCCTTCATCCCTATCCCTGCAATACAGCTCCTCTCCCTGCCTTAGGTTTGCCTTTGGGGGGTAAAGCACTACCATCCAAGGTTCCATCAAAAACCTGGGACTCAACCTTGTTCTTACCCCAACCTCCTATCTCACTAATCCATCAACCCATCCCGTTGGTTCAATTACTCTAAAAATCCTGGAACCCCTGCTTCCGCAGAGCATCAATACCAGTTTTCTTGCACTTGGGGGTCCTACGTCCCTTAATGAATCTGGTGATGTCGGTGGATACCTATCACTTACCCCAGCTCCGCTGGTCCTGCCCTGGTGCAAGCTACCTCTGCATGCCTGGACTTCTGGAATACTCTGTGAACTCTACTCTGACTCCACTCTCGTTCTCTTCCATTCTACTCCCCACGGCTACCAAAACGACTCTTTAACAATGGAAATCGATCATATCATGCTGCTGCTTAAAGCCTTCCACTGGCTTTTCATGATTCCGGGAGCAAGATGCAAACTCCTTGTGAGTCTGTGGGACTCCGCATGGTAGGGCCTTGCCCTCACCTCCTGCCCTCCTTTCTTACTCTCCCTGCCCCCATTCCTGCCTCCACTCCCAGCCTCAGCCCTGCCTGCCTTCTGCCTTGCCTCACACACCACACCCCTGCAAGCACACTCCTGCAGCGAGAAGCAGGTCCTGCCTCCTGAGAATTGCCTTCCTTGGCATCTAGCCCAGTCAGCGCCTCCCCACCAACCAAGGGTCAATTCAGATAGCCCCTCCTCACAAGGGCCTTCCAGAACTCCCTTTACTCCAAGGGACTAAAAGCGGCACTTTCCCATTGATTTCTGTTCCCATCCTCTGCTTAGTTTTTTTGTATTGTTTTGCTCATGACCTGAAATTATATTATTGGTTGAGCTCATTGACCTGTGCTGTTGCCTGACTTCCCCACAAGAGTATTTGTTCGTAGTGGTGGGGCATTGTTTTGTTTATCAGTGTCTCCCATGGCCTAGACCAGTGCCTGGCACCTGTCAGGTAGGTGATCAGAGATGCAGGGCGACCTACCCATGAAGGAGTGTGTCTTGTCATTGTCCTCATGTGTCATTCTTGGCAGGGTGAAATCTGCCTCTGTACCAGCAGAATCTTTGTCCAGAAGAGCATCTATAGTGAATTTTTGGAGAAGTTTGTACAAGCTACCAGAATGTGGAAAGTTGGCATTCCCTCTGATCCATCAGCCAGCATGGGAGCTCTGATAAGTAAAGCTCATTTGGAGAAAGTAAGTCAATTTTCTGCAATGGGGGTTTGGGGAGAAGCCCAGTGCAGGGCATAGCACACATTCCTGCTTTGAAATGTTGTTCATTACTATCCTGTTCTTAAAAAAAATCTGACCTGTAGGAAATGGTCTCTGGATACAGAGTCTACACATGTTGTCCAGGTTAAAGCCATGTGTACACGGAATAAAAGAAATGGAGAAGTCAGCATGTAGAGAGCGAGGAAGAGAAAATTTGAAAATAATGGTCAGTGGATAAGAATGACGTGGATTAAGGGTGGCAGGAATTTCCATCGATAAAAGTTCCCAGTGGAATGGGTTCTGCCTGTGGCTTACAGCAGATGCAATTCCAGACGTGCCATGTCTGCTGGTTATGTGGTCCTTAGTGGGTAGAGTTAGTGGTGGTCTATGTGGGAGAAGTCATTGATGGTCTCTGGGTGGTTTATGGAATTTAGGTCTTTAAGGTCATCTTCATGTATTACCTGATGTGACTCCCAAAATAAGTCACAGAACGCTGGAGCTGGGAGACTTTGTTTTCAGCTGTGGTAACTGAGACCCACCAAGGAAGATGTACCCCTGTCCATTAGCTAGTGAGGGACAGAGCCTTTACTTAATTTTGTAGAAATCTTTGACTCTGCATACAATTGGGAGATTAACTACATTTTAACTTTGACCTTTACAGCACTGTGAAGCACAGAGGCTCTTAGCCAAGGGTATAGCAGCTCAGTGGTCTCCTCTTATTTCTTTGGTTTTCCCAGTGAACTACGAAGCAGGGTGAAGAGGGGAGAAGGTGCTGAGGGCTCAGAAGGGAGGAGAGGGTTTGAAACAGTCCTGCAGGACATCAGAAGGGATTCCCGTTGTTTCTAGCATTGTAGCCACAGAAGATGTGGACAAAAACCAAGAACACTGATAGATCTAAACCACAAATGAGATTTGATTTTTTTTAAGACTTGAAACATTGATGAGGTTTTAGGCCTGGTGTCAACCACTCCTTCACAAATCCTAGCCCAGAAATATCATCTTCTATGAAACCAAATTATGCTGTAAAGACAAGTGTTTATTTAACATGTTGGTTGGATTTTGTTTGCTTACTGTCCTTTCAATGTAGTGTACTTAAGTGCCTTGAATAGCTTTGAAAATGGTGAAGCTTACAGTTAGCAGTTTGGGTTTTTTTTTTTTTTTTTCCTGACCACATTTGAACATTAGCCCAAATTTATCTTTCAAACAGAAGTTTTTAAAAACTCCCTTGTATTTTTACCATGATATATTTTCTATCTCGGTCAAATAACTAAGAAAAGAAATAAACTTTCTATTTTGGAATAACTTAAGATTTATAGAAAAATCTCAGAATCTCAGGGCAGAGAGTTTCTATATCCACTCACGCAGCTTTCCCGTTTGCTAACATCTTCCAAGTCCACGATACAGTTGTCCACACTAAGAAACCAATGTAGCACATGATTGTGCGCCAAACTGCAGATTTTTCAATTAACCTCTCTTGACTTTCTACTTGATCCTTATAGAAAATAATTTTTCAGGCACTTGCTTATTAAAACAAAGTACAATTAATTACTCTGTACTCGTTTCAGAAAGCTCTGCTGCTTTTAGGGAGAAAGATTTGTACACACAGTTAAAAATTTCAAAATTGGGGCACCTGGGTGGCTCAGTGGGTTGAGGCCTCTGCCTTCGGCTTAGGTCATGATCCCAGGGTCCTGGGATTGAGCCCCGCATCGGGCTCTCTGCTCAGCGGGGAGCCTGCTTCCTCCTCTCTCTCTGCCTGCCTCTCTGGGTACTTGTGATCTCTGTCAATTAAATAAATAAATAAAATCTTAAAAAAAATTTCAAATTTTTTTTTAAATCATTGGCCAATTATTATTATTAAAAGACTTTATTTATTTGAAAGAGAGAGCAGGTAAGGGAGCATGAGCAGCGGGGGAAGAGAGAAGCAGGCTCCCAGCTGAGCAGGGAGCCCCATGCTGGGCTCCATCCCAGAACCCTGTGATCATGACCTGAGCCAAAGGGAGACACTTAACCGGCTGAGCCACCCAGGCGCCCTGGCCATTTTATTTCATTTTTTTCTTTTTTCTAGGGAAGAACACTAAAGATCGTATTCCCATTACTCCACCATATATAAACTTGCTTCGATAAGTGGAGCCCTCTTGTTTTGTTGTCCTACAGACTAGATCTCTCCCTGCTAGAGTAGAGTGCCCCGCAGATGGGCTTACATTGCCTCCCCCATGTGAGGCCACGGGTCAGTCCTACTAAGACTTCAATGGCTCCTGGACATCTGTCATCTTCACTGCTCCACCTTGAGCACAGGTGCCCAGATGAAGGAGTCATGAAGTCCCCTCTGAGTCTCCCACCAGGTGGACCCATGATGGGGGTCTTGCAGATGGATTCTTGTGAGGAGGTGCTGGGTATCTTGGCCCTTGAGAGAGAGATAATGGAAGCAGCGAGGGCAGTGTAAATGTGGCCTTTTCAGTGGGACTCTTTTCAGCTGGGTATGCCGCTTCGGAGATCAAGAAGGGTGTGCGGACGTTCCACCAGTGGTCATCTGTCCTCGCCTCTCACCAGAGAGCTGTGGAGGCTGTGTCCCAGGGGAGGCCAGGTGGCCATCTTCTATCCTGCTTCTCTTCTGCAGCTGGTCTGTGTCTGCTGTGAAGCAAACTAGCCCTGCAGAGTCTGGGGTCTTTGTGTCCATCTTGCTTCTCTGTGGTTGTCAGGATAGATGGCGAGGCAGTGACCCAGGAGTCCGAGTAGAATATGCAGAAGCTGTTAAGCTGTTCGGTCACGGCAAAGGGCTCAGAACCTCACAGAGACGCAGCTTGCTCCGCAGCATCCCTCCCAGGGATGCAGGTGACTCTGTCCACAAGGAGGGTAGAAAAGGCGCTCTGCCTATTTGGCAGGTTGCTTTTTGTTTTTGTTTCTCTTCCCCACCCCCCCATCGAATGCTTTTCCACGCGACTGTCCAGAGAATCTGGCTCGATGCCAGCCTGCCCAAAGATGCAGGAAATCGGAGATGGGATTCTGAGTGTTAACAGTGAGGCTGGCGGAGCGCAGGGCAGATTCACAGGTGCATTCCCCGATAGGGCCAGGCTGCAGGCTGTTAACAAAGGTCCACTTTGGCAGTTTGCTAGCTGCTTCTGTCAGATTTAAAAACAAACAAACAAAACAAAATGGACTTGCTGGGTGGGCATGTCTCTGAAGTCTCCCTGCTCGTAAGCCTCAGATGGTGTGTGATATCATCACCTTCCTCACCAACAGCACCAGTGGTGGCTGGCATTCAAAAGACTTACTGCGTGCCAGACATTATGCTAAATATTTTACATACATTTTATCTAAGCTTATGAATAGATGGGAGTGTTAATCCCATTTTTCAGAGGGGAAACAGCATTAAAAATCCCTCTGCAAGCAAGTGGAGGCTCTGGGATTTGAACTCTTGGGGCTCCCCGCCTACCCACCTGACCTCTGCGCCAGGATTTTATGGGCAAAGCTACCAAGTACTAGCTACTCTCTGCTTTTAGAGAAAATTTTATAGTTATAATTTATTACATTTTATGGCATATTAGCGGTCACAACATTTTCTTTTTTCACATTTTCCTGAAATCTCAGTTCCTGAGCTGCAAGTTGAAATATCATTCTATCATCCAGAAAATAAATTTAGTTTAGTGTGAGTTTAATATATGTTATATATTAAAATTTTTGAAAGGTTTGCATTTTGAAAACAGACACTTTCCTTCATATTTTGTTATTCAAGACTGTCTCAGAGATAATCATGAAATTTGTAGACGAGATGATCTAAAGCCACTCCATGTTTAATCATGGAAAAAAGTTCTGGCCCTGCATTCAGCAGGTGCTCCTGGAGATCTTTGCCTCAACTTCCCCTGTACACGCATTATGCTGTCTTTGACATCTTTTAATTAGTCTAAATGGGTTGTTTCAAGAGGAGTAAGAGAATAGGGGAAAGAGAAGCCCAGACGTAATTTAGTTTTCATCTGCAAACTAGACAAGGGCTTTTTCTGGGAGAGCTTTGAGATCAGGGCACGTGTTGGGGGAAAATGTGTAGCAGAGGGGAATACGAAGCTGTTCCAAATATTCTATTTTTTAGAAGTCTTTGACCTCATGGTTTATTAAGTATTCTATAAGCTAGAGCAAAATTAAAAATAAGACAACAGTACTTTATAATTTTTGTATGGCAAACACATAACTCTATGTTGGGTATAGTTCTACAATGGAGTACTTATCTAATACAGGACAGAATGCTCAGAGTAATATATGATATGTAGGGATCCAAAGTATGACTTCAAAATTTACTCTGCCTTTGATGTACTGCTTAGCCATTGTTTTATGCTTTTAATTTTTGAGATCACTTTTCTACTTCTCCTATGCTCAGGGGTAGGATAATGTAATCATTGTGACTGTAATGAAATTTCCATACATAAACATATGTATCCTTTTATAAGGAGTCATTTCTACAACCATTGTGAATAAACATCTGTCACTATCTCGAAGTTACTGGATTTACTTATTACATAATATTTCCCATTATATTTAGCTATTCTGTATTAACTAGATGTGTTTTCAGAATGTAATCAGTAATGAGACTAGAAGTTAGAAATGATTTGTTCCGGAAGCCTTTCTTGGTCTTTGGTCTTACGCACCATTCAATCTCCCATATTCTGCAGTGGACAGAGCCCCCTCCTCACCACCCCACACAAGGAGTAACTATTCTTTTGTGTATCTGAATATCCCTGAGTGTGAATTCTAGCTTTCCTGTTTACTAGTGGTATGAACCATCTACCTTTTCTGAGATCTAATTTTATCATCAGCAAATAGGTGGTAATAATGCTAATGGAGTTTTGAGAGAACTAAATGAGAATGTATGAAAAGCATTTATCTATGTGCCTCGGACTTAGACAGTAAAAAAATGACACCCCTCCTCTTCCGTCTGGAGGCTGACTGCCCAAGTGATGGTCAGAGCACTTCCACCCTCAGGCTTAGCAGCTGAGCAAAAAGACAATCAACTTTAGATTTCTTAGCAATGGCCTTATCCATATTTCCTAGATGATTCAAAAATATTAAACTTTCTGCTGCTTTGTGTCAAGGCAAATGGTAAGATGTTGCTAATCATGGTTTTCACCCTCCCAGGTCAGAAGTTACATCAAGCGAGCCCGGTCGGAAGGGGCCCAGATTCTGTGTGGTGAGGGGGTGGACACGTTGAGTCTCCCCCCCAGGAATTGTGCAGGATACTTTATGCTTCCCACAGTAATAACAGACATTAAGGATGAATCTTGCTGCATGAAAGAAGAGATATTTGGTCCAGTGACGTGTGTCGTCCCCTTCGAGAGCGAAGACGAAGTGATTCAAAGAGCCAACAGTGTTAAATACGGGCTGGCGGCCACGGTGTGGTCCAGCAACGTGGGCCGTATTCACCGGGTGGCTAAGAAATTGCAGTCTGGCTTGGTCTGGACGAACTGCTGGCTCATCAGAGAGCTCAACCTTCCTTTTGGGGGGATGAAGAGTTCTGGGGTAGGTAGAGAAGGAGCCAAGGACTCTTACGAATTTTTCACTGAAGTCAAAACCATCACCATTAAACACTGACCCTGGATAGTGGAGAAGCTGTGGTCCACGGCTGGCTGCAGAGAATCAGTAGTTCAGTGCGGCGAGCAGATACCCCGGCATAAATTTCTGCCACATCTTTGCTCAGCGGCGTTTCTCTACCTTAGGCTCAGCAGTTTGTACTCTCATTCGTTGTCACAGAGAGGCTGACTGTTTTCCCGGTGGAGTCAAAGAAGAGACTTCTGAGCAGGAATGCACAAAAAGGAAGCCAAGTAATTGTCAGGTTCCTTCTGTATTGTGTCCTCGCTGTAGTTTTTTTCATTGTTTTGATTGAATTCTTGGAAATTCACAGATAATCATTTTTTTTCCCATTTTTAAGTATATATAAGAATGTCAATGATAAACATAGCATGGAATTTGTCCGAGCAGACCTAAATGGTAGGTCCCACTAAATACATCTGTAAAAGGTCAGGGAAAAATAAAAATAATGACTACTTTTGAAGGAAATTTGAAGCAAGAAGAGGAAATAGTTTGATCCATTTCTATTCGAGTGTAATCAATTCCAGTTCTTCGGGTCTGTTTCCCATGAGGCTTAGAACCCACTAATCCTAAAAGAATAAACGTTAAGCAATTTTAGTAGCCAGTATGACGTATGTCTTCTTCTTGAATTATCCTTTGTTCCTCTTAGGGGTATGGACTTCATGCAAAGTGATAGAGGTATTTCCCGTGGCTTTTTTTTTTTTTTTTTTTTTGGTCTCCTAATGATCAGAGGAGAAAACTGAGGTTTACAGAGATTAAAGTTGCATGCTCAAGGTTATACGAATGCTAAGGGGCAGAGGAAGGATTTGAACCCAGGGCTGGCTCTCAGTCTCCAAAGCCATGATTTCTGACCACTCACACTTGCACAGCAGCCACAGTCTTACAGTTCATGGAACACGTTGTGTTGGGTCTCCTCTCCGTGTCTCCCTCCCTCTCCCCCTCCCTCTCAGGCGTGCAACTCAGGAACTCCTCAGGCACAGCCCTTCCTACACCAACTGAAATCAACCGTTTGCATGTCTGACTGCCCAGCTGAAGAGGAATTGCCTGAAGGCCCAGGCAGTGCTGCTCCCCAACACCCCCTCCGCCCCCCAAAGTCTACATTCCCAGCACAGGGCCTGGCACCCAGAAGGTGCACCAAACAACTTCCAGGGATGGAATGAGGTCTTCCTGATGCTCTGGGGTGTTCGTTGCATGGTGTTTCCGGATGTGGGTTGGGCCAGAGTGGGGCAGAATAGTCTTTGTGGTTTGTGTAGGTTTTCGGATATGTTGGCTTGTTCTCAAATGCTGAAAAACACAAGCCATTTGGAGCCCAAGCAGCGGTGCCGAATCATACCGGGTTCCCGGCTTCTCCCTCCGCTCCCTTCTCCTTTTCTCACCCGCCCTGTTCTCCAGCTCACGCCCCGGAGTCTTCATTAGTTAAATCTAGAAGCAATTCCAAGAGGCAGTAGGAGGGATTTCAGCAGCTCCTAGTCTCTAAGACCCACATCTTTGGTCTTGTACCTGGTCTAGCCCAAGTTCGTCCTTATTTCTGAAACCTAAGCCACATCTTGATTCCACATTCTGGTGACTGAATGTCTTTGCTCCCCATGCCTCAAGACCCACCTCCCACCCTGCTTGTGTTCTGCCTCCAAGACTGTTCTCTAGGACGTGGAGCTGGCCCTGCTCCTGTGCTTTCTTGTCTGGGCTCTGGATCTTGTCTTGTGGAGGGGACTGCTTCCTGCGGACAGCCATTCTGGATGCCAGTTCCCTCCTCTGTGCCTCTCTGGGGCATCAGAAGCTTCTCCTGGGCTCATGAGGTGGTCCCATGGACCAGATCCCATTCTCTATCACCCCAACACGGGCCCAGTGCTCAGTTGTGAACACCAGTGGCTTTGATTTCGGGTCCCCTGTGGGTCTGCACCAGTGTGATGACAGAGTCCCCACAGAGCAGTGCCTCTGTGGCTGCAAGGCGGCCAGGTCCCCCGCCTGCTGGACGTAGGGCCACTCCGGAAAACCCTCAAAGGGGACTCACGAGGGTTCCGATCCTATCTGTTGAGTTTTATTTCTGAGCTGGGTGATGGGGGCTTGCATGTTTGCTGTGCTCTTTCACACGTAGGAACTACATACTGAAAGGAAAAAGTGGATCGTGGATTGTGGGTCTTGGCAGGGGGACAGCCTGGTGCCTGCACAGTGGGAGCTCACAGCATGGTGAACCCCCTCTTCCCCACAGAGCCACCGTGGGGGGCTGATCAGAGGTGACCCAGATGGAAAGCAGGTGCCGGGCAGGCAGGAACAGGGACTCTGAGGAGCCCAGCTTCTGAGTGTGCCTTTCAGTTCTCCCCAGTCCGGGAGGTCTCTGGTTCACAGGCAGATTGAGATCCAGTAGGTCTGGGTGGGGCCTGATTTTACTTGGAGTGTCAAGGACTTCCAGAACCCTCTGTAGGAGCTGCGGCTCCATGATCCCTCCTCCCTGTCTTCCCGGGTCTCAGGAGTAGCCCCTCCTGCACTGGTCCCCTCCTAGACCCAGAGGAAGTGCTCACACACCAGAGCTGACCTTCCTGGGAGAAGGTCTCCAGTGTGGTGTGTGGCACGGAGACTGAGATAACTTGGGACCCTGCAGCTTCTCAGCGGAGAGACATCCACCGAAGCACTTCCCCACCCAGGTAGAGCAGGTCTTCCCTCCATGGCTCCTTTGGAAGGTGCACACTGAGCCGTCTATGCAGCCCAAAAAGAAGCCTGTCTCTTATCCCTTGCACGCAGAAACATAAGGTTAGCCCCTCCATCCAGGGAAGGGGGTTACCAGTAAACTGCTTTTCCAAACCCCAAAAGATAAGTTTGCCCACTACCTATAATAGTCAACCAGTACACTTTTTATTCAACATTATTATGGGTCAGTCAAGGCTCATGAACTGTTTGGATAAAAGACCAACTAACTGGGGGAGAAAGAGATAAAAGAAGAGGTTGTTGAACATTGAATTTGTCTCAGAGATTTGAGCACCCAGCACATTAGTCACCACAGAGCGTGGCTATGCCAAAGGAGCGAAGCAGGGGCGTGAGATAGACCTTGAAAATGAAACATTGGCTCCCCAGATAAAATGAAAAATCAATAGAATGGAACCATTGGTTTGGCCGACAGCTAAAGTACTAATCTGGAAGGTCAAGTTGAGAGAGTAACTCAGGATGCAGAGAATGACATAAAGGAAACATATGAGAGAGAAGTTGCGATGGGGGATTGATCCGGAAAGCTGATGATTCATCTGAGATGAGAGAACAGAGGTGGAGAAGCAAATACATGATAAAAATGAATATCTCTGAATGAAAAAACGTCCCTATGAAAGACACTCACCACGTGCCAGGAGCTATTCTGCTGAAATGTAACAATTCCTAACATAAAGCTTGCAGTGAGAATTACCAGGATACCTACAAGCTCTGTCCCCAAGCCCCCAAACCCACATTTTCCACATCGTACATTTTCCATTAATAGTACTGATTTTGGAAGACAGCAGAGCAAGATTTCAAAGTTCTCAGGAAACGCTATTTTGAACCTAAATCTTGTAGCCAGCTAGCCTGTTACTCAAGGATCCAGGCAAAATAAGACCGTGTCCCAGGAGTTTTCTCTTTCCGATGTGATTTGGGTTGTACCTCAGGAGAATGAAAAACGAATCCAACACACAGCAGACCTTCTGAGGAACAAAATGAAAAGAAATTTCAAATTAGCAGCAGCAAACAGGCCTAGAAAGCAGTTGGCCCGAAGTAGAATACTGTAGACAGGACGTGGTGGTTGACGAACCCTGGTTAAAAAGATGTGTAACAATCCGGAAGATCTTTAAACTGTAAAAAGGTCCCCCAAGTCTGTTCTCTCCATTACAATAAAGGGAACAAAACTATTCAGAAGTGATGATCAGATGAAGTTAATTGAAGTGCTATGTGACTTGGAAAGAAAGAAAGGGTCTAAATAAAGCGACTCCATTATTCCATTATTTTTTGGATGGATATTTTTGGTGACATAAAGTTGCATTTCCATCTTTATGGGTCTTACATATTACTTGGTTCTCTCTCTCTCTCTTTTAAGATTTTATTTATTTACTTAACAGAGAGAGAGAGAGATCACAAGTAGGCAGAGCAGCAGGCGGGGGGCGGGGAGCAGGCTCCCTGCCAAGCAGAGGGCCAGATGTGGGGCTCCATCCTGGGACCCTGAGATCACGACCTGAGCCGAAGGCAGAGGCTTAACTCACTGAGCCACCCAGGTGCCCCCCTCTCTCTCTCTCTCTCTCTCTCTCTTTTTAAAAAGATTTTATTTATTGATTTGCCAGAGAGAAAGAGAGAGAGAGAACACAAAAGCAAGGGGAGCAGCAGGTAGAGGGAGAAACAGGCTCCCCACTGAGCAAGGAGCCCAACTCAGGGCTCCATCCCAGGATCCTGAGATCATGATCTGAGCTGAAGGCAGACGCTTAACTGACTGAGCCACCCAGGCGTCTCCATGCTACTTGGTTCTGCAATTAGTATTTATATAATCTTAACATTATGAATGTCTCTCACTGGATTTGAATTTTTAAATTCGAGCTACAGACAAAGTACAGAAAACAAACTTAAAATGACAGAACAGTTTAGAGGTTCAAGCCCAGATGATGATATTAATCAGGTGACGAGTCTGGAAGAGGAAAGTGTGAGCAGGAGGCTAGCCCGTGGCAATCTACTTTCCTCATCTTACTGCACAGGGAGTGGGTCCTTGATGCCAGAAGACGATGAATCAAGAAGCAAGGATTGAGGCAGATTATTTAAAGTGATGCATGGACCCATTTAAGATCTCAAAATGTTAATGTCACCAACAAAAACTGGAAGGTGAAATGGAGAAGGTGAGCTCAGAGTACAAAGTGTGTGAAATGCACACCTTTCCTCACAGGAAGCAGATATGTATTCTCTGAAGCTGGTAAGGCCAGAGCACAGGTGCACACACATGGACTAGTTCTGTGGTAGAGAAGACCTCAAACCAGCACTGTTTAAAAATGCTTGCTTCTGGGGCACCTGGGTGGCTCAGCCCTTCATCAGGCTCCCTGCCCCTCTCCTGCTTGTTCTCTCTCTCTCAATCTCTCTCTTTCTGTGTGACCCAAAACCAAACCAAAAACAAAACAAAGTTGCTTCTGAAGAGTAGAACTATGGCCAGGCAAAGGGGTATTTGGCATAACAGAGAAAGGTTCATTTAAATCACGAGGTACACTTTTATTTTTTTTAAACATGTTTGAACAGTCTTTTGTAAATAATAGCATATATATTTAAAAGTTCTCCCAGCGATGCTTGGTTATACTTGTGGGAATTGGGAAGAATGGGCTCTACACAGTCCGGAGTATTCTACGTCGTTGGCCCTCTGAGCCCTGGTTGCCTTAAGAGATCTGAGCTCCCCCGAGGTCCTGGAGGCTCAGCCTGATTGCGGAGAACCTGGGAAATCTGCCCCTGGTCAGGTCAAGGGAGGAAGCCTCCTCTGGTGCACCTGGCTTGGCCAGTCTGCTCAGCTGGCATTCCAGAGAGGAAGAGGGCAGGAGAACCTCCTTCCCATGGCCTGTGCATGGAGCAGGAGGGGCTGTTTCCGGATAATTCACCTGCCTCGGGCCATCCCTACTGGATCGCCCCTAAGCCTGACCTGAGACTTTTAAAAGAAAACGCCAAAGCTTTGGATTTCCTTATCTGCTGGGAAGTTCCCATGTCCTTTTCTTGGACATGGGTGTGGCTGCCTGTGACCTACATTAGGGCTGAACCCACCTCTAGGGTGTCCCGTGGACAAGACCCTCACTTCAGGCTTTTCAGATGAAGGTTTCAGCGTGTAGTTTTAGGAAAACATTTTGTTCATGGGTGTCAAAAGCAAGCCTTCTGAGAATAACGTGTCCTCGTGGCCATTAGCCTAACGGGTCTGAGCATTCATATCGTCAGTCTCGGCTGCTCTGCCCGTCAGGACCCCAGTCAGTGCTGACTCACCCCAGGGCCTGTGCAAAGCGTCAGACTCACTTCTCGGAGGCCTTGCCAAAGATATGATGGGCAGGCTTTCTGGGAAGAGTCCTATTTCCGACTGCAACTGGCCATTCATCAAGCATCGGGAATTTGCCCAATGTTGCCCATTAGCAAAGGATATGTCATGTCCTCACTCAAATTTCACTTTCCCATCCCACAGCTCATTGCATTCCTCGTCCACATTCCTCAGTCCAATCTTTTTTCAGGAGGTATCATTACACTCCAACCTCATCTCGTAACTGCCTTTCCAGTGTGACTCAACGTTTTCCAACAAAGCACTGAAAAATACTCCTCGGAATATTAAGGACCGGCGAGGTCATTGAATCATAGCAAGGCAGCATTGCCAGGGATCCTGGGATCACCCTGTGTCACTCCCCATTTCCCGATGGACCACTGAGGCACAAAGAGGCTAACTGGCTTGCCAAAGATCCTACAGCAAACACTCCCTCCAAGTGGAACTGGAGGTACAGAAATAGACAAGCATCCGAGAGAGGGGTATTCTGAGGACAGTGAAAGATAATTGCAAATTCTCGTAACTATTTTGGACTTGCCTCCCACAGATAGTAAGCAGCTGGCCTCTGTATCCACTGAGGCCAAGATACTGGGGAGAAAAGGGTTTTAATTACCATTTGAGTTTATACGTAAAATTAGAAGTACTTTATTTTAATGTTTCGAGCTCAGAAATAGTGGGCGGTGGAAGAGGGCGGAAACCCCTTTTCCAGAGGACCCCAGCACAGGTGGTGCCCCTGAGAAGGGGTCCGGGGTGTGGGGTGGGGGAGCAGTCACTGATTCTGTGTCACTCCTGTCGGGGGCTCCGTTTCCGCAGCACCACCTGCCACATGCCTGAGTGGGAGCAGAGCTCTGGGCCGGCACCTGTGTCCACGCATCGGACACAGGGTCTGTCACTGGGAAATAAGGCCCCAGAGCGCACAAACTCCTAAAGAGGAGAAATCAGATTTCTATGTAACATCCTTAAGAAATCAAAGCACGTAGAAATTGTCGACATAGGTAAAAACCTGACGATCAGCCTGTTTAACCCTTTTGGAAGCTTTGGATTTCTCTGATGTGTGAAGTGTACCAAAGTACATGCTCACCGTGTCCTTTCTGCATTAATTTCTGGTATCTTCAGGGAAAGGCACGCTATCGGTTTGTAGTAATAAATCAGCAGAAAGCAGTTCTGAGGGGTTATTTATAAGCCTCTGGGATCCCGAGGCCACTGGCTGGGACCTGGCTATTGGTGGTCTGCAATCAGACCGAGCTCCATCATCAGGATGGATATTGTCCTAGTCCCCATGGCAGCGACAGAAAACGCTTACTGAGGCACCTCCTCTGAGCTGAGCAGACTGAACCTCCTTCCCTGTCCTGCTCCTTCCTCTGATATCCTAAATAAAGAGAGAGAGAGTTCACAGCCCCGGGACAGTATTCGCAGAAAACGCACTGCACCCTTTCCTCAGGATGTGTTTCGTGCCTTCTAATCTTGAGAGAGACTAACTCCCTGAACTTAAGGTTAGAAATCATTAGGCAAGAAAATCCCTTCTCTTGATTTCTTGTAACTGTCCAAACTGATGAGTCGTGGAAAAATCGCTGCAGGTCAGACCTCGCACTCTTCCTGAACCTTTGCACCATATTGTTTATAGAAAGAATATGACATCCCTTGGCATGATAAGGTGAGCGTTGCTATTTCTGCCTTTGGACAGTTCATTATGCTTTGCTATCATAAGTGGAAGGGGCAGATAGCTGCAGAGACCTAAAAAAATACCGTGATTCCTCGGGATTGCTAAGCAGGTTGATGCAGAAAACACCTCCTTTTGTTTTGGCAAACCCATTTTGGAAAAATGATTTAAATCTTGGCAGCGATAGAGAGCTTTTTACATCCTATTTTGATTGCCTCAGAGGTCAACTACACAATGAGCAACATCTCATTTTTAAGCTCGGAAGGGCTTTGGGTGGTCCAGTCTTCTTTTTCTTTTTTGATCAACATATTTTGAAACTGATATAAACCTCATCTCCATGCTTCATGTAAAGCGTTCTGAAAATAAGTTCCATTCTCTGGAGAATATCAGCTCCTGGAAATCAGGGATTGGAGTCTCATATTAGTCATGCCAAGATTTCTTCGATCCCAATGACAGATCAGTGTAGACAGAGTGGAACTTGAATACGTGTTTGTGGGACCGAGCTTAATAAGAATAAAAATCACCATACGACACTATGAGCTTTCTCACGTCCTGGGGACTTAAAACACTTGTTTATGATAAGGCTGAAGTGGTCCTAATTATGCTAGTTTTTACTGATATCTGAGTAGACACATTCATTCCACAAACAAAAATATGCATCCGAATCTAATATTACATTGTATGTTCACTGGAATTTAAATAAAAATTGTTTTTTATAATAAAAAATAAATGTTAGATACATTCTAAAAATTATTTTTTTATTTTAAAAATTTAAATAGAAATTTAAATAAAAAATAAAAAATTAAAAAGAATACAAAGGGCAGGTGTCTTGGTTCATTAGACAGTACAGAATCTGATGCCAAGTTCTTATTTCTTGGCTGAGGGCTGTGGCCCAGGTGGTGAGGAATGGAGCCGGGGCCCTCAGGCTCCACTCGGACAGGTATGGTCTGGCCCCGTCCACAGTTCCAGTCGGAGTTTATTAAATGTGACCCCTTGAGAACCACTCCCCAGAAATCTAGGCTAAGGGTGGCTGGACTTCTGGAATAAATTCTAGACTTTTTGTAATGCTCTTCAAAGTGTGTGTCTGGGGTCTGATGGAGTAGAAAACACTTTACAGCTGAAAAATTGAGAGTGACAGTAGGGGCCAATAAATCCATCTAATAAGAAAAAAGTCACTTGGGAACATGAGCTAAAAATTTTACAGGAATTTGAAATCAGAAATGTACTGACTTGAGAGCTTTGGATTAAACTCACTAAAGTGATGAATTAATACCTGAAGAAATGAAGCCTTCTAGTAGGATAACCTGGCCATTTAATGAGGAGATGACATGATTATCAGGAAAGTCTCTGGGGCCACTGCTTGGACGTGTCATCTACAGCTTCTACCTTTACTTCTTAAAAACCCTGAAGTCATTGGTTCCCCTTTTTCTTATTCCTGTGGTAGTTCTGTGACTGTGGCTAGTGTAAAGTTTTGAACTTGATCCCCACCCAAGAAACAAAAATTAGGTGAAAGTGTTTTTCCTCTTATTTCTGTAAGGGGGGGAAATGTTTCCTCTACCTTCTATGTTCTGTCCCTGTGGCCTGTAAATTAAACTTACAAAGGGCAGATTAACAAGAGAAAAAGCATACAGATTTTATTTTTTATTTATTTAATTTTATTTTTTAGATTTTATTTATTTATTTGACAGACAGAGATCACAAGTAGGCAGAGAGGCAGGCAGAGAGAGAGGAGGAAGCAGGCTCCCCGCTGAGCACAGAGCCCGATGTGAGGCTACATCCCAGGACCCTGGGATCATGACCTGAGCCAAAGGCAGAGGCTTTAAGCCACTGAGCCACCCAGGCGCCCCCAGATTTTATTTTTAATTTTACATGCATGGGGGATGCCCCCACCTCTGCAAAAATGAAAACTCCAAGTAATAGTTAGGCTTGGGGTTGGGGGAGTTATATGCCGTTCAAATAAAGGGGTGACACATTGCGGAGACGAGACTATATGCAGGAAAGGGGGTTTGAGCCTCTAGGGATGATAAATTGTGGGAAGGTAAACAAATGGGGAAAACTAATGTTAGATAAGGGGTATTCAGTAAAATTCATTTACAGAGACTTGCCTAGGTCCTGTCTCCGTTTCTGCTGATAAGGGTTGCTCTCGTCTTCCTGGGATGGGAGAGGGCAGAGGACACCTTCAAAAGGGGAATTTATGCTCTGCTTTTAGGTAGACAGGAATAGGGCAGAGAGCACTTCCTGTGTCTTCTTTTTCTCAAGTGCTTTCAGTCCCCAATAATCATGATCCTGAAGTGATATTTTTTTGAAGCTTGAAACAGCACCCCTTTATTAGCTCTTAAAGAAAGAAAAAAAATAACTATGACAGTCTAAGTGAGTATTTGGATGTTGCGCTTGAGTGACTATGTTCTGGGAGAAAAACATGACTAGGTGGAAGAAAAGTGATGAGATGCTGTGGGTAATTGGGTTTTCTAAGCCCCAGGAGGGTCCTTAAGACTCTGTACTCACAGCACAGAATGGGGATAAATGGCAGCGCTAGGATAAGTCCCGCATTTTGGGGTTGCAGGCTTAGTCTAGAGAAGAAATGAAAAAGGCAAGTTCCAGCGGGTGGTGTTATCATATTAAGAAGGTCTACGGAAAAGGAAAGGCTCTAACCCACCAGGAGTCTACCAACTCAGTCTATCGAGATCAAGTGGTCAGGAAGTTCAGGTCATGAGTTTAGAATGGAAATGGCCATTTTTCATATCTTTCTTAAAGTATTGTATCTGAAAGGAATCTTTTCAATAATAACTTAGAACAAAGGTTTCCTCAAGCATTTCATTTTAAATGTATGATACTTTTTTTTAAAATGTGTGATACGATGCACATATTTGAACTGGCCCAGTTTTGGGGGCACATCGTGCCTAAATTACGGGCATTTGAAATACTCTCATTGACTATCCAATGAGAGTATTTTTTTTTTTAAAGATTTTATTTATTTATTTGACAGAGAGAGATCACAAGTAGGCAGAGAGGCAGGCAGAGAGAGAGAGAGAGAGAGAGAGAAAGAGGAGGAAGCAGGCTCTCTGCTGAGCAGAGCCCGATGCAGGGCTCGATCCCAGGACCCTGAGATCATGACCTGAGCCGAAGGCAGAGGCTTAACCCACTGAGCCACCCAGGTGCCCCCCAATGAGAGTATTTCAAATGCCCATAATATTTGTAGGCTCACACAATGGAGCACAAAAGAAAAGCAGATTCTGAGCGTGTCCCTTCAAGGAGTTTCCAAGTGAAGGAGCAAGAGAGAACAACCGAGGAATGGAAGCAAAACTAAATAACACAAAGTCAGGTAAATAAATAATATATAATGCAAGGTGGAAATTATCACGAATTGGTATTTCCCTCGTGGGATAATGTCGGGAAGTTCCGAAAGAGCACAGGGTTTCATTGCCGGTGGGAAAGAGGCAGACTGGAATTCTAGAAAAGGAAATTATTTTTGAACATGGAGGCACTTTTAATAAAACCTGATTGTGATGGTGTAGCCCTTTCCTGGAGGATGACTCCACTCCTTAGGCATAGGTGACCTTTCTAGCACCTGCAGAAGAGAATTGCCTCTAAACAGATATGTCTTGGGTCTCTGTGGAGCCGAGGTTGCTCCACAGGAGTGATTTCTGGCCATTGCGCCTCCTTAAAGAAGCCAAGTGCATTGAGGGAGGGTAACAGAAGCAATGCATCCTGGTCCTGCGAGTCTCTGTTTATTTTGGGCACGCTCACTCTGTTCCGTGGAGCTACGGTTCACAATGAATTTCACAGCTTTATTTTCTTTCTTCCGGGAATTTCTGATCTCCTGTTAACCTTTGATTGCCCTACTAGATATTTATTTTCTAGCATGGAGTTTTCCCATTCAGTTATGTATTCTTGACTTGATTTTTAACAAAGTATAGCTTTCCTGGATTAAATAATCACATCCCTGAAAGCAAATGTTTTATAAGAAACACTTTCTTTTAACAATGTCTTTAATCCTTTATAGCCTACATTTGCAAACTGTTACATTTCTCCAACAGGGCTTACCTTAAAAATATCAGCCTGAGATTTCAAAATGCAAATATTTCTAAAGATACCATCCACTGTTTGAGCCGGAGGGAGGTGGGGAACGATGCACATATTTGAACTGGCCCAGATTTGGGGGCACACCTTGCCTAAATCCTGTTCGATCCTAGTCAGGCCTTTGTAGACACTCTGGGGTGTCAGCGCTGTGTGCCTCTGGTGGATGGGAAAGGCTGCCATGGAGATATAACCTGGGACCCTCGGGAGCTCAGAGGGAGTTCTTTTATCAAGTCTGGGTACTGCTGAAGCAAAAGGGCAAGCTTTAAGCTAAAGGGAAAACGGATTCCTGAGTTAGACTAGCTATCCCCAGCCCCCAGTACTCCCCAGTCAGAATGACTTCCATGTGCTGCATTCTGCAACCATGAGGTGGGAGGGGCCCGGGGATGTTGTGGGGGGACCAGGACCATAGCTCCCATCTTTGTTTACAGCTAGAGCTATGCCCATCCTGGTGACATCTGCTTGCCAAAATTGAGCAGGTGGGGTTGATCATTTAAAAAGAAAACATTATTAAACTCTGTGGAACCAGACTGAAGGCTTGCAGTGACAAGTGTCACAGCGACTGTAAGGCCCATGGGGACCCTTCACCGGAGAAGGGGGAGAAGGGGACTTGGCTTTGTCTCATTTGCATTCCTTTCCTGCCTCCTCATCCTCCTTTTCCTTCCCCCTCCTTCTTCTTTTTCTTTTTATTTTTTTGATATATTTTATTAATGCGCCAATTCTGGATTTTTTTTTTTTAATATCTGCATCATCAAACGTTCCCCACCTCACCTCCCTCCATCTCCCACACCCGCAGGTATTTCTCAGATATGGTCAGAACAGCCTGTACTCAGAAGCTCCTATCATGGGCTCCCCGGCGCTCTACGCGGGCATCTCTGTCACCGAGGATTGCAAAGCAAGATGAAGTGTTAAGATTGTGGGGACGAGTATTAGGTTACAGGTTCTGAGACATCATGTGAGGTGGGGTGACAGCTAATGTACCCTGGCACATTTTCTGAGCTTAGCCTCTCTTGCAGCTTGGGCAGTGTTCAAGGAAATGGTTGTTCTGTTCAGGTGGTGGGGAAGGGGGACATGGTAGGGGACACCCATCTCCTCTTCATATTGTGCCAGGGAGCAGGAACAGGGGAAAAGTCCAGCTTGGCTAGCCATCCTTAGTGTCCATCCTGTGTATGAGCTAGCACATGCTGACGTGCTCTTCTGGTACAGGGATTGCAAAATGGCATGGGTGGGGGGTTGGGGGGGGTGAGAGGGGGTTGGAAATACGAGCTCCTTGTGAGTGAGGGGTTTCCTTCCACAGGCTTGCTCCGTAATGGGAAGACCTGATGCTATTTCCCAACCTGCCGCCCTGAGTGTCTTGGGCTGGGAGAGCCTGGGGCAGGAGACAGGAGCCTTGAGTGTTCAGCAGAGAACTGCAGCCATCTATAACCTTCCTCACTGGAATCCTGGCCCCACCTCTGGAAGGGGGCGTACATGCGATGGGGGATCTGTTTGCACGCACCGATCTAATCATCACGGATCCTGGCCTCTCGTTTTACCGTCACGGTCTCTGTCAGTCCGCAGAAGGTGTGAATGACATCAGCTGAAGACGGTGTTGTTACGAATCCTTCTTGACCAGCCAAGGAAATGCATACTGATGATAATAGTGCTCTGCAAGTAATGAAAAGAAAATCCTTGTCTAATCACAAGTTATTTTTTACATATGAGTCAGAGTTCCTGAGTCCTAGTTAACAGAGCTAGTTTCACTTACTAGTTACAGGATGTGGGCGGAGTATGAAGAGCTCTGGATTAGAGGGCAGGGTGGTGGTCCGGCTGATTCAGTGTGGGGTCCGCTATGGCTGCGGAATGGCCTGGTTAACTGCGGGAGACTAGAAAGAGCCAGGACCCTGCACTGCATGTCCCCAAAAGGAGTGGGGCTCCAGATGAAGGGCCCGATGCCCAGGACGGCGGGCTAGGAGGCCAGAGCGCGGTGTGTTAATGACCAGCAGGGGGCAGTCACTGCAAGCACCTGTAAGCCGGAGGGCCCCTGTCCTACCAGGGGTCACCTGTTACCTTTGGAAATACAAAGTAGAAGTTCCCAAACTATGGCGGGCTGGGATTGGCCTCAAGACATGTTGTCATAGACAGAGGGGCCCTCCTGGAATTCCCAAACGGGCCTCTGATTCCCAACAGAAAGAGAGGAAAAAACAAGACAGAGCCCTGATGCCGGACAGTGCTGGGAGCAGCAGGAAGGTTACCCAGAGGGGTAGCTGTCACCAGGCCTGCAGGCAAAACAGAGTCTTATCTCAGTGACATGGTTATCAGAATCCAAGCACAAGGTCAGGGTGAAACTACCCACCACATGGACTTGAGCCGGAAGCTCCTTTAATCCCTTATTTTTCAGCCCAGAAGATGCTCTACCCAGCTGGGCTGGGCATGTTGATCAAGAGCCAGGGGATGGCGCATGCGTGGAAGAAGGGAAGGAAGTGGATGGAGAAATGCGCGGCAGATGCTGGGACCCAGCCAAAACCGGTCTAACACGGCTGCTGTTAGATAGGGTACCTTAGATAGCGTGCATTAGATAGGGTACATTAAGGCATTAAAAAAAAAAATCCATGGGAAAACTCTTAGGTAAAATAAGAATGGAAGAGCTACAATTTTCTGAGACAGAGATGCCGGGTTTCCCAAACATCTCAACTTTTGCCTGTACCTTTGCCTGGGCTGCCGACTGCCCAAACCCTCAGCCCCCTGCTGTTCCACTTGGACAACCCCTATGTACTCTATCTTCCGAAACTCATTTCCATCACCCTTTCCTCCAGGGAAAGCCTTATCTGCAAACCTGACTAGGAGACATCCTCCTTCAGAATTTCTCAGAGCACTCAGCTGAGTTTGAGTTAGAATTTTACAGTTTTCTTGATTAGTACATTGCCTTTGGTCTCTCTCCCACAAGAAGGTGAGCTTCCGAAGGACAGAGAGTATGTCCTGTTAGCTGCTGGATCCCTAGACCCTAAGAACCCAGTGTCTGGTATATTTCAGGTATTCAACAATTATTTATTGAGCGGATGGCTGTTTTGAGAGAAACAGGAGTTTTTTGGTGGGCAAAAATGGGAGCTTGACTGTCGTATTTGATTTTGTGGGTAATTCTCACTGATGAAAAGAGATCATTCTGTAAACAACTATCAGTGCCCTTCAGGGCATCCGGGGACACCAGATTAGATGGAGTTATAATGCCTCTGAATACTGACGATTGACAATTAAGTCTTTACATAGTAGGCCCAGGTTTGACATAAAAATAAGCAATAATGAAGACCAGTAGATTCCTTAAGGAAACTCAACTCCATCCATTGGGCAAAAACATGGCAGCAAACTCCCAGCTGATTTTTCCTTCTCCCTATCCCCTACACATTGTATCCTCTCCACACAAATCTATGTAAACAAATAATATAAAAAAAACAAATAATATAAAGAACACATTCTTTTAGGGGGAAAATAACTCATGCCCATAGCCAGAATGGAGGCTGTGGAAGTGGGGTACCATTCATTTGGTTTTGATGAATGTTAGAGTTCTTTGATTTCTAGCAGCAGAATCTAGTACTGGCTGTTGAGTATGTCACATAATCAAAGGAAAACTGGAAGGCAGGGATTGGGAATAAATACAAGCTGAGACATTTCTATGTAGCCCAAACTACTACTTAGTTTTGCTTGGTAATAGCTGTGTTTTGAAAAAACCATCACATTTTTATTCTGTTTATCATATTGCTTGGGTTTCAATTCTAGGAGAGCAGCAGCTTGCTAGCTGTTTCCAGCCCAGAGCATTTTTTTTTTTTTTTTTTTTTTTTAAGAAAGGGAGGGAGAGGAAGGATCTTAAGCAGTTTCCATGCCCAGTGTGGAACCAACCTAGGGCTCGAACTCACAGCCCTGAGATCATGACATGAGCAGAAATCAAGAGTGGGACACTTAACTGACTGAGTCGCCCAGGTGCCCTGGCCCAGAACATCTTCAAGCTTCCTGCAGACTTTACCCAATGGGAGGAGGAAATTTCACAAAGGAAAATCAAAGTGCTATTTCCCAAAGAAGGAAGTAAGAGTTCAGGGAACTATCAACAGATGAATGTGTGAACAAAATGTCGTATTTACATACAATGCACTATTATTCAGCCTTAAAAATAATTGAACTCCCAATATATGCTACAATATGGATAAGCCTTGGAAACATTCTGTGAAGTGACATAAGCCAGAAGCAGAAGGGTGAATAGTGTGTGATCCTACTTACAGGAGGTCCCTATGTCTCATTCATAGAGACAGAGAGTAGATTAACGGTTGCCTGGGGCTGGGGGGGCGGTGGGAAGAGGAAATAGGAATTATTGTTTAATGGGTATGGAGTTCAGTTTGGGTGGGAAGAAAAATTCTGGAATTGGATGGTGATGATGGTATACAACAATGTGAATATAGTTCATGCTACTGAACTGTACACTTAAAAATGGCTAATTGATATATTTTATGGTTTGTGTATTTTGCCACAATAAAAAATAAGAGTGCAAGGTAGCCAATGTCAACCAGTGTCAAGACAGGGAGAGAGTGGAAGGTCATGGTCTTTGGAAGTAAAGGCCATTGGGGTGCCTGGTGTAGGGACCAGAGAGTTGGACTCAAGTCCCAGTTCTTCTGTGTAATCTTAAGCGGGTCACCAAACCTCCCCAAGCCTTTTTTTTCTCATTGGTGGATAAAAACCTTAGTACCATTACCTATCACATAGGACTTGGGTTATCCCATGAACGTATTTTTGTGAGCTTATAAGATTCTACAGAGATGACGGCATTATGATGTGAGGGAACGAAAAGCCCTTTGTAAACCCGTATTTCGGCGATCTGGGTGAGAAGCGAAGACCATCACTTTCTCAGGTAAGGAAGTGTTCAGGAGGTGGCTCTCCCAGATGGAAAGCAAGGATTATAATAAAAACATGAGCAGGACAGCTGTTCATGTATGTGCTGCAGAATCTAAATGAGCCCGGATCGCCCTTCTGTGATCCTGCTCCATTAAGATTTCGCAGCCCTCAGTGAAAGGCTCAGACATATCGTTAACCAACGAAGCAGCCAGTGTTTCCAGCCGAGAGTCTCTAAATAGGCTGCCAACAATAGAGCTCTTAACTGATGTCCATAAAACCAACAGGGGGTGTCTGTTGGATACGTATGACCTATGTCTGGTACAGGGTTAGGACAAATGCAAGGATGACTGATTTCAGGCCAGATTCCAAAGATTTGGCATTAGAAGCCAATAGTCTATTTCTATGCCAACTGGTTATTGGATAAACTGAGATGTAAAAAAAATAGGATTAAAGCAGGTTTGGTTGCAAGATTCCTTTGGTTCTGTCATTTCTCTAGATTAAAACCTTCAGAGAGAGTCCACTGGAGTTATAACTTGATCAACTTTGAAGGTTATTGGAAGAAATGCTGATAGGTAGCTTAAAACTTTTGGGTAGAGTGTTCTGGGCACCCAACAGGCACTTGGCTTTTTCACCCTTGGCTGTCCGTAAGGAGTCCAGTTCTAACCACCTGCTGAGTAGGGGCTCAGGGATTCACCTCTAGAACTTGTGTCTTCTGGAACATGTCTCCTCTCAAGACACCTGAGTACTACCTGGCTTCAGTACTTTCTCACAGCTATGTCCTCAAAGGTCTTGTTCTCATATACACATTGCCACTTTTAAAAAAATCTGGTATTTCTACCCATTCTATGTGTTTAAAGTAGAAGGGGTTACTTCCTACACATGCTCAGTTTACCATCTCAACTGGGAACGGAGTTGGGAATTTCTGTTACTAGATTCCGATGATGTTGATACTTGGACATCCACGGAACCAAGGAAGGACCAAGATGGCGCTGCCTTTATGGGACCTGCAATCTCCTTGCACTGGTGATCTCCTCGCAGTCATCTTATGACCATTTAGACTCACTACAGCCTTTTAGAAGGAAAGGACAGACCTCACTCATTACCATGGGGCTAGTCTTTTTGAGGCCTTGGAATGATTGACTTATATTGATATAAAGTGACTTCATTTTCATATATCCAGTAATAGATCAGAGCTGGGGTTGAGGATTCAGGGAAAGAGGCATGATACATGGGAAACTAGGAAAGAGGTAGAAAGAGGAGCAGAGAGAGAAGAATGAAGACAAAGGAAAGGCAGAGGAGGGGGAAACTGGACGGTCTGAGAGAAAGAAAAGAGGAAGAAAGGAAGAGAAGTAGGGGCGGAGATTGGCCTTCCTCTGTCCTGTTCTCGCTGGGAGGGATGAGCTTCCTGCCCCGTGACTTCTGGCAGCAGCTGAGCCTTGGTCTGTGATCACATCTGGAGGTGACAGCCGGCAGGTGCATGCACCCTTCATTTGTCAGGCATGCTCAAAGTCCAGCTCAGACCTTGGAGCCTGCTTCAGTTTGACCTGAGCGATGCTTGTTTTCAGTGAATACATCCCCTGGGAAAGCAGCCCGCTCCTATTTTTCACAATTTCTAGGCACTAGGCACTAGGGCAAGGCTGCTGTCACTCCGTTTTCGTTTTAGAAATATGATGGGAACATGTTAGGGAAAATTTTTAGCCAACCCACTTGCTGTGTAACAGGGAACATCAGTGAAAATCCATCATGCAGACGTTTGTAATGAAAGGATTTTGACAATGTTCTTGATGCTCCCGAAGAACCAAAGAAGCTATCGACCTGACTGATCTGCTTTCACATGACCTGCCACACGGGTTTTGCTCTAATGCACAAAATTAATGTGAGACCTTGGAATTATGAGATTGATTAATTCTAATTGGTTCTCTCCTTAAATAGCCATGTTTGCTGTGCGGTACTATTTAGAAACTTCTATCACCTTATTCTATTTATAAGTTGCTTTTATAAGCATCGGATCTAAAGACTGAAAGAGACCTTAGAAATGTGTGATGAAAAGAGCACTTTCCAGTTCTAGTTCTGAAACCCAATTGTTCATGACCTTGAATAAATCACTGAACTTCTCTGGGTCTGATTTTCCTTCTCTGTAAAATAAACTGCTTGAACTGACTGAGCTTATGTCAGTTCTCACAGTCCTTTACGTGTCTCCCATTGCTGCTTCGCGGTGAGAAATGGAGGCTCTGTGGTGTGAGTGTCCCACTCGTGAAGGACAGGCTCACCCCCGTCTTGCCACCTCTCCCTGCAGGACATTGCACACACTCTGGGGTGCCTGCTGTCTGACTGGCTTCTACGTGCACCCGGGGACCCAGAGCAGACCCCTACCAGCTCCAGAGAATCAGCTTCGAGGTGGGAAACGGGCCTGGCTCCCAGAACTCCCCGTGTTGGTTCCAGTCTGAATACAGATGTTTTTCAAACAAGTGTGACATTTCTTAAGATTCGCTCACCTGTCCCTTCAGTCTATTTTTGATCTCCTCAGCTTTTCTTTCTAAATGAAGGCCAGACTTATCCAAATAGGTGGACCCCAGGGCGAGGACCAACCATGGAAAACATGGACCCGGTTACTCCTGCCGCGCCCTGACCCAGCGGCTCTGGCTTGTTTGTGCTTTGCACTCATTACCACAGTTCACAGCACCAGCGTCTACACAGTGGCCCAAACCTGACACAACTATGTCATGTTTGACTCCTGCCTCCTCTGGACCACTTACACCAACTGGCCTCTGTTAGCTTCTCCGGCTGCCTTAAATGACCACAAATGTTTTTGCTTAAACCAACAAGAATTTATTCTCTTACAGATCTGAAGGGGTCCAGAATCAAGATGTCTCCGGGCTCGTGCTCTGTCTGAAGACTCTAGGGGAGAAGCTGTTCCATGCTTTCTTCTTAGTTTCTGATAATCTCAGCATCTCTCGCCTCATAGAAACAACACTCCAATCACTGTCTTCATTGTCATATGACGTTCTCCTCCGCTTCTGTCTCTTCTCCTCCTCTTATGAGACACAAGTCATACTGGATTTAGGACTCACCATAACTAGTGTGACCTTACCTAAACTTAACTTCATCTACAAAGACTTTATTTCCAAATAAGGTCACATTCATGCATGCTCAGGACTTCAATATATCTTTCTGAGGGACAAAATACAACCCACGACAGCCTCTAAATCCGGTTAATTCGACCTATTAACGATCTCTTATGTCCATCTCCCCTTCATCCCCACTGACATTCCTTTAGTGCAAGCCCTGTTGGGAGACTCTGAATACGTCCAGAGTCTCCCAACAGCCCTTGGAAGAATATTGTGGTTGTTTTGTAAGACAGAGGGCTGGAAGTGGAATTACTAGGTGAAAAGGCATCATGTCTTTAAAATTTTGATGGATTCTACCCATTTTTCTCTAAAGAAGATATTTAAATTTGTAATCCCTACATATAATGTCTGAGAATGGCCTTTCCCACCGATTATCGTCAACACAAAATTTTCTGAATTAAAAAAAATTTTCCTGCTAACCCATTAAACAATGACGTTTCAATATTTGCCCCTATATTTTACTAATCACCAGGGACTCAGATCACAGCTCACTGACAGTGGGTGAGCCCCTTGCTCTGACCCTGTCCTCTCCCCTTGCTCTGCCATCACAGGCGGCCTCAGTGGCCTCTAAGCAGTAGGTGAGAGTTGAGAAGCAGATTCTCAGCTTTGTGTGCTGATATGCTAAGGAACGCATAGTGGGCTCCTTCATGCGGTCACATGGCTGAGTAAACAGGCTGGTTGAGATGCTCCTTCCCTAGGACTGGTGTCTATGGAACCCTCCTTGAATGGGTTGTGGTGGGGACTGGAAGCCAGCATCTCAGTTCCTGCCAAAGCACCTTTCCCCAGGCTTACACTTCACTACCCAGATGACTCCCTTTCCCCTGCCATGAGCCTGACCTTCTGCTTCTGGAGGATGAATGGAGTGGTGGGGTAAGTCTAGAAGGACCAGTTTGGCCAACTTGGTAAGGCTGAAGGGAGTTGGGGCAGCTCCTCAGCACAATTTACAGTGTGTGGACTTGTGGACTCCTCCTTAGCTTTGGAGCTTTAGCCAAGATGTCAAGACTGAAGGAGAAGGCTCACGCAGCATTTTGCTACATACATGTTACGGATGTGTGCATACATGGGAACATGTCTGCAGGGGCACTCTCATGCTCTTACTGCGGCGAAGGGGACGTCTGTGTCTTTTCCACATTACTGTGCATGCGTGGCCCACTTTTACTCTATGTTTATACAGTTTAATAGTGCTTAAGTTTTTTTTTTTTTTTTTTTTTTTTTTAAAGATTTTATTTATTTATTTGACAGAGAGAAATCACAAGTAGACGGAGAGGCAGGCAGAGAGAGAGGGAAGCGGGCTCCCTGCCGAGCAGAGAGCCCGATGCGGGACTCGATCCCAGGACCCCGAGATCATGACCTGAGCAGAAGGCAGTGGCTTAACCCACTGAGCCACCCAGGCACCCAATAGTGCTTAAGTTTTTAAAGCAAACATTTGTAACCTTTGTGTGTAAAAAAATTTAAATATTAAGAATTCACCTTTGAGCATCTTTTTGCTAGCTTGTAGAAAGTACAGGGATCCATACATGGGAAGATTTTTCTTTCAAAAGGAAAGGGCTAATTTTTAAATTATTTTCTGAGTGCATGTCCTATGCACACCTTTGGAACAGGGCTTATTGTTTTATTATTTCGAAACCCCACAGTACCTTGTACGGGTATTCCCAAATAGGAGGCGAAAGGCAGAAAGAAAGGAAGGAAGGGGAAAAGAAGGAAAGGACAGGAGGGAGGCAAAGAGGGAAGGAAGCCAGGAAGGAGGCAAGGAAACGGAGTAGCCAGCGATAAGGGAATCCGGAGGACCGCGCAGAGGTGAGCCGGCTGCCACATTCTCCAGCCTCCTCTTTCACTTTACACAAGACTTCATTGGGACTTAAATGTATCTTGCAAAGATTCTGTTGCAAGCCTGATAGGGAGATCCTTATCTGATCACAACCTCTAAGACCTCTGAGTTTGTCTTTCTCTTCAGAAATGGCAGAACTCTTTGAAATTTCTATGAAATTATGTGTCCAAGGATATGGTCCAAGAAATTTGATTGTGTGTTATGAGTCGGTCAGCGGCTTGGAAGTGATGGAGAATGATCCAGGACTCCTGTGGCCTGAATCACAATCCTGCGGTCTGGTCTGGTTTGCTGGCGGGTACTTGGATTCCAAACTCTACTTTGAGCCTGAGCTCCGAGGGAGCGGAATGTGAACTGAAGCTTCCTTTTCAAAGATTCAAAGATTAGGGGTGCCTGAGTGGCTCAGTGGGTTAAAGCCTCTGCCTTCGGCTCCGGTCATGGTCATGATCCCAGAGTCCTGGCATCAAGCCCCACATCAGGATCTCTGCTCAGCAGGGAGCCTGCTTCCTCCTCCTCTCTCTCTGCCTGCTTCTCTGTGATCTGTCAAATAAATAAATAAAATCTTAAAAAAAAAATTCAAAGATTATAAGAAAAAAAAATTAAAAACCAAGAACTAAAGATAGAAAGAACATGACAACACACATGGCTACTAGATATGGAAAAATTATCCAGCCTCAAGAGTATATGAACAGTTGTAAAAATTCTCTACCTTTCAAATTGAGAGGGATTTTTATATTTTATATTTATTTTATTTTAGTTTTTTTTTTAAAGATTTTATTTATTTATCAGAGAGAGAGGGGGGGGGAGAGAGCGAGCATAGGCAGACAGAATGGCAGGCAGAGGCAGAGGGAGAAGCAGGCTCCCTGCTGAGCAAGGAGCCCGATGTGGGACTCGATCCCAGGACGCTGGGATCATGACCTGAGCCAAAGGCAGCTGCCCAACCAACTGAGCCACCCAGGCATCCCAGTTTAGTTTAGTTTTTGACAGGAATTTTAAAAATACTATTTGACGACTAAGGAAGCAAACACTTTCATATTCTGCTGCTAAGAGTTGATCAGCACAAAGTTTTTAAGAGTGGAATTTTTCAATCTGTGTATCTAGGTGCATGTATTTGAACCAGCAGTAACACTTTTAGGAGTTTATTTCAGAAAATATCCTAAATTTGCATAATGATTTAGCTACCTGCTGCTTACTACAATCTTATTTAAAATAATGAAAACTGGGCATAAACTCCACGTCCTACAGAAGAAATACGTTTGAAAAGTCACAGTTCATCCATAAATAAAATGCTCTTCGGCCACGAACGTGGATGTCATGATCATGGCCCTTCCAGCTGTGTCTGCAGAGCTCAGGGGTCTCATGCCTGAAGGTGGGGGCTCCCAGCACCTCACACTCCTCTCCATCCAAAATAGCAAAATGGTGTGAATTCTACTGCTAAAACAAAACACAAGCTCCGATTCAAGGAAAGATGTTCGTGATGTGATATGAAAAGTGAAAAAGACAACAAGGTGGTGTGAACACCGTAAGTTTCCTTATGTGGGTGGGCTGATGATTTGGGCTTTTCCTCCCCAATTTTCTCTTCCTGAAGCATGTCTGTCTTCCCTGAGGGACAGGATACACACAAAGCCTAACAGAAGAGAGTCCTTATAATGGAACTCAGAGTGGGAAGAAAGAGTCTTTCCAGCACAGTAACAAGTACAAGTAAGAATTATGCTAAGACACAGTCACATTGGACAGAGGAAGGGATCCAGTGGTGTTTCTGTTTATGTCAATGTTGAACTCACCTTTAATCAGACTCTATGTCTCTCCTTCCCTAGGGACCCACCTCATTAACTAACAAACATTTTATTTATTTATTTATTTATTTATTTATTTATTAAGATTTTATTTCTTTGGAAGAGAGAGGGCAGTGTGAAGCACAGAGGGAGAAGCAGATTCCCTACTGAGCAGGGAACCCAATGCAGGACTTGATTCCAGGACCCTGGGATCATGACATAAGCCGAAGGCAGACTCTAAATTGACTGAGCCACCCAGGCGTCCTTAACTTGCAAATCTGACACAGGAATCCAGTTGATGTGCTCATGGAAAGATCTGCGATGGTGTAGCGCGCCGAAACCCAGAGCACATTTTCCTTGGGTCTTGTGGAGACAAAACCTTTCCAGTGTTGCAGATGCTGGATGGCAATTTCAACCTAGGTATAATAGAGAGGCCATTAATAATTTATTTAGGGGGGTACTGTGCTCTTCAAAAGCCTCTGTACTCTCTCCATTCAAAAACTACCTCGCCCATTAAAGATGTTCATGTCTGCTTGGAACTTCATGCAGCCTTAAAAATGTTAAAAAACTTGCAGAGACCTAAACTGACTTAAAAAATATTGTCATGGCATATTTTGCATATGTATCTTCATGCCTTTTAAGTTATTCTTTAGTAAATTTACCGAGTTGTGCAACCCTCACCATGGGTCTATTTTAGAACATTTTCAATCTCCCCAATATATACATTTATTGCTAATCTCCATTGTCCCCCTCGTCCCCCAACCCCAACCCCTAGCCACCATGAGTCTACGTTTTGTCTTCATAGCTTTGCCTTTTCTGGATATTTTGTATAAATAGAACCACATAACCTGTGGTTTCTTTTGTCTGTTTTTTTTTTTTTTTTCCCAGTAAGCATAGCATTTTTGGAATTCGTCCATGGCACAGCACATACCTGTAGTTTGTACTTTTTTTAAACTCTTGAATCATATTCTGTTGTATGGAGGTACAAGTAAATCGACTCTTAAGTACAGGTGTAGTTTCAATAAATGATACGAATAAGAAGAAAATCGACCTGTTGTCAATTTAGTAGCACCATAAAAATATATCTGAGATAGTATTTCTAATGAAAATAGAACATTCATTTTATGATACGCTGTCTAATCCATCAAGAATTTGTGGGGTGCCTAGGTAGCTTGGTAGGTGAAGCCTCCACCTAAGGCTCAGGTTATGATCTCAGGGTTCTGGGGTCAGGCCCCGCATTGGGCTCTCTGCTCAATGGAGAGCCTGCTCTGCACCCCCCACCCCCCACCCACCGGCTCTCTGCCTGCTTGTGATCTCTGTCTGTCAAATAAATAAGTAAAATCTTTAAAAAAATAAGAAAGAATTTGCACTACTATCTAAAAAATTAATTCATTAGCTCATATCAATTGCTGTGTCAGGTTTTGGTGAAATGGGCATACTAAGACACAATCATTGCCCTAAACAGATTTTTATGGGGAGATAGAGCTAAAAAGTAAGGGGAAGAAATGAGAAAGTTAGTTCTTGGTGGAATAGCGAAGCAACCAAACTTAAAATTCTATATTGGAACATTAAGTATTTATTAAATATTTACCAAGTACCAAATCCAGTGTTAGGTCTGAGCTGAAATGCTGTCTAAAAAGGAAAAAAAACTTTATAGGGAATAACATAAGAGCATTTGCTATAGGTTTAGCACGATCAAGGACCCAAGTGCAGGACTAAAGTGACCTTGCTCATTAGGAGGAGCTAAGAAAAAGAATCCCAGCCGCAAGTCCACTGCAGACTCCGACTGAGTGGAGCCTTTAACCCACTGAGCCACTCAGGCACCCCTAATCTTTGAATCTTTGAAAAGAAAGCTTCAGTTCCCATTCCGCTCCCTCGGAGCTCAGGCTCAAAGTAGAGTTTGGAATCCAAGTACCCGCCAGCAAACCAGACCAGACCGCAGGATTGTGATTCAGGCCAGAGGAGTTCTGGATCATTCTCCATCACTTCCAAGCCGCTGACCGACTCATAACACATAATCAAATTTCTTGGACCATATCCTTGGACAGATGTTACTGTCCTGTTCAGCCCTCTTATTCTAGAAAGACATTGGCAAAATAGACTATCCAGAATGACTGTGGTTATCTAGTTTTACGGAAAAGAACAAGCATTGGGGGGGGCTGGGAGAGACGTACGATACTTGTGTCTGAGTGTTCACTGAAATCTCTGGATGGCCCACCTAGCATGGGAGTGAGCTCCCACCACTGGACACAACCCTGGAATCGGAAATCTATTTGGGAGGATATAGCACAGATGGTTACTGCGTCAAGAGGGAGATATTTCTAAGCTTCCTTCCTGCCCAAACCTGAATAATGAAAAAATATTAAGCAACCAATCAGTTAGCTCATTCATTATTGACGCATTATTTTATATAATAATTACACATTATTATGTGTAACCGTGTTTAACCACATTTAGCCAATTCTTTTCCAATTCTTAACTTTCTAGATATTTCTAGAGTCTTAACACCTTAACATTGCTATTGCTTCTCTTAGACTTTGGGTCAGGATTGTTTTCCCTCAGTAGCTACTTTTTGGCTGTGTGTGTGTGTGTGTGTGTGTGTGTACACAGTAACTCCTTTTCTTCTTCCTTACCATATAATGGGCATTCCCTGGGTTTGATATTCAGAGTAATTTTAAGTTATTATGCATTCCTTAATACAGAAAACCTTCAGAGAGCCAGATTCCTTTTCTGCTTTTAGGTACACATCTATGACCTTGAAAACCCTCCTTCTTCAGCTTTTTTTTTTTTTTTTTTTCCCCACATTCAGGGCATCTTTTCACCTCTTTGAATCATTCATCCTGTATCTGATTGCCAGGTGGGTTTTCTTAAAACACACTTCTGATCATTTTATTTTATTTCCCAGAAATCCACAGGGCTTTTCGGTGACTTACAGGAATGAGCTCAAACTCCCTATCCTCGCATTTACAAAATATCTAATCATGTCTCGATTTCCCTTTCCTGCCTTATCTCATTCTATTCTGAAAAGTCTTACTCAGGTTGAGTTAATCTCTCTGGTGTTTCTCAAGTATATGACATTTCATGGTTTTTCCTTTTCCTTTTAGCCAAGAACTTTTAACATGTTTTCTGCCTCTCTGTTTTGTGCATGCCCATTTTTTCCATAATCCCTGAATTTATCTAAATCCTAGTAATTCTGCAGCTGCAGCTCAAGACACATTTCCTCTCTTTTAAAGCCTCTCTGGCTGCCTGTTCAAACCCCGGCTCACCGAGCAGCTATAGTCCATTCTACCCTGGGACATATTTTCTTTGTCGATCATCATGATTATTTACTTGTTATAATTGCTACTTACGTGTGTATATTTTCATGCCAGTTCTCCACAATGACAGATCAGGAATGTGTCTTACTGGTCTCTCTATCCCTCAGTATATGAAATGTCCCAGGTCCAATACAACTCAACAGATAACATGATTTTCTCCAGGTGGCTGAATTTTAGAGCTGGTGGGAGATTTAGAGATCTGACCACGTTGGTTGAATAACTAATGGAGTTTGAACTAAAGGACAGTTCAGATCTTCGAGCCTAGTCAGGCACTCGGAATAACAGTTTTTGCCTGAGTGGCTTTTATTAGCACACATCACTGAGGCTGATTTATAAAGAAAGATATGTAGCATGTCTGAAGAGTTTGATGCAAAAGTAAACCTAAAATATGGCTCAAATTAACCTGTGGAGAAATCTTTCCAAAGTCTGATAGTCTTGTCAAAGTTTAAAAGCTCAGCTTCTGATTAAAATCGATACTCCTGATTCCATATTCACCGAAGCCCGGGACTGGAGATTGGTGATTTGTATTGACGAAGTGCAGAACCACTGAACAGCAGCAGGTGGCGCTGCTTCTCTGCGGAAATTTTTCGCGATCTGCTCTCTAGCCTCTGGCTCGTTCACCTTGCTCCTGCAAAGGCCTGACCCAGAATAGCAGTTTGAATATTTTATGCTAGTGGACATAAGATTTGCTTACGTTTGTTATATATTCCTTGATAGGCGAGGGTTTCAGAGAGCCAGGTCTTTATTTAGTTATGTTTTTATGGCTTTCATTTTCCCATTTCTGACCTTGAAGACCGGGTTCCTGGTGATCCCTGAGCCCTTCACACACTGAGAGGATATTTCAGATGTTAGAGTCAGCAGAGGAGCATGAGTAGGCATCTAGGTCCACCCTTCCTCTCTTCAGTGAGGACCTCTTAGCCCAGATCCCTGGTCAAGGTCATTCATAAAGTCACAGGCAGAGTGAGGAGTCAAACTCAGATGTCTTCCCAGTCATCTTGGCTGTCCCATCCTGTGGTGGTCTTTAGAAAGCCACTCGATATCAGGTATGCCATGCCGCTAACTGCAGTGTGACAACGGGCAGCATCGATTTCAATCTGAGAAGCTGCCAGGGCCAGTCCGCAAATAGGAGAGTGTGTGAGCAAGTGCGAGAGTGAGTGTGTGTGTTTAACAGGTGGTGTACGGTTATCTTTCTCTCATTCTTCTTTGTCACATCTGTCCTGAGGTAAGCCCTCAACAAGCATTTGTTGAATAAATGAAGGATGGAAGGGAATGAAAAATGAAGAATGACAAGAAGTGAAGAAGGAAGAGAGGGGAGGAGGAAGAGAGGAGAAGGAAGGGAGGCAAGGAGGGAGGGAAGGGAAAGAAGGAAGGGAAAGAAGGCATGAATGGGGGAGGGGAGGGAGGAAGAGATAGAGGGAGAGATAGAGGGAGAGGGGGAAGCCGAGGGTGGGCGAAAGGGAGGAAGGGTAGGGGGGCCAGAGGAAGGAAGAAGGAGTGGGGGGAGTAGAGGAAGGGGGGGGCAGTGAGGAAAGAATGGGAGGAAGGAGGTGGGGGAAGGAAGGGGGAGGAAGCCCAGTGCACGTGCAGGGTCTCGAACCACCAGCGACATCTGGCGGATGATCCTGAGGTGATTTAACCTGGTTTAGAGCACTTTTCAGAAATAAGATGTAAAACACTTTCTGGCCAACTGGATTATTTTATTAACTCTTGTTTCAACCTATTTGGACTCAGGTGAATTCAAAGCTTGCTTCCCTTGGGGAGGATGACTCTTGATCCAGCACGGCCGTCGCGTCTGACAGCAGTGAGAGGGCATTGCCTGCCTGCGTTTCCTCCGCAGACACCACAGAAATGACCCATTCGTGAGGGCACATGGAACATGAACGTTTTGGGGAATGAGTCCATATTCAGAGTCAGAAAAATTCCAGGAAATCCAGACCCATGATTTTATTAGATTCCTGTTTAGAAGGAGAATTATCTCTGTATGTAGAATCTGAGCCCATGAGCGATGCCCGAGACAGGAAGTACAGCTCTTCTGTGTCTGACTCAAACAAGAACGACCGGCTTTTCTCTCTTATGATGTATCTAATTCTAGAGGTAAAGCCGAAATGCTGAATTTTATTTCTGTGATTTTTCCTTCAGGCCCAGTCCCTCCATGGGGTAGCGTCTTATGTCATGGATCTCATTTCACCTAACCAGCTGTCCGAAGTCGCCTGTCTCCTGTCCCTTTCAGAACCTCACTGACGGACCAAAGAAATTGATAGGATGTGATAATTCTTGTGTTAGAGGACAAGATTTGATTTTTAAACACAGGCCTCCTGGAAGCATAATGTTTTAGCTCAAGAATTACGTTTCTTCTGCCAGTGGAGATTTCTGGCATTAGATCACGTTGGGAGGGAGGTGGGTTTAAATCACTCCTGTCCTCCATTTGGTTGCCTGCCAGTCCTACCACCTGGGCAGCCATATGTTCCTGCAAATGCATGAAGAGGTTGTATCAGAAAATCATCCATTTAGCAAGTGTGATTGAAGACCCGCTAGGTGCTAGGCACTATGTTGTCAGGGCCCAAGGCACAGAGATTATGTGAAGGCAGGTCTGTACCTTGAGGGAAGAGACAGGCGAGGATTTTAGTGATTCAGTTGCACAAAGCTGGGTGCTGGCAGTGGGGAGCGAAGTGGATGGGCTTCAGGGTCGGAAAGGAGGTAGACCACAGCAATGGTAACTGGCCAGTGCTGATGGAGTCGGGGGAGGGAAGGATCCAGGGTGACTCCCAGTTTTATTTGGGAAACCAGACAGGTAGAATGAAGGGCACAGGAGAACGTAGCCATAGGGGGAATCAGAATTACACCAGATGCATGTGTGCGTGTGTAGATGAAAATGTGAGTGTGTGACAAGTGAGGATGGTGTATTTTCAGTTTAGGGATGAATGAATGACTTTGAGCCTGAAGAAAGGCAAGTCCCGGAAGACCTCACTGTTACCAATCAGGATTACACTACACACCACAGTCTTTATCATAATCATAACATTTCAATCATTCAAAGACCATGCTTAATTTTTCTCTTCACCCTTCAGGACGTTTAATATGCAACTCTTGCATTGGAAGCTCCTACGGCTAAGGAAAACCATAAGGACCACAGGACAGCTGAGCATACACAGAGCCCAAACACAGAGGAATGGGAGACGTGATTGACCCCGCGGGAGCCCTGTTCTGCTGTGGGCATCACCTGGCACTGGACCAGGGCGCTCCAACAGGCTGGCATGCGGTGTGAGTGCTTCTCTCACCCTTCTTAGGTGCTAGAAACTGACCATCCTGGATGGCAGGTGGGTCTACGGACATCTGCCCCTGAGCAAGAGAGAAGAGAGGAGGTAGCCCGCTGGTCCCAGGTGCTGCACTGGGACCTTCCTTCCATGTATTTATTGGAATCCAAAGTAAAATCTTCACTGTCCTTCACACTCTCAGTTCCAGCTTCTAAGATTCCAGAAATTCTTGCCATGTTAGTCCTAGATTTTTTTCTCCCTTTCATAACGACATTGTCCTCAGAAGGTTTCCGTTAACCTGGGATATACTTACTTACCAACTGAAAAAATCAAATAGCAGTTTCTAACTTGATAGTTTCCCTGTGATGCTTGAAAACAGAAACTGTGGACTGAAAGCCAGGAACCAAGGAACCGAACGTTTTGAGTCGGCGACCAGGGCAAAAAAGGTCCATTCTGCAGGAGGCTATGGCAGGATGGGGTGGGAGAAAGGAAATAAATATTAATGATTAGGGGGTGACTGGTGTCCCCCTTAAAATTCCTCTGTTGAAATCTTAATCCCCAGTACCTTAGACCGTGACTGTATTTGGAGGCAGGATCTCTAAACAGGTGATTAAGTTAAAAGGAGGCCATGGGGGACAAAAGGAGGCCAGTAGGTTCTAATCTAACCTGACTAGTGTCCTTATAAGATTAGGATACAGACTAGTACAGATGGAAGGCCGTGGGCAGACACAGGGACAAGGTGGCCCCCACGAGCCAAGGAAAGAGGCCTCAGAAGAAACCAGACCTGGGCTTTCAGCTTCCAGAGCTCTGAGGAAATAACTTCTCTGTTGTTGAAGCCCCCAGCCTGTAGCGCTTAGGGAGTCCGCCCTAGCCAACCAAAACACCACCCAAAGGCGTGAGTGGGAGAGTCTGCGTGGTCTGCGCGGATTCTTACGCCAGACTGGCTGCTGTTATAATTTTACCGAGCATTTACTGAGTGTTAGGGCTAGCACATGGTAACAGTTTTTATGATCTTAAAATGCATTTTCTTCATCCTTGTGCCTGTAGGGGGGACGTGAAAGTTGTAGCGGCTCATCCATGATTCTGTGCCAAGCTGGAGCGAAGAAAACGCCCTTAACACATCCCTGCGGAGTGATCCAAATTCCGGAATAATGGTCCATTTGTCGGGCCCCGCAAAACTGTGGAACCCGCATCGCTCTTCTGTGTCAAGGAAGGGTTTGTCTTAGCTTCCTTTCGCCTGTTAAAGACGGTTCTAGAAATTCTTGCCATGTTAGTCCTATTTTTTTTTTTTTTTCCCTTGACAGCGTGGACACCGACCTTCTACTCTGCACTTTGAAATCTATATGGCTTTTCTAAGTAAAATGTGAAAAGTGCTTTGGGATTGGAGTTGCTTGGAATTACAGCCATGGTAGGCTAAGCTCCTCCGAACCCTTTCTTTCTCTCAGGGTCCTTCTTTTCATCAGAGTGAGAAAAACAAATCTTTTTATTTTTTGAAAACATGAGAGTGCATGGATAAGTGATTCCTTCCCTACTTGGGGGCTACGTGGAGGTAGAAGAAGGAATGCAAAACGAAGAGAGGAAAGGAGAGCCTAGGAGCCTGGAGGGGGGGGTGGTTATTTGCTTTCACCTCCATTCCCCAACCTCACCCTCTGCTTTTGGGTGCCGTGCCCTGTGCTCTGGGACATGACCTCAGTGGACCCTGTCACTGGAACTCTTGCCTGTTGCTGTCTGGCTGGTTTGGCTAATAGGAGCCATGGAGAGGTTGAGGGAGGGAGACACAGAGAGAGAGAGGTCTGGGCATTTATCTCCCCCTGCCCTTGCACGATTGGCCACAGTTCTGGAAATTTCTCTGTCTGTGGTTGGCTCCAGGAAGTGTATCTCCTCCTTTTTCCCCTCAGGCTTAGGAGTAGTAGTTGCTCCCATCCTTCTGTTGCTTCATCATTGCTCATTATTTCTTTCAGGGCTGCCTACTGCTTTGCAAATAGTCTTCATTGAAATGTTCTCTCAGTTAAACCTTTGAATATGCCAATGATATCCTCACTTCACCATCCTCACAGCTCAGAGGACATTTGCTTTCTCATATTGGCTAACTAAAGCAATAGCATGTATTCTGGAAAACTTGGCGTCCTCTCTCCTTCTGCTACTGTATAGCGAGGAAGTAGTCAAGGTCACCATTGTGCATCTCTCAGTGGACTCTTGTACCTTTTTAATCATTCACGCATGTGCCTTCTTGTGGTTTCCACCAGGTGCATGCAGGCTAGGCTAGGATGGATGGGGATGAGGTTCCCTGTGAGACATAATAACGGATGTAACAAAACAAAAATAAAAACAAAAACCACAGACTTGTATGTATGTATCTCCAAGGGTATGCTGGCCAGTGTTTTAAGGCTAGCCCTCTTGTTGGGGGGGGGCTGTTTTATGGCATTTGTCATTTACTGTGGTATAACTATTTCCACCATGGCCAATTTCAAACCACCAGTTTGACCTCACTGAATATAAATTGGGGAGAGATGCTCCCTAAACATCAGCGTTTGGGGGCTGGTACCAGCTGACTCCAGCAACCCACTGTTTATATCCAACTATAGACAGATTGGGACGAACACATTGGTCTTACGGTGGGAATGTAATAGGTTAAAATATTAGCCATAGTAAAGTTGTTTATCAGGAGAGTCATTGTGCGACAAAATGGGGGTACTAAGTAGTTAGCAGGTGAACATAGCAGGTGTGTTTGTGTTTTTGGTGGAAGGTACAATTGTTGTGTGATCACTCCAGGCTTAAAATGCAAATTGGAGGCAGCTTTGTGATTCTAGGGTCCTAGTGACAGTCTCCAAACTATTGAACGTGTTGGCCTCTTGCAAATAAACCTGAGTTATAGCCGAGGGGTAGGGGAGGGGGTTGGCTTTTCTCCTTTCTCAGTTCATTTTTATGTCTCATTAGCGACGTGAGGAAAAGGTGAAAATATTATCTAAAAATGAGAGAACAACCTCTTTGGTTTCCCTTTTTGTTCTCTGAAGATACTTGTAAAATGTGACCAAGACTGTATAACTGAATGATGGAATCCAGAACCCGCAAGTTGGCCATTAAAGTTTGAAAGAATAAAGTCCAAAGAAAACAATAAGTAGAAGTAGTAAATAAATAGCAGGTGTAAAAGTACAGTACTTGTGACCCCCTAATGGGGGCCCTGATGAAAATATAAATAGGTTTCAAAAATGTTTGGAGAAATTCTGGGATGAAAGGAGTACTGTAAGTTATTATGGAAACTAGCTAAATTTTCAGTTGATTCCAAACCTCTTGAAGTACATGCCATGATCCCCTACATGTTATATCATTAAATGAAACTATAAAAATTCAATGGGAATTTATCCCATTGGGAATTTATTCCGGTATTTTTTTAACTTGCGTGCAAATTCAGTTTCTGTAGGTACATGCTCTTTCAAATCCATTCGTGGGGGACACCTGGGTGGCTCAGTCTGCTAAGGGTCTGCCTTCGGCTCAGGTTATGATCCTAGGGTCTTGGAATGGAGTCCAGCAAGGGGCTCTTTGCTTAGTAGGGAGCCTGCTTCCCCCTCTGCCTGCCGTTCCCCCTGCTTGTGCTCTCTCTCTCTTTCTCTGACAAATAAATAAAATCTTTAAAAAATCCATTAGTGGAAGCCAGTGGTATTCTGAGTGTGGGGTGCTATGAGCAGTCAGGTCTCTGTGCAACAATACGGAAGTCCATTGTATATAGAGAATTTAAAAACAGTAATAAAACTGACTGCAGGTCAGCCTGCATTTTATCACCACCATGTGCTAGCAATTCTAAACAATATCAGTGATGAAATGATCCTTGGGAAAAAAAAAATCTGTTGTTGGTTTAAGTTGTAAACAATTTTTATGCTTACTACTAAGTTTTAATAATATATACATATATTAGCTCTAAATTCACAAGTATTTATTACTTGTCCTTTAATAAACATTCACATTGTACATAGAAATTAATTTGGAGAATTTCCAGTGATCTCATTGGCCCCCAACATATGTGGGCTCCGCACACATGCTTTTTCTAGATTAAGTTCACAATAGTTTGGATTTGTTTGAGCTCACTCCTGACAAAGTTTCTGTCTCCAACCCCTGAGGTTCTAATGCTCTTTGCACTGAAGTAGTATATTTGAAATAGACAATGAGGTACAGAGGTTATAAAGAGGGAGAAACAGAACTTGAATTATTTCAATTCTTTATCCTTTGTCACCACTTTGTCTTTATTTATGTTTAAATGAGAAACAGCGAAACAGTGCTGGGTGTAGGGTATAATCATTTTGTTTGGTTCGTACAGATTTCATCCTACATGATATAGTTTTGTGAACTTGACAAAGAGCTTTAAAATAGACTTTTCTTCTTCTTTTTAATTGTTAATTGTTTAAAACTAAACCCCCAAATGAAGAAATAAAATATTAATGGTATGATTTAGAAGCAAAAATTGAACTTCTATGGATGTTTCAGCTTTGTCCAAATCACTTCTTTAATGTTTATTGGCATGATTATATATACAAAGTTCAATAGAAGACATATTTAGCCTCTGGATTTATTATCTGAGTACTATTATTATTTATTTCATTTTGTATTTGTACTCAAAGTAATATCGTCCTGTAGGGGAGGAGAGTTAAATACTCTAAGTGTGTACACTAAGTAGATATGCTAGGTAAATATGAGAGACTTGTATCAGTATAAAGTCACTCCCTAGAGGTGACTGAGTGGCTCAGTAGGTTAAGCATCTGGCTTCTGCTCAGCTCATGATCCCAGATTCCTGGGATCAAGCTCTGCCTCAGGCTCCCCGCTCAGCTGGGAGTCTGCTTTTCGCTCTCCCTCTGCTCCTCCCCCTGTTTATGTTCTCCTCTCTCTCTGTCAAATAAATAAAGAAATAAAATCATTAAAAAACCCACCCTGTAAGATATCTGCTTTGTTACTATAATGTTTTATACATTCTTTAAGAGAAAATCACCCATAGTAGGTGTTAAGATCCTAACTAATCTAAAGGATGCCAAGTATAATAGACTCCAGCAGCATTGATGTAGAAATGATATGCGCACCCAGGACTGTCTGGTAGAGACCAGGGAGCACCTGAGTTCCTTCTCCTGCACACAGTGGTCACTGCAGGCTATGAGACTGAACGTCCCTCAAACTGTAAACCCAATGCCGCATGGCTGGAGTCTGAGAAAAAAAGGAGCACATGAAAACATCTTTCTAGGCTACCTGCTGAGCAGCTCATGTGCATGCACACACATGCACACAGACACGGACACAAAGTCCTCTTGGATAAGACAGCATCTTTTCCTCCCCTGACAGCATTGTCACCTGAAATGCACTCTGCCCATCTGTAATTTACAAGAGAGGAAAATGAAGAATCAGACTCTCTCACCCCTGAAACTACTGATCACACCTCAGTCTGTTGCTTCCTGCATGATACAATACCTGGAGATGGAATTCATCCTTGGAATGAATCCTCTTACTGGGTACCAGTAAAATGAAAGGGTTGCTACTATCATCTTTTAAAACTTGCTTACTCAATTTGCTGTCTTCTATTTTTGAATGATAACCACTTTTTATGTCCTAGGTGAGGGCTTATAGCTGTATAGCTATGTTCCATTACTGGAAAAACACTAGTTGTGCTGAAAAGCATTTTTCGGAACAAAAAATGGCATGCCCAGAAAGTTTATACTCAGGACTTAGTTTAAAAATTTTTATTCTTTCTTTTGAAGAAGACTTGTTTCTAGGGCAGTTTGTTAAATTCCTACTACTAGCTGAGGCAGGTTGCCTGTGTCTCTAACTTAATATCCTTTAATTTAATCACATTTGAAATCTGCATTCTTTCTTTCTAAAAACTAAATCTATCAGAGGTTGGTAACATCTCTTGAATAATAGAGATTAAGAAAAAAATTCAACCTCTTGGTGTGTCAGATTATTATTTATTTATTTATTAAAAGATTTTATTTATTTATTTGACAGACAGAGATCACAAGTAGGCAGAGAGGCAGGCAGAGAGAGAGGAGGAAGCAGGCGCCCTGCTGAGCAGACAGCCTGATGTGGGGCTTGATCCCAGGATCCTGGGATCATGACCTGATCTGAAGGCAGCGGCTTTAACCCACTGAGCCACCCAGGTGCTCCTCAGATTATTTTTTAAAGCAGTGAATGGAAGGCAATATTTCTTCTAAGTTTCAGGAGTAAAAACTCCATTTCTCTAGTTTTTTTTTTGTCAAGCAGTCTCTGAAGGTAAATTCAGAAGTTCAGGACAAAATGAAGTAATTTTATTTATTTATTTATTTTAAAAGAAGTGTAGTGTAGATCAGGGCAATGAAAGAAGTATCCAAGGTTGAACTATAGACTGTGGGCACATTTGTTATGTTGATCTGATCCAATATGCCTTTCTGGACCCAGGTTAGGTCCTTCTTTATATCCTTTCTGGCTGCTGATGATAACGGGGTAGGAAATTGCTTAGGAATTGGGACAACCTGGTATCAAGTAAAACTGAAAACTAATTTGTTTGAAGAAACATTTGCTCTGCAGGTTGATGTCTGTGGTGGGATAATAAACCTGAGAAATCAACCTGGATGTTCTTTTCTTCTTCTTGTGCCCATATCTCACTGTGGTTGAGAGATTTGGGGAAATTGTCAGGACTGCACTTGAGAAAAAAGACAGTAAATTCTTGATCTTCTAAACTTAAAGCTAAAGGTCCAAGTGCAAGATAGAAAGATACTATGCACCACACCCCCAGCTCCCCCAGACAGGAGAAATGGAGAAATACCTCTGAACCTGGGGTGGGAATGAGGATGGAATTTGGAAATGAAATTGGAACACTCTTTTTTATTTGGGGCTGTAAAAATGTAATAGATCTGTGTCTTACTTCTGGTTAAAGCCCAGGCCCTATGGCCTTGAGGGCACCGTTCTCATGCCTTCATAAAATGGCGGCCATTCCAACACTGGAACCCTGAGGAATATGTCTTGGAGAAGCTACTGATGTTCCTGGAGACCCAAAGGTGGGAAGACCTTTGGAAGTTTCTGGGGGGAAACTCACAGAAGTAAATGAAATACAATTCTATCCCAAATTCTTGATTGTTGTGTGGCAAAGTTTAAAGTGAGAAATTGATAGAATTGTGGTTAAACATGTGTCTTCTGCTTCATTCTCCAGGAACTACACAGTACATACGAACTTTCAGCGCTTCTCTGAGATAATTCACTAACAAATGAGGGAGACACTCAGAAACATGGAATATGTTTATTTTTGATATGCAATAAGCCCTCATTTGAGGACTCCGTGTCAGGAAATTGCTTATTTAACTGTTATCTGAAGACCTTGTAGATAGTTCACAATGTTTCTGGGCTGCTACCATAAAAGATTGCCGGTTTATAAGAAATGATAAGCTTAAAACTCTTCTTTTCAAATTGTGTAAAAATTCTATATAATTTATAGTTTCAGTAATTTCAAGTGGGAAATTTTGTGCCTTTGGTGATTTTTCCCTCTTTGGTTCTCCGCACATATACATTAGAAAACCTGAATGAGCACTGTCTAGCAGCACTTTCTTCCTCCTTCCTTCTCTCCCCCTCTCCCCTTCTCTTCCTCTCTCCCTTCCTCCCTCCCTCCCTTCCTTCCTTCCTTCCAACAGAACTTTCTGTGTTGATGAAAATGTTCTGTAGTTACACTGTCCAACACAGTAATCACTAGCTGTGTGTCACTCTTAAGCACTTGACATGTGGCTGGTGAGACTCAAGAACCGAATATTCAATTTAATTAATTTTAATTTAATTCAATTTAAATTTAGTCACATGTGGGCTAGTATCTACCACAATTGGACGGTACAGATCTAAACTCTTAATTTATTTTCCCTAAAAAGACTATATAGAAAATAATTAATGAAATACCTGTAACAGCAATAAAGTCTGTGTAACTTTTTATAACATGTATTATCTCTATCACTCAGGCTTTCTTCTGGCTTTATCATTTTTACATATGTGTTTGATTCCCTATAATCTTTGCACTCCTTGAGGAAAGCTATTGTAAGTTATATATGTTTTTGTACTCTGAATATCTACCACAGAACCCTGTAGCTAATAATAAGTATCAGTAAATATTAATTAAATCATAATAAAACTGTAAAGTAACGACACCAATTTTATGAATACACATACATGCACAGGTAACCCTTATTATTTGCTGACTCTGTATTTGTGAATTCACCTACGCATTAAAATTTATTGGTAACCCCAAAATTAACACTCACAGTGCTTTTGCTCTCATTTATGGACAGGCATGGAGGAGTGACAGATTTGAGTTGCTCACTGTTCATGTCCCAGCTGAGGGTGAACAAAGGCAATGTTCTGCCTTCTGTTTTAGCTCTAATACAATAAACAAGTGTCCTTTGCATGCTCTGTTTATCGCCATGTTTTTGTGCTTTTTGTTGATGATTTCGCTGTTTAAAACAGTTCCCAAACTTAGTGCTAAAGTGCTAATGTTTCTAAGAACAAGAAAGCTGAAGTGCCTTTCAGAGAAGATACATGCATTTGATAAGCCTCAGTCATGAGGTATAGTGCTGTTGGCTGTGAGTTCAATGCTAATGAGTCAACAACACACATTGAATAAGGCATTTTTAAACAGATACACACATAAAACAAAGTTATATATTGATTATGTTGATGAAAATGTGACCAGAGGCTTGCAGGAATCTAAACCTTGTATACCATGTATTTCTCCTTTGGATCAATGCTTCGGTATTCAGGAATTCGGTGCTGGAGGTGATTTTATAGAGCATCATTACCATGAATAATGAGAATCAATGGCGTATTCTTGTCTGTATGTGTGTGGATATATATGCATGTATGTATATATACACACTTGCACCTGTGTATACACACATACAATCTGTGGAGTGTATGGAACAAGCTCATTCCTTTACAAGTTCACCATGTACATTATTCTGAGGTAGGGGAAGGACTGGTTCAAGCAAGGGACTTGTAATGGCACTAAAGTGAGGGGACATTCTAAGGGATGACATGTCACTATTTCTAATGGCTTTGAAATCACTGTCATAAAGTTCACTTGTATTTTCCTTCACTCCCTCCTTCCTGTTCCCGAAGCTCTGGGTCTGCACATTTGTGCTTTTTCCGTTAGGTTCTGTAATTGTGAACAAGTGAAAAGAACACTTGAAGTGTGTAATGAGCACAGAAGCAAGGCCAGCCTTCCATGGTTAGGTTTATCCCAGGGAGGTTTATAGCAAAGATAAACACCTCACTCCTCAATGGTATCACTTTTCCCAAGAGAGGGCCCACCATTTTTACATTCCTCTGGAGAGAAGGAGGGCTTGCCTGCTCTTCTTTGGTGATGGTGGTTGTGTTGGTTGAGGCCGATGAGAAGAGGACCTGGCAATCTTCCATTCTGTACTAGCTCATCAACAAGAGCAGAGAAACGAGGTCTCTCGGAACAATCACGTTGTCTTCCCTTGACCCAGAATACCTTATCTTTGGAATCAAGGTGAGAGTTGTGACTATTTTTGGTAGTTGTGAATCTTTCATTCATAAATTAAGATTCTGAGGGTCAAGATGAAGAAATGGAATCTGCAAGAAGCTCTGTGGCTGTAGCAGAGAACAGAATAACTATTTCTCCATCACAGTTCAAATAGCCTGCGTTCAATTCAGAAGAAATTTAGATGGAAGCATGCTGGTTCTTGAAGAGGTAGGATCAATTTTCACCAAAATGAACTCCCAGTATCCAGTAAACAAAACTTTGAAACTATCTTTCATGATATAAACGTAACATTTATTGGCTCTTAAGACATTCCAGAAAACCAATCCATTCTTTTCATTGCAAGAATTAAAAACAAGAAACTAGCATTCGTTACCTCCACAGCTTGCATTTATCAACACATACAGTGTGTGAATGATTAGGTTTGCTTGAGCAACTTTGAAGTGAGCCGATTTTAGTGCCCTTGTCTCAGAGTTGAGATGAAGTCACTATCTATATTCCTAGCATTCATTTGACTGGAAATTGACAACCTGCCAGGATTGTAAGCAGCTGCCATTTCATTTGTATCTATGAGTCATATTTTATTTATTTAGGGGATTTTTTTTCTTTGTTTAAATGCATATATCTTTTTTACTTGTGACTTGGTTTTATTTTAGGAGGGCATCTGCTACTTCATTGAAGTCTGGAAATAATTTCAAAAGTTAGTTGTCAACATTTGTCAGTGGCCCTCATTCTCCCTTCTGTTTTTCTTTCTTTCTCAACTTTGGAGCTGGGTAAGCTCTGAGCCAGAATTTTCAGGTGGAGGATTCTGGGTCATCCAGCTCAATTTTCCCATCTGGAAATGGATTTACCATCAACTAAATGAAACTGAAACTTTAGGGCCTGTCCCTTAGATGAGCTTCCCCCCGCCAAGGCTGTGGAAGGTCCCCAAATAGTGGGTTCAACTGAATTTATATATTTCTGAAGAATTTTGTTATTTCAGATTCTTTTTTTTCCTCTATGTATGGTTTTTCTACTTTTTTTAAAAAAGTATTTTATTTATTTATTTGACAAACAGAGAGAAATCACAAGTAGGCAGAGCGGCAGGCAGAGGCAGAGAGAGAAGCAGGCTCCCTGCAGAGCAGAGAGCCCAATGTGGGGCTCGATCCCAGGACCCTGGGATCATGACCTGAGCTGAAGGCAGGGGCTTAAACCACTGAGCCACCCAGGCGCCCCTTGGACTCTTTCTTAAAAAAAAAAAAAAAAACCCTCCTTCCCCCATAACACTCATAGTCTGAGCTTCAAGTCCCACAAAACTGGCCCATTTCTGCCCCTGTGGATGTGGCGACCCGTAGACCTGTGTGTCATTTCCTTGCCGTGATGTCGGCAGTCCCTCTTGGGCTAAAAAGCTGAGGTGGTTCACACATTCTGTTTCTGCTGCTCTTTTCTCAGGGGCTGGGTCAGTTGACAGACCTATCTGTCATGCTCACCTAGGGTCCTGTGATGGTTGGTAACTCTTCTTTGTTTACTCAGGGCTCTCCGGACAAACAGACCAATAGGTTCATATTCATATTCTAATTAATCAATTAGTTAATTAATTAATTTTAGGGAGTTGGCTTATGCTGTTATGGGGATTGTTGAGTCCAAAATCTGCAGAACTGAAGTTCAAGTTTAAAGTCGATCAGGCAGGAGAATTCTCTCATACCTGGGTCAGAGTCAGTGTTCTAGTGTTCTAGGTTTGTTCTAGTGAGATGACAGCTGCTGGGATGAGGCTTGCCCCCATTATGAAGGTTAATTGGCTTTACTCAGTATACCAATTTGAAGGTAATCTCATCTTAAAAGACCCTCACAGAAACACCCAGAGTAATGTTTGGCTAAACATCTGGACACCCTGTGACTTAGTCAAGTTGTTACATAAAATTAACCATAAATCCTCTGTTCTCAACTGAGTAAGCTCTTATTCCCATGACTGGCCTGTTTATGACTGGGTTCATAATAATCCATTGTTTGTTTTTTAACTATATGTGCAATTCTATTTTATCAAGCATTATTTGAAAAGTTATTGTATCTCTTATAGCCAAAAGGTAGGGAATAAAGGAGAAAAAAATAGGGTCTTTTCCTTGGGGAATTTGTCCTTCAGGAATGACCCTGTGACTCACCTCTCTTTGGAAACTTTCCTCAAGTTTGAGGAAAATGAAAAGGCAAGACAATGGTTTTAGTTCAGCTCAATGCAGAAAGTCCAAGGGCCCTAAAAGGAGGCAGAACTCTTTCCAGAGAGAAATTCTCAGGATAGATATCAGGCAAGTTTGAGGCTAAATTAAAAATAAAACCAAACAACATGGCAGTTGACTTGATGGGGACAAGGAGGTGGAAATTCCCATCAGATGGAGCCTTTGTAGAGAATTCCAAAGCACAGTACGTGTCCTGGGTGACCGAGGTGGTAGGGTGCTGGAGATACTACTAAAAACGAGGTAGATGGGTCATGGATTGGCAAGATGGGAATTCAGTGTACTCCCTGTATGGTTTTGAACTGAGAGGTGACTTCTCACAGCAGAGTACTGATATTTAATGAGGACTTTTAACCAAACTACATGGAATAATGGCTCTGTACAATAAACAGAATTTTCACTGCAGTCATTTTTACTCTTTTAAGAACCTCAGAGAATTGTTCTTCCTTATAATGTTAGTCTATCCTTCTCTTAGAATCTAACTATGAATTTTTTTCTGAAGCTAATTGAGTACTTGCCTTATATAAAAGTAGTCCTTTTGAACTTAAAGTCCTCAAGAACCTCACTTACAGTATTACACATTGTGTTGTCTATAGTAACTATAAATTTGGAAGTTTAATTCTCTTCTCTATATCAGTGGTTTCAAACACTGCAAGGACAGCTTCCAGGGGAAGAGGAAGAGAGGAGCTTTATTTCACAAGTTAAGTTTCTGTCTAAAGAGGTGGTAAGAGAGAGATTCCCTGATTTTTTTTTTTTTTTAAAGAGAACTATTGCCATAGGATAAAATTAATAGTTACAGCAAATCAAAACTAGATTAACAAATCTCGAAACAAAACAAAACAAAACACCTCAGTGCCTGTGCCTGTGTTGGGATGGGAGGGAAGGAGAACAAGGTGATAAAAAGAGATAATTTGATCTGCTTAGGTACTTGGATATGGAATCTTACCTATTGTATTTATAATACACGAAATGAAACACAATCATACATTTTATTATTGGTAGAGATATATTTGGAAAGTCACAAACCAGTCATCAGCCGTATGGGATTAGAACAACAGCCCAAGAAATTAATGATTTAGTCTTTCTCGTTTCAGTCTTCAATATGTTCTAGAATGCCAAAAGCAAAAAAAATGGACCAACTTTATATTTGGTCTAGAATTGGCTTGATTTACTTTTTAGTGGACTACTGAGGGTAAGAAACACGGTATCTAGAGAAGGATAAGCACAATTTATTTCATCCTTGCACATAAGCCCATTGTTCCTCAGGAGCTTGTGAAGCAAGACTGTGTTGTGTTAACAGAAGCCCTGCGTTAGAGCTCCTAGCTTTCTGTACAAATCACACTTTTCTTTTGTTTCTAGAATGGAAAATGTTTTGATTCCTAGAAATGGGTTTCAGATCCTTTAGCAGGTTACTTTTCTACACCATCCCTCCTCCCTCCCAACAAACAACAAGAAAATATCCCAACAACTTTTCATTTATGTCAGTGGTTGTCAACCAGGAGGGATTTTTTTTTTTCCATTTAAAATTTATTTATTTAAAAGATTTTTTTTAATATAATTTTTTATTTTTTATAAACATATATTTTTATCCCCAGGGGTACAGGTCTGTGAAGTGTGTAAACCTGGTGATTCACAGAACCAGGAGGGATTTTATCCCCCAGAGGTATTTGGCAATGTCTAGAGAGAGAGAGACATTTCTTTTTGTCACAACGGGCATCTAGCAGAGAGAAGCAAGGGTGTTGGTAAGTAGCCCACAGTGTACAGGGGAGTTCTTGCGAAAGAACTATCTGGACCCAAGTGACAACAGCTCCCAGGCTGAGAAAGCCTGGCCTAAATGGGTCTATCAAGTCTCCTCTGGCTTTAGAAGCCTGGTTGCAGAGCTCCTGGGTGGCTCAGTCAGTTAAGTGTCTGACTCTTGGTTTTGTCTCAAGTGGTGATCTCAGGGTCCTGAGATGAAGCCCTGCAGGGCTCCATGATCAGCAGGCGGTCTGCTTCTCTTCCTCCCCCCTCTCCCTGCTTTGTGTTTTTTCTTTCTCTCTCAAATTGAAAACAAAAACAAAAACAACAACAGCAACAAAAAACAACAGACACACACACAAAAACTTGATGCTTGGTTGGTTGTCCATTTTTCAATGCATTCTTTGCTTTAAAAAACAAAAGGCAACATCTGTAATCTCAGCAGAAAAACATGCACACAAGCACTTAGCTTAGTTTCAGATGACAAATGCTGCCCCTCTTGTACATACTCTTTTTTTTTTTTTAAGATTTTATTTATTTATTTGACAGACAGAGATCACAAGCAGGCAGAGAGGCAGGCAGAGAGAGAGGAGGAAGCAGGCTCCCTGCTGAGCAGAGAGCCCGATGTGGGACTCGATCCCAGGACCCTGAGATCATGACCTGAGCCGAAGGCAGCGGCTTAACCCACTGAGCCACCCAGGCGCCCCTCTTGTACATACTCTTAAAATAATGAAATTAAATCACTCCAGTGCTTGCAAGTAACACTACTTGCATCCTCCCCAAGAGGGATAAAACTGATTAAGGAGTTTCTAAGTACGAGAGTAGCAGAGGCGTGATCAGTCCATTAAGACAAAATTTGGTCCTTCGTACTTTTCCTCTGTTGACCTTTACTGGAGGATTGTTGACAATGATCTGATACTCAGTAAAAAATGATCACCCTGAATCCTTGAAAAAGGAAGACCGGTTTACATAAAATTCTACCACCTGCTCCAGTGTAAACAGCAATACCCGCCACCCCCCTCCAGCCACGTCCTTGCTGGATTCAAGGAGAACCTTTGTGTCTTGTTTTCCCAGCAGCAAATGCAGCAGCTTCCCTGCAGATGGCAAATTGGGTGTCAGTCAGTGGGGATTCAATGAATATTGTTGATGGACTGAAGAATGAATGAAGTCTTCTTTACTCAGACAGAATGAAGACAGAATGAAGTCTTCTCTGACTCTAATTCCTTCTCCTCTGACAACGATCATTTTGACACAGTCCCCCTGGGTTCCTCCAAGATGAGGAAGCTTATGAACATGAGTAGAGGGAGTGAGATTTTCAATTTTGGGCATTTGCAGTAAGACAACTCTTGGAAGACCAAAAATTGTGTTTGTTACAATTAAAGAGGAGAGAGGTTGAAGACAACCCGCTGAGAACCATTTGTTGACCTTCAAGGTTGCTTGACCTTGTTTGGACATCACGGATACCCTCTTATCTGCCTCATGAGGAGAATTTTCTGTCAGCTCATGAAAATATTTTGACTACGGTGAAAGCTGATCTCTCTTGTTTTGCTCAAATGGACTGGAAAACAAAATCATGTGAAAATCTGAAAAGAAGCCCAAAAGGATTAGGGCTCTGCTTTTAGTTTGTGAATTCTATTGCTCTAAGTCACTGTTTATAAACTGGAAATGCAAGTTGCTTTTAATTTCCAAGAGCGGTTTAAACACATGTGTGATATTCAGATCTGTTCCCGAACATGTCCAGAGTGCTTTGAAGTCTTGGTTCTAGAGAAGTTAGAAACTGGGGCAAGTCCCAGCCTTAGAAGTAGGTACACTGTGTTCGGTAGGCCTCTAAGCCCTTTTCAGCCAGAGTGTAATGTGACCTCACTGCTTATTGATGGCCTCAGTGCTGTAAAGGAATGAATGTGCAGAGGTCATCTCTGGGTCCTTTGATAAAAAGGTCTGATCTAGAAGAAAGAAATCCCAGTTGGCCTGAGGAATCACGTAATCAGAGAAACAACACAGGCTGTGGGGCTCTTGGCCATTGGCACGAAAGGCAAAGTCCACTCAGGTAACAAAACAACATTTTCCAAGTCAGCCAATAAGAAAAGGCAATGAGACGCTGATGGCAACCAGCCTGATACTACTAGGGCCATTTTATAATTAGCTCTGTTACTTGGGTCTAGTTCCACAGTTTGTGTTCCATGCTCCTTTCTGCTATTTGACTGTCAGTGGGCATGGACCCAGACTTCAGATGGATGTTGGTTTTCCGAAAGCGATGTTAGAATGTGGCTGTGGTGACAACCATTAAAATACAAAGGTGGGTTAAACCTCTGCCTTTGGCTCAGGTCATGATCTCAGGGTCGTGGGATGGAGCCCTGCCTCCAGCTCTCTTCTCAGTGGGGAGCCTCCTTCCTCCTCTCTCTCTGTGCCTGCCTCTCTGCCTACTTGTGATCTCTGTCTGTCAAATAAACAAATAAAACCTTAAAAAACAAAAACAAAAACACTTTCTATTTCAGTCAAATCACCATGTGGCTGAACACACCAGTGGCATTCTGGGATCTATTAGTCAATTCTCAAGGCCAGATCTGATGAGCAGGAGCTCCCAGACCGGAAGTTGCCACTTAATTTTTCCTTCCCCTGACTGAGGTCTGGTTAGGTGAAAGTGCTTAGCAGAGAGATTTCATGTGGGTGCTACATTCAATTAATTAGTGAGATTAATCATGCCAATTAATTAGTGAGAGAAACTTGTTTGATTCTTAGAGCTGGAGGGGTCTTGGGGTCCAGTGTCTTATATCTGAAGAAGAGCGAGACGGAGAAACGCAAATAGCCCCACCAATCCCCATTAGATTGAGAAAGCCCAGACTTTGATGCTGTCATCCTCTGTGAACCCATGGCTGGATGCGTACCTCCATGTCCTCCCTCGGTCTTGGGATTCTCTGCCACAAAACCTCAAAGGTTTGAGAAACTAATGAAATGTACCTCTGTTTTCTTCTCAAACTGGAAATGAGAGTGGGGCGTCCTTTATTCTGAATTATTTGTTTCTGTCTGAGAGAAATGCTGGAGTTTTCTTCCTCATATGCAGTTAAATAAATGGCACCCCTCAGGCCAAAGGAAGGTCTTAGTATATTTTATTTTATTCTTTAAAAAAGAGTTACTTATTTACTTGAGAGAGCCAGAGAACCTCAAGCTGATACCCCACTGAGTGCAGAGCCCGGCTCAGGACTCAATCCCAGACCCCTGAGATCATGACCTGAGCCGAAATCAAGAGTTGGCTGCTTAATCCACTGAGTCACCCAGGTGTCTCTGGCCTCAATATATTTTAAAGGAAGAACTGCTTCCAGTATATTTAAGCCCGTGGGTGTTCTCAGCCTGGGTTTCCTTGAACCTGAGCAGTTGTTCATCTTATGAAGCTATCGCAAGGTGCTCCTCCAGGTCAGGTCTGGGGGAGTAGGCCTCCTGTCACGGGAGGGAGTTGGTTGGTAATAAGTTGGGGTTGTCTGGGGAGCACTGCTGATCTTTGCAGACGGACTAGGAAAGAAGCGGGTGGCACAATAAAAGGGGCTGCTGGCTCGTGTCTCTGCTGTGAGATGTGGAATGGAAAATACCCTTCCAGCTCAAACCATTTCTGATCCCCGCATCAAGCCGAGCGCCCTCCTGGCAGCCCTTTGAGAAGCTGTTACTGCAAGCCAATGTGGCTGACACTTCCTTATTGTGGGGAGGGAGGCTGGTGGGAGCCTCTTCTTTCCCTTCCAAAGTGTAAAGCCTTCTTTTAAAAGATCATCTTTGGGGGTGCCTGGGTGGCTCAGGGGGTTAAAACCTCTGCCTTAGGCTCAGGTCATGATCCCAGGGTCCTGGGATCAAGCCCCCCATCGGGCTTTCTGCTCAGTGGGGAGCCTGCTTCCTCCTCTCTCTCTCTCTCTTTGCCTACTTGTGATCTCTCTTTCTGTCAAATAAATACATAAAATAAAAAAAAAAAAGTCATCCTTGCCAAAGGCCACATGTTTTAAAATTCCATATATAGGAAATATCCCGAACAGGCAACTCCACGGAGCCAGAAAGTGGATTCCTTGGTGTGGGACAATGGGAAGGGGGATGGGGGGTGACTGCTTTGGGGATGGTTTCTTTTGCAAATAAAAAAACACCTTGGGGGGCGCCTGGGTGGCTCGGTGGGTTGAACCCTCTGCCTTCAGCTCAGCTCATGATCTCAGGGTCCTGGGATCGAGCCCCACATCGGGCTCTCTGCTTGGCGGGGAGCCTGCCTCCCCCTCTCTCTCTGCCTACTTGTGATCTCTGTCAAATAAATAAATAAAATCTTTAAAAAAAAAAAAAAAAAAAAAAACACCTTGGATTAAACAGTGGGGATGATTGCACAATGCAGTGAATATATTTTGAAATGGTGAGTTTTATTCTATGCAAGTTATATCTCAAAAAAAGTTAACATACAGTGTGTCATGTTTTTAATTTTTTTTAAAAGACTTATTGATTTATTTTAGAGAGTAGGAGAAGGACAGAAGGAGAGAATCTCAAGCAGACTCCCTGCTGAGAGCAGAGCCTGACAACAAGGAGCTGAATCTCAAAATCCTGAGATGGGAACCTGAGCTGAAGCCAGGAGTCAGACGCTGAATGGACTGAGCCACCCCGGATGCTCCTCCACTGTGAGGACTGATAACAGTGTCATGGGCTGTGACAGGTCCCGTGGCGCTCTGGGTGATAAAAGTTCAGGCTTGCTGGGCCCCAGCCAATTGTTCTTTACCCTGCTCATCCTCAAGACACCCCACCGAGCTGGGTGCTACTGTTACCCGCATTTCACAGATTTCACAGATGAGGGCACTGAGGCCCCGGGAGGTCAGTTACTTGGATCAAGGTCACACAGCTGGGGCAGGGCAGAGCCAACCTCCCTCCTGGGTGGTCTGGCTCTTGAGCCTGCCTGTGGACTTCAAGGCTGTGCTCCTGTCTGGATTCTAGCAAGGTTACTGTAGGGTATTAAAAAAAAACCAAACCAAAAACCCCCCACAAACTCCCCCAAAACAAAAGCCCAAACACCAAAAAACAAAAACAAACAACCCAATGCTAACCAAACCAAAATAAAAATCTGGAGAGGTTACATGAGTGCAGGAGCTCAGGGCGGTCCATTTTGAATGCTGGCACGGGCTTGGCCTGCAGCAAAGGTTATCTGCCCCCGCAGATTAGCCCACCTGGCTGACGTGCCAACCCGGTGGCTGACGTCAGCCCTCTGTGGCCACTGTTTGCTCAGAGCTGGGGCACTCGGGTGTCTCTTGCTGCAGATTGGCCTGTGAAGACACACCTCTACCTCTCCAGATCGCTCTCAATGGGCAGGATGGAGGTGGCTTGGCATGCACTTCGGTTGCAATGCTGGCAAGCCGTCTCAGTGCACTTGACCTTGAGGATTCATGTGTGCAATCAACACTGTCCACTTTAGTTAGGTCTTTGGTAAGAAATAAGCTTTAAAGCAATTTTCCATCCGGCTTTTTGCTTTTTAAAAATCAGACACACTGATTTCTGAATGAAAGAAGAATGAGTCACCTTGGCTATCTTAAAAGAATCCCAACATTAAGTCAATAATACATAGAAATCATGATCTAGATACTTTCTATTGGATCGAATACATAAAGAAATGTAATTTAATTTCCAGTGTTCTAATTTATCTTTAGAATCTCTCTCTCTTTTTTTTTCCTTAAGTGAAATGTAAGAACATATTTAACATCTGGAGCTCTAGGCCCTATGGGGTAGTTGGTAAGAACCCATCGTCCGGGTCTGACCGCTCAGCGACAGCCTGCCCTTGGACAGCTTCACTGAGCTTCTCTGTGCTGCTGTTTCTGAGTGTAAGATAGGACAATCACCACACCTGCCCTAACAGGGTAGCTTGGGGTTTAAATGGCCTATCAAGGGTGAAGCATTCAGAGAAGAGCTAGCACAAGTCATTTACCATGATCCGAGTTCATACTAAGTCTAAATATTTCAGTCCAGTTCACTAACATTTAAAGTGGCAACCGTGAGTTGTACATTCATCCCAACCCTCATGTGATTCAGAGTGTTTCCTTCAATACCCCAGTGGACTCAGTATGGTTCTCATTTGACATGCAGGGAAAAGCGACAGGTGTCTGTTCAAGATCACTGGGTCTTAGCTGGGTCCAGAGCTCAATTTTCCCCATTCTTAAGCCAGTTTTGCATATTTCTGAAAAGAATCTTCTCATATAACATATCACTAGTTTCTTAGAGAGAAAGTTTTAAAAAAGGAAAATGTGTTTCAAGAGTCAAGAATATTTAAAGCTCAAAACCAGAGATGCATTGTTTGAGAGACGGAGACTGAATCCAGAGCCAGAGCTTATTTGTTTCACGGCTTCTTGGGAAAGCCCCTGTTCAGCTGTACGTGTTCATGGGTTAAAGACTGTTCCAGATAGTAGGGGGATTAGGGCTAATCGATGTTGACTCTGCATTTTATGGATTAGGAACCATTTCCAGAGAGCTGATATGACTGTATGGAAACCACTAAACAAGTAAGTACAAACCCTGAGAATCCAGTGCACTGGTCTAGTCCAAGTCTGGTTTCCTATCCATTTTAACAAATTCCCTCTCGTGGGGGATGGAAGTCACTTTGCCTGCATTAGGAGGAGGTGATACCTCCTTCCTAGCCTCTCTGTTCATTTTTCTCCCCATTCCTAAGCACCCCACTGTGACGCCCTGCTGGAAGCAGGGGATCAGACAGTGATGACTTATAAGGCCCAAGACGCTCATAATCAAGCAGCAGGTGCATGAACAATTCTTCTCTCTGGGGCTACAGGGGAGCCCATCTCTTCTGCACCCAGCCCTCTTGTGGCATCTTTCTACCACCTCCTAGCAGGTCTGGCAATGTAAATCTGTTTTCTGGCTTGACAAACTGGTACAGTTCCACCCATTTCATAATGGTATAATGAAATAATAAATGCATGTGACTTAGTACAGCATCTGTTAGAGTTTGTATGGCTGGTATTATTATTATTATTTAGGACTATTTTTTGGATTCATTCTAAAATGAGTGGCAGTGGGGTTAAGAGATTGGGTCCAGGCTCCACATCCCTTAGGCTTGGGTCTCCAGGATTCCTCCTCTCTGATTTACCCACCATTGGTCCCCAGTGTCTTCAAGAGAAGACTTCACTAGCTCCTTTCTGCTGCATCCTGAAAGTTACTGGTTTGGTTTCTCCACTCTTGAGAAGGTGTGGTAAGAGCCACAAATCAGACCAATCCAGAGTGCAGCGGAGAACTGCTCATGCCTCCTGTTGGAATGAAACATCCATGTGAGGACACTGAGCAGTGTCCAGGACCAGTGGTGGGGTAGGTTCCGTTTTGTCCTGCGGAGAGAGAGCCCCCCAGCGGGATGGCACACACAGAGGACTTTCCTTAGGAGGGGTGTGCGGGTCTCTGCTGAATTCCCCACATTCTGTCACCCAACCGCTCGTCATCACCAGCTTGCCATTGTTTTGCATCGGGATTCAGGGCCTGCAGGACTTTTCATACTCTACTGAATGATTCCTTTGCTTGCCTGCATCTGCCCCAGACATAGGCTCCTTCTCTGTAGAGATTATCTTGTTCACCTTTGCATTGATAGCTCCTAGCACACAGTAGGTGCTCCATAAATGCTTTTAAAATAAATCACTGATCAGACAAACTTCAAAGCAAGGGAGGCCTCTGTAAACAGGAAGCAAAGGATGAACCTTATTGAACTTGGCAGGCTTAGAAGACAGGACTCAGTGTGACCTGGTCTCTGTCTTATCTTACACTGCTCTACCCTTTGCCCTCTGTGGGACGATGACTCTGATCTCCTCTCACTGCCCCCTGCTCATCGTGTCCTTTCCTGCCATGCGGGGCACACACCATGGTTTGCCAGGTTGTGGAGCACAGAGGCCACTCCACCAAAGGGTGTGTCAGCTTTGCCCAGTAGAAATGTCATGAGAACCAAAGACAGCAGTTGCATGTGTAATTTTAAATTTTCTTGTAGCCCCATTAAAAAAACCTAAAAAGCAAGCTAAAGTAATAAAATATCTTGCCTGACCCCATATATTGAAATGGTACAATTTCAACGTGTCATTAATAAACACAAAATGCATTGAGGGATTCTGTATTTTCTCTCACTGAATCTTTGAAATCCAGAGTGTACTTCATACCTAGAGTGCAACTCACCTTAGATGAAACACATTTTAAGTGCTCAGAAGCCAAATATGACCAGTCCTTATACTGTTGGGCAACATATAGTCATGCCATTAATAGTCCAGATAATGTAGAATTGTATAAACAGGCTTTCTGGAAGGTGAGAGTAAAAAATCTTGTTCTAACAAAATTAAGCAAATTATGATAATTTCTCAAAGAAGCAAAGTGCCTTGAGGAGTGGTACCTTTTTTCTGATTTGCACAAAGATGCTTCTGGGCCAGCAGTGGACTTGCTACCACAGGGCTTTTGTACATGATGTTCCTTCTGCCTGGAGATCCGTCCTCCCTGGGGTCAGCATCTGCTCATGTTTCATTTGCATTTGTGATGATATATTCATGTGTGAGATTATTTGGTTAAATCTTGTCAACAACACAAAATGGTAAACTGTAGGAGAGCAATTCCTCTTCACTCAGGATGGAATCTTCGATCCCAAGCATGGCACTGGGTGCTTGGAAGGGGGTCCTAAAGATGCCCCGAGAAACTTCCCGACTGAACGCATGTGGCGTGTCAACCAGCCCTATCTGTATTAGATGCTCAACGTTCTCAGAGTCCCAGACACACCTTATTCTCTGCCTTTGGGATGGGGCTGAGACTAGAATGTCACTCCAGGCCTCTCCAGGTAAGAAGACTGACTCTTCCCTCTCTCATCATTCAAGCGTATTTCCTGTTCAAAGTGTGTAAATTCATCTTACCATTTTCCTCTGAATCTACTCCCAATACAGCCACCTTATGTCTCTGGTGAGCTGAGTGACCTTGAGCTTTATCTGGTACTCATTCAGGAGACTTCCTCTTCAGTGGCCACTTTAAAACAAACACATTTTATAAAAAGTGGGCTTTTTGGTAATACGGGAAGCCAGTAGCTCAGGGGATAAGACACTCTGTGTTTTGAAACATATAGGATTGTGCAAGTGCTTATCTGAAATCCAAGAGCTGTCAAGCTGGGAAATTTACTTAGTTGCTTCATATTCTGTCTTCTCCCTTCCCATCTTCCCGGAATTCTCACCAATAAATAAAATGCATGCATGGCACAGTTAGGAATAAAAGCTATAAAATGAATAACGAACAAAAGGCAAAATGTTTGCTAATCAGTTATCATTAATAATATGGGTATAATGTTAAGTGTTGTGGGGTTAAGATTTGGAATTCTGATGTCATCGGACTATATAGATTCAAATCCCGGCCTTGGGGTCCATTAGCTATGTGACCTTGGGCAAGTTACTTAATCTCTCTGTGCTCAGTTTCATCATCTGTAAAATGATGGATTAAGAAAACAGAACTTGCCTCATCAATGTGTTTTGATGCTTCTGACCATACAGTGCTTGTATAACGCTATTCCAGAAGTTATGTCTAGTGTTTTTTCTTTTCTTTTTTTTTTTTTTAAGGAGTTTGCACCCATGTGACATTAAAGAGCTGCTTAAGAATGACCCTTTGGGTAATTATTGTGCAGACAGGACCTTATTCGAGAGAAAACAGGCAAGGTCCAGTATGAATAAAGTAAAAGATGGACTGGTGGTTTCAGAGTGGAGGGTGAGATCTCACTGAAATATAGAAATCATTCATGAGGTGGGAAGTGCTCAGGGCTCATACCAGCCATTCTATTCTAACCAGCTCTCATGTGTCTGGAGGATAATCTGGCTTAGCCAGGGAGACAGAGGCACACGACACTTGCTTTCTACTCTATTTTCTGCTGGGTTATCGAGATGGATGCAACCTGGTTTCTCAGACAGCCGGATTACAAGGAAACTGCCTTGAAGGTGTCCCTGCTCAAGACTGTCTCTCACAAATCTGTCAAATCCCACCATTAGAGACACGGTCCTTTGCGTTGAGGAACTGGGTCTCCAGCAATGCCATGTGAAATGAACATTCCCCTCCCCACCCCTCCAAGAGAAAGCGCACACTAAGCCATCCTGAGCTACAGCCACCTTAGTTTGTCTTTGACAACTGGCGATGGGGATGGTGGAAAGGATGTGGAGTTTTAGGTCAGTGATACCTGGGCTCGAAGCGGGGTCTTCAAAAATTGTATTGTCTCTGCAAATCATCCACGTTACTGGGGCTTGTTATTTCTTTGCTAATAATGGGGGGTGATGCTAATATGCTACTCTGTAGGGTTGTCATGGGGATTAAATTATGGGATGACTTTAGTGTAGGGAACACACTGTTGCCTATTACAGTTGTCATTACCCTGAGAAAATGGACAGGTAAATTATGACGGAAGAAGGCAAAATCCAGAGGAGTGGCTCCTGCCTGGACCTGAGGCTCTGGAAGATGGGGGATGGCCCGAGGCCATTCAGGGGTGTCAGGTGGAGGGGTAGGAGAAGGAAAGGGCAGAGCATGGGACAAGGGTAAAAGGACATTGAACACAAGTGTCACCAGACTTACAATGCCAAAGGGATGTATATGTAATAGAATTCATGGAATGGGGATGATAATGACATTGCTTTAATCACAAGGCAGGAGAAAAAGAATGTACTCCATGTAGGGAAAGAACTTGATATGCGTCATAGCTATAAAGTGTCATCCAGATATGAATATATAGTCACATATTTATACACTTCTTTTGAGAGCAGCTTCATGCCAGGCACTGTTCTGAGACTGAGGATACACGCAGAGACGAACATAACAACCTACTGCCAGTGAGCTTATGGCAGGGAGGTGGACAAACACCTACAGAGAAATACAAAATGTATCAGATGATGAATGCTAAGAGAAAAATTAAAGATACTGGGAGAGTTGAGGGGTGGTATGTGAGATAGGGCGACCAGGGAAGTCCTCTTTGATAACAACGGAATTAAAAAAAAAAACTTCCTTATTCATTTCTTTCAATGTAACTTTATTGAATACCTACTATACGTTAGGTACTTTGCTAACAGATGGGAACATAATGACTGACAAAATCGACAAATTCCCTTCATTTCATGAAGCTTTCATTCTTATGAGGGGGGAAAAAGAAATAGGAACACATAAATCAGCAAGATAACTTCATATAGTGTAAATGTGTAAAGGCAATAGATGATAAAATTGTAGACTATGATAGGAGAGTGACTGTTCGGGGGCTAGGATAGAAGTAGATGGCCAGCATAAGACACAATTAAAACCTGCAGACAACTTTAACATACAAGTATGCAATAAAAATAATCACTTATTTATTACATATAATGTGTGTTTTTAGCCCTCGGACATCTTTAATACATCAAAACACATTAATAAAAATTCAATCATAATTAGCTTCTGTGTGAGAGAATATGAAATTTTTTTCTGGAATATTTTACACATATATTCCTCTTTCTTATGATCTACCTTGGATGAACCCAATTTTCCCTTCTTCATTATGCCCTATGACTTGAGTATTTATGGCTATCAAGAGAGCAACATTCTTCATATACATCACCTATTTGAACCATTTCCATACTCCACCGAATCCTTTGATCACTAGCTAAATGAAGTATGCTTGATAAAATAGTTTAGGGCATTCTGTTTATTTCTAGAATTATCTCAGGATCTCTGCACAGAACATGGCTACTCTCAGTCTCTTAAAATGAAGGCTTAAATTTTCCCTCTTCAGATGTATTCTCTGATATTTCAACTATCTAAAAACCATTTTATAGATGACCCCCAAACAAAAACCCTTCTAAGGTCTTTTCTCAACAGAACTGGTTCTAGAGCTGCAGAACATATTTCTTCTAGTTATCTTTGAGGTTGATTCCAAGTACCTTTTTAAGAGGATTTATTTGTAAGCTATTTGTCCCCATGACTTCATCACCTAAAGACACGGTAATTTCTCTATCCTATTTCTCCTTGGCCTGTCTTTTGAAAGTTTCTCTTGTTTTCCTTCATTTCTCCTCTCTTCAGACTTTATTTGCTCTCCCAGATGGATAGGTCTCTTTCCTTAGCTTCAAGTCACAGTGAGTAATATGCCATCTCTTTCCACACCTGTGAGGGCAGCCTGCGCCATGTTCATCTGTCAGTGGCCCTCAGGGAGCCCAGAGCCTGAGAACCTCTCCAGCTCAGATGAAACTCTTATTTCCCCTCCAACTGATTCTACTTCCTGTGCTTCCTTTCTTGGCTATGGGTTTCCCTTCTTTGGTCACTTCAGCTGGAAATCAAAGGATCATCTTCAACCCCCTCCTTCATGTCCCCTCCAACTTCTGGGGACCAAGTCCTGCTGTCCCATGTCTGTAACATCCGCATTGTCTGTACCTGCCCATCAGCCCCCAGCTGCCGTCTCAGACCAGCTCTTGTCAATCATCCTGCTACTTATTACTGTGTCCTTCACACCAGATCGAGAGCTTGGAATGCAGATCTGATGATTTTGCACTTTATTACTTCAAATTCTTCTAAGACTCTATATCAATGACTACCGACTGAAATCCACGCTCCACAGCATGATGTAGAAGTTGCTGCTGGGGTCGGGAGGGGAGTGCAGGCTTGCTGGTGTAGACTTGTCTTGAACTGTGCCTTTGTATTGTAGTTCCTGCCATCAGCCATCATCGTGTTCCAGATACTGCTCCAAGGACCTTCCAAATGCTATTTCACTTACTTTTTGCTTAATTGTACTTAATGTTCCCAACCCTCCTATCAGGTGGATACTGTTATTACTTCTCTTTTACAGCAGGTGTAGTATTCCCAAGGTCATATACATTGAAAGGTCACACAAATTGAAATTTGGACACAGTCCTGACGTCTAGAACCTGGGTTTGTAACAATTTTTCCTGAAATGATGTCCATTTCACTTCATTGTCGTGCCCTTGTTCACCAGCCTGGCATTGGCCCGAGCCGTCTCCCGTGATTGGCTAGGTCTTCCTCTGACTTGTCCTCACCCTACCTTTCAGGATGTTCCTTAGGACATGCTTCCACAAGGAAGCCTCCCCAGTAGGATACATGTGCCCTTCTTTGGCCTGCAACTTGCCACCTCTACCCACTGTAGCTCCCATGGCTCTTTATGGTGCTAATGTTTTACACATCTGGTGCATCCTCTGGACTCTCAATTCCTTGAAAGCAGGAAGCAGATTTTATTTGTGAAACTCCTGTGTCCAGTACACCACCTGAAACATGCAGGCACTCAACCAATGTTTGTTAAATGAATGCGTACGCATGCAAACGCACCAAGTGTGGGACCAGGGTCGGGGCTGAACTTACCTGTTAGCTGCACTAAAGTGAATTGATAGAAGTCTTTACTTTTTGCCTGGTAAACTCTGTCCCTGGATTTCTTCAGCACCTGTATTCATTCATTCCCTCATTCATTTCACCTTTGAACATGCCTCAAGTGCTGCTAAGCCCCAGCTAAACCCCTGGGATGAAGAGGTGAAAAAAAATAACTCCTACAGGGTAGGGGGGACTGAGGCAAACTGGTAACAGAAGATGAAATACAATGAGATATACACTACAAAAGGGTTTTTAATGGAACGTGTAAATGCATAAAGAAGGAAATTTCTACTACATTTGAGGACACCGGGGGAGGGGTTTACAGGAGGACATAGGAGTAAATCTTGAAGGATGTATAGATGCTGAGTCAAAAAGGGAGGAAGGGGAATGACTTCAGGGTTGTGGAATGCTTAGACCAAAGTGCATTTGAAGCAGCAAGAGCATGAACACAAAGGCACGAGATATTTGGGTTCAGGAAGTGGGGAAAGGGCTCTTTCCGAGGGTTGGGGAGGCTTGGAGAGGCAACCAAGGTCCAGGCGCAGACCGATCTGGGGTACTCCTAGCAGTGTGGGCTTGGCTCCACAAATGCCGGAGCGCTAGGGGAGGATTGTGAGCAGGTGAGTGAAGGATCAATACTGTTGCCTTATAGTATGGGCACCTTAGGATCTGGAGGCGGGGCGGCGGGAGGATTGATGAGGGCCTGAATTGGGACAGCTGCTGGGTGAATGGAGAAGGGGTGGGTCTGGGAGACCCTCCAGGGTAGAACAAACAGAACATGGTAACGGAAGAAATGTGGGTACAGCACAGAGATGTGGAGGGAAAGTGAAGTTTGGTGCCATTAACTGAGCTTGGGGCGTGTGGTTTTATTTCTTCATGAATAATAGGGATCTAGAGACAATCATAGACTGAAGAATTGTTTTTAAAGTACTCATTTAATTGAATAAAATCATTCCCTTTAAAGCTTTTTTTCAGTTTCATTTTATTTTTCACCTATGTTGTATTTTAAATATTTGGTGTTTGGGATATGTTTTAACCATCCTTTTGACCATCACAGTCTTTCTAAATTAATGACTTTTTGACCCAGATTCCCCCATCTTAGGACCCCGATGCCTCCCATGGGAACAAGAGAGGCCAGAGCAGCAGAGTTCTGGGCCAGCTCTCCACCCCAACCACAGAGCCTCTAGCCTTACTCGTTTCAACACCGGGCTTCTACTGTGAATTTCACAAAGAGCTCTGGGGCTGTATTACCTTTGAAATCACTAGTCTAAATGTCAGAACTCCTGCAATATGTTTTGCTAACCATAAGTGCTTGGCTGCAGTCCTGTGTTACAAGGTGTTTCTTTGCATGGTTCTGTTTGTTTTTGTGTATTGTTTGTTTCAATCTTGGACGCTGTAGATCACGTCAGTGAAGGCAAATAGGTAAATCTGGTATATTGTGCCTGATTGCTTTTAATTGCACATAAGATCGTTTTCACTGCCACGGATTTCTGTTTCCAGATAAACAGACACCTCACCCGCCGTAGTCCTTGTTCCTCTTAACGATGGAATTAGAGGAAATCACCTGTACCCAGAGCTAGCCACAGGGTTGTACTGCCTTCCGCCTTTCCTCTCAGTGAGGTGAAGAGGAAAAGCAAGCCAAGAGTCAGCTGAAAATTAACACGAGCTGTTGTTCTGACTTTTCCAAATATTTTCCAACTCCCATTGTGTGTTTTGTGTTTTGTACTCAGAAACCCCTGACAAAACCTCCCGCAACAGCATTCCTTCCTGGGCCCTCAATCATTTGGACGGCAGACAAAACTTCTCATAGATCATTCATCTCAGGGAGATACACTTGTTAAATATGAGAGATGCCTAGAAAACACACACACACACACACACACACACACACACACACACACACACACGTATTTTTTTTTTTTAACCACTTTTGGGTCCGCAAATTTATTTTTTTTAGAAATAAGAACTTTGCTACTTGCATTTGTGATCTACTTCTGATTTGTGTCTTTAGGACAGTGTTCAGATACTCAAAATGGATCTAAAATGAAATTCTCCTGTGGAGTTAGTCGGTATAGATGTTGAGGGAAGGTTGACAGAACAAGAGAGGAAAGAAGGCTGGGTAACCTTAAATAGAAAGTACAAACTTACGCATGTTGCTGTTTTCCTGATATATGTTTATGTCTGTTTATGTGTCTTATCTGTTATATGCTGTTTTCCTGAGACAGATATATATATTAAATGTTTATTTATTTATATATAAATAAAAATATTTATTTTTATTTTATATTTATTATATTTATATTTTATAAATATGTACTTATATGAATTTATATATAAGTATATATTTATATATATATAAAGTTCCTTTCTTTCTTTCTTTTTATTTTTCCTGCCCACAGACAGAATGATCTTGGGAAAAGTGCTCTGCTACTAACCCTTCTGTTAAATACCATGAATTTTCAGTATGCCTTTTTTTCCGTGTGACGATCATTACATTCTCTCGATAATAGCAAGACAGTTTTCCTTTTTTCTACCTACACATATGAGGATTGTATTAAAATTGATTATAATAAATCATGTGCGTTAAGTACTAATCTCATTTCTCTTCCTTTTTATTTCTGCGACCAATGGGATGCCATAGATACTGATGCCTTTGTGCCCCAGGGAAACAGAAAACAGAGGTTGTCCATCTTTGCCAAGAAGATTGATGTCTTAGTCGATATCACTGTGGGACACATGGGAAAATCTGCCTCTCTCCTGCCCCAACACTCATTCCTGATTAGCAGCTCAGCAGTGACTGTGATCTTATTCCTTTCATTAGTTCAACAAGGGAATGTTAAGCTTTACTAATTCCTTATTCAAAATGTCCTTAAAGAAAGACAATGACGTGTCAGAAAATAATAGACTCATGTTATAATTTCTCCATAAACCTCTTAAATGTCTTTGGAAATGCAATTGCATTTGACTCAGTTTCCCTCTTGCTCAGGGTTAGTAAGAGTTACAGACATCTAAGGTCAGCTAGATAACTAGATGCCTTTGATGCCTAGAACGGTCTACACAATAGTAAGATCTTTTCTATAATGTATCTTTCACATTTCATATTGTCTCCTAGGGTTCAAAATATCTAATAAAAACCACTAACACCATAATTTAGTGTTAGCTTTGGCTTCACAACAAGCAAACTCTATCCTGCAGCAAAAAAATGGAAGGGGAAGAGGAGAAAGAGGGGTGTCGGTCTACATGGTAGGCAGTTTATCTTTATTATTTAAAATCTATGTTCCATTTTTTTTCTTTGTTGACTTTTAAACTTGAAATCTGTTTTGTGATATAAAGAATATGAAAAGATTTGGAAGGAAAAAAACCACATCTTAAAATACACTACTCCAAATATTTTAAACCCCTTTGGTATGCCGAGATAAAATCCATTGTCGTTTGTGTGTGGGATCTTGATTATGTAGCTATGAATTATGTAAACAAAGTTTGTGCAACATAAAGAACAATTGTCTAAAATATGAATAATTGGTTTCTTCCCCTTGAGTTGTAAACTCGTAGCTGCTACTGTCATGGAGGAATAGAATATTTTATTGTCTATAAGCCTAGTTTTCTGCCTTGCTTTTTGGTTAGAATTTTGGCTCACATGAGCAGGGTCAATTAGTGAGTTTCCCCACATTCAACCTGTTATTTGACAAAACCGTGACCCCACAGACCACAAACTTCTGGTTGGCCTCTGTAACATTTGAGATGACTCTTGTATCAACAAATGCTTAAAATTTTAGTCTCTAATTGATCACTTTTCCACACGGGAAACTGTATAGGAAAATAGCCCCAGGGTCTGAAAGCTGCCAGACTTTTCGCTTTGGTTGGACTTTTTAATATTTTAGAGTCCAGCTTAGCTCTGTGCTAATACTGCATTTTTTGCTTTATCCTTTCTAAAATATCTCATTATATCTGTGAACTTATTAACAGGCCTTTGAGTTTTTTTATTGTCTATATAAACGATTTGTGGATGGAATGAACACAGTAATATCACTCTGCCTTTTTCTCTTTCTGTCTTTCTGTGGGCTTAAATAAGTAGCCATTCATTAGAGATAAATAATAAATCCTACATTGTGATTAAAAGGACACTTTAAAAAAATATGATAGGGGAAGTTTGATTTGATGCAAGCTTAATACAAAGAAATGTTTCCTCTGGACTGGAGGTGGGTTACCTATCAGATGTGAGCAACGAAGGCAGAGGCTAGCAGTTTTGCAGGGTGAGCCTCAAGGGATGTGGCGGGAAGTGTTCTTCCTTGTGGCCCCTTCAGGCCTTCTGATGACTGTCTTTGTTTGTAGGCCCTACCTTTCCAATGAGATTTGCCCCAAACTTAGAAAACCCATTGAAGAATGACCAGGATAATTGGATCTCAAAATAGTGATCTTTGAGTGATGAGCAAGGGTCTAGGAAGTATATAATTTAGGACGGTGGGTAACAGTGAGCAAGGGATTTTGTGTCTTCATTGTGGCTTCAGAGAGTGGAGTTCCCGCCAACAGGTAGAAATATAGAAAAGTACATTTCAGCTCAAAGAAAGGTCTGAGCTCTTTGAAGTGGGAGTGTGGCAGGATCTACGGAATTCCTTTCCCTGGGGGTGAGCAGAGAGAGGGCGGCTGCTCCCCTTGGGAGGGGGTATGCAGTGGCCACAGGACTGGGTGCTCTCTGTGGAGACTTTCGGCGCAAAGATAGTCTGAGTCTGTTAGATAACACAAATTCTCTGTGTCTCTACACGTGTAAAGATTCAATTCTAATAGGCACTTTACAAGAACAAAGTGAAGATGTACCTTAGGAAGTCATCGGCCGACTTCTGGGGTTCTAGAACTAGGCTGGCTGGGTTTACCATTCAGGAGACAGCGTACTTAACTTCTCAATTTCCACATGTATAAAAGGAGGGGGTCGAATAATGCATCTCATAGGGTTGTGATAAGGACTCAACAGGCGTATCTGTAGAGCCGTTAGATCAGGGCCTGACACAGGGAAGCTCTCTCTGTCGGTGGACAGCTTTTTATGTCACTGGGGTGCCTGGGTATGCTAAGTTCACCCTGCATCTTAACCGAATTCAAGTAACCACACATTCAGATTGTGGAGTCCTGATGAATGAGAGCCTACTAAGAAGGCTGGTCTGAGTTAATCCTCCGTCATCTGTGAGACTGAATACAGAACAACTAGCCAGATAATTTTTTCTGCCATTGATGAACAATGATTTTTCTGACTAAACAGATACTGAAATGCACGATACTCTTGTTCAACTTGTCGCTTTCACGATGAGCCAATAAACATCTTGGTCAACACGAGATCCCATCTAAAGCATCAAGTTTTTCAGTTTTCTTGAGCTGGTGAAACTCCTAATTATTACTCAAGTAACCAAACTGGAGCCTCTTCAGAGATCAGTTGAAATAACTTTGAATTTTAACATGAATAAATGAATAGTGTCTGATTTTAGAGATACACGTCTATTTAGCTCAAGCAGGTGCTACAAGCACCAGCAGAGGAAGAAAGGGGCATTTTGGATCGAGGGAAGAACAGTAGCATGGGTAATAGGTTATTAACTCCGCACCATTTGCCCACTCCCTTACTAATGTTTAACAAGGCTTTATTGATCACAATAGCCTTGATTTGTTCATGGGAACAGAAGATTACATTGTGGGCACCAGACCAATCCTTGTATACAACATCTGCCAGCCAAAGACTTCATTAATAATTGATTTTAGGGGAATTGTACAAGCCCATATGGGCCTGGCTTTTGCCAGCATGCTCCATCATAATATACAGATTGATTTATGAATAATCACAGCATATTAGTTCTGGAAGAGACCACAGATTGGAAGTTGGGGGACCTAATCAGTGGCACAGGCAGAGGGAGATTTTCTGCATCCTTTTGCAAAGGCTTTTACATAAGAAGTATGTTGAATCACTCACCAACAGAATCTAAACCTTGGGTGCACATATAAAACCTTACAGCCCCGTAAAAAGCACATCTCCAAGCAGCTCACTCCAGCTGACCTTTAAAACTGCATTTTCTGTGAAGCTTCCCCATGAAGTTGAATCTCTATGTTAGAGATCACGAAGACCAGGTTCAGCAGTTCTTTGTTTAGTGAGACAAGTAGTAAGTATGGAAAAGTCTCAGATAGCCCAATTCACAGTCCAGAACTTCCTCCAAAATCACAGAACAGCCTCTCGTGGAAACTAGTTTTACTACTCACTAACACCCAGTATGTCAAGAAGGATTAGCAGATCATGATTCACCCAGATATCTGGCTTGCTCTCCCTAATAGCCTGCCCATTCCCCTACAGAGAAGGCCACAGGTATGTCCCAGAGCTTGCCTCTCCTAGCTCTGTCTTCCAGTGTCTCTGGTATCCAATTTCTAACCTCTTGCCTTGAAGGTTTAAGGATCACGTTTCTACCTTGGCCATTTCAACTTCTATTTCACATGGACTGCCTGCTTGGTGTTTGGTTTGGCTCTGGTCTTCCTTAGCTCTATGATTTGTGGATCACCACCAAGTCAGTCTTGGCCCTACATGGCCTGTGTCTGGCAAGCTGGACTCTTGCTTATCTAGGAGGGGAGTTCAGGCCTTCAATCCCTGAATCACCCATTGTGTGAATTTATCATAATTTACTGCCTGTGGCTGTGGCTGCTGCAGTAACATTCCTTGCCTGGGGTCCCTTCAGCTGGTTGGTTCTGCATGTAGCTGGAGATTCTAAGCTCAAGGAAACCCAAGGCATGGGGTCTGCACACTCCTGTGTTTGGTAGCAGCCCCTGTCGGCCAGAGATGAAGATAGAACTCATACTGCTAGGGGTTTGGAGGGCAGCCAAGAGCTTCCAAGACTACAAAATGCCAAGTATCACCTTGACAAGAGATGGCCAACCATACCAGCCACAGGCTCTACCAGGAGTGCACAGATGCACTACCTTGGTGTGAAGCCTTGAATAAAAATGGAATGCAAACTGGGACAAGTAAAGCCCTGGGAAGACCTCCTGAAAACTTTGGAGAGAGTGGCTCAGTGCCCCTTCTTTCCTAGCTTTTCCGAAGCTCACATCATGAGAACATGATGACCCTTTTTTCTTGACTCCTTTTCCCTTTCCCGGCCTGGCAATTCCCTGCTCCTTCTCCTCTCACAAGAGGTTGTTTTGCTGTCTATAAGTGTCCACAGCCTTCTGATGCCTGAAATAGGGGCCCCTTGCCATGCCGGGTGACCAGTCTTTGTTGGGTAAGGGTCCTTTTTGCATTGCTTAGCCCTTGGAGGTTCCCCCACTGCAATGGTTCCTGCCCTAGTGATACTCCAGTTCTTAGTCTCAGGAAGAAGTGTGTCCCATTGCATTGAAACAATAGACTTGGGTGGCATCACTGACCAAAGTCTGGTCAGACTTTGTTTCTACCTACTGGTAGGCATGGACCCAAATACCTCCCCTGGGGGGACACCAGTGGTCTGTGGGGAGCTGATGTTGCAGGATTTAATCACGAGCAGCCCATGCTTCTGATCCCTCTGATGACCCGGCTATATTGTGGAGAACCATACCCTTGCCTTCTGTCACCATGATGCTTCTGTCTCCGGGCAGCTTTCACCCTCACTGAAACCATCATACCAGGGTATCCTGGTCAAGAATGTCCCTAAGAGGAAGGCATTTCTCATTGTAGAGGAAGAAAAAGTGACTGGTTGTCCCAAGTGTTACTGTGAAATGACTCTAGTACTATGGCCAGATTTTCTGCTAAGTGGATACACTCTTCTGAGTCTGACATTGATGCCCTCCATAAATGTGTGAGTGGCAGCTCATGGAAGGGGTTCATCATGCTCTCCATCTCTTAAAGCCAACATACAGCCTGTGAGGTCGCTTGTCTTTGAGTGTCTTCAATGCCTAATGTTTGTCATATGACCTCCTGGTCTTAAGGGCCACGATGCACTTAAGAATGCCTTCCTAATATTTCATAAACTTGGTTCACATCGTCTATCAGCCATCACAGGGGCTGGAAAGCTTTCCAAAAAGAGTGAGATAATCCATATCTTAGGCTTTATGGGCCATAATTTCTATCTTGCAACTACTCAGTTCTGATGTTACAGAACAAAAGCAGCCATAGAGAATATGCAAATTATAAAATCAGGCGTAATCTATAAAATCTATAGTTTGAAGATAGCTGAGATATTACAGTCCCCTTCCAGGTTACCCCTGAGAAATATGCTAGTCAGACTTGACTGAGTAGAGTTTTGGGGCTATATTTTATACAGGTAAGCAGACCATATAAGAGCAGACAGGTGGAATGTCAGCTGTTCTAGAATGGCTATCCTGCCTAGGTCAAAGACATCTAATAATTTTTGGAATTCATTCCATTGTTTCTGGGTCATGAGGACTTTGGTTCCTTCTACCCCTTTCCCTTAGTCTGTTTAAACACTAATCAGTAGAGTCAAACTCTAGATCAGATTAGCTTCCTTTTTTTCTTTTTCTTTTTCTTCCTTCTTTCTTCTTCCTTCCTTCCTTCCTTCCTTCCTTCCTTCCTTCCTTCCTTTTTTTCTTTTTGTATATCACCTGTAAGTTCAACGAGAATAGGACATTGATCATTGTCTAACACAGTGCCGGGCTCATGGTAGATATCCATTTGCATTTTGCATTTTTTTTTTAATAGTAGTTCAGTTGAACTCATTCCGCATAAATGCTTCTCATAAAAGGCTGTCCCGATGAATGTAAACTATTCTACTTAGCAATGACACCCAACCTGTCACCCTGACAGCCAACCTTGAGGTGTGGAGGCTCTGCCTTGTTGTGTGCTATCCTGTAGGGCCAAGGCTACCAAAAGATGCAGAATCTCACTACCCTAAGTCCCACATACTTTTCTGAATGTTTACAGTTTTCATTTCTTATTTGTTAGGCAGTGAAAACCATAGAGCAGATACCCTCTCTTGGAAGACCAAGTATAGAGAAGAAATTCTCCAGCTGAGGCTTCCGTCACCTGGTTCTGTTTACAACTGATGGAGGTGAGCCAACAGGGCCACAGGCCGACGTCTACATATTCCGGGCTTCAGGTCTCTGAGGCCGCTCTGAGAGGGGCAGAGTGCCAAGGGAGCTCGTTCTAGTAGAGTGGGAAGCTGGGAGGCAGCCTGGCTGTAGGTTATTCTCACCTCCCTGTGGTCCACTTCGCTACTACTTTTCTGAGAGGAGAATTTAGAAATGACACACCTAAATCTACAAGTTGACTCTTGAGCTGGGCCAAGGAGAAGCTGAGTAAGTCCAGTTATGCTTTGCGGTCTGGCAGCTTCCGAAGTATGGCAGTCCCATTGGGTGTTCATTTGATGAGTGGAATGTCAGCCTCAACATAAAATACTATGGTAACGGCAATGGCCAATGCACTGTATCATATGACTTGAGCTTTTAGCTCTATATGAAATGTCTGGCATTCATTTGGAGAAGAGTGTCAGCTCAGATCCATTGCTCCTGTTACCTATTGCAAAGGTAGTCGAAATGGAGAAGAGCTTTGTAAGGCCTGACACTTCAGTGAGCATGGTTAATAAGAGAAACAATTGCAGGATTAGCAGGGTTATCTTCTGAGTCAAGATTTCAGTAGGTAGATGGACTATTTTTATAAGCAAAACAGAAAATCCTGGCGCTAGTTCAGAAACAAAATTCTTGAAAAGAAACATTGACCTCTTAATTACCAACTTAGAATTGGTTGCCAAGATTGTCTCATAATGATACTTACTGGCATTCTATCTTCTCCTCTAACACCAACGAGATTGGTGTCTTCACAAAGCCAAGGGAAATAGACTTTTCTAGAAATCTTTACACAGCTGTGCTTTTCTCCTTTATTCTTTAGCTCATGGTAGATTTACATTTGCCTTACTCTCCTTTATCACATCTTTTAGTCCAAAAAGTTTCTATCTCTCTTATGACTGCTTTTCAATAGAAGGCCTATCAAATAATTTTTTCCTTTATAAAGCCGGCACATGTTGAATGAGGGTGATATGATTAGAAGGGACCATTGTGAATATTTAAATGTGCTTTTAGAGAATTTATACAAGAACGAAATTGGAAGAAAACCCAGAAAGTTTCTAATTTAAAATCATTTTATTTTCCTAATTAGTATTTCATGCTTTTGATTAGTTCTTTATTGAAAAAAATGAATTGAGATTCAAAAGGTCTGAGTTTTTGCCCTAACACGTAATTCCCATCCAAAGTCTCAATTATACCAACTCTTCAAGGAGGGCGCCATTTAGGAAGAAGACAGCTTCAAAATGACTGGAATAAATAAAGTACTTTGTTTCTTGGAGTCTTCAAAACAGTCTCTTTGTTGTGGCACATAATGTGATATCTCATTGCATATGAAGTCCCGGCTCCCGAGGATAGCCTCTAAGCATCTTTGTGTTCTAATTCGTGCGACTTTGCCACATCACTTTCCATTTGTCTTCTTGGACTCTTATTTTTTGTGAATATAGTGGATTCTTTGCTGACCCTTTATTATACCATGTACTTTCCTGACTCGACACTTCTGTTCCTGCCGCTCTTCGTGCTAGCCTCAGCGGAATGATTTCCCCTTCCCTTTGAGCTAACTAATACTACAGCATTTTTCATACACGGCAATTTTTGTTGACATATTTTGTTTTCTATTTCCAAAGGTAAATTCCTGAAGGCAGGGGACATGTCTGGCCTCTGGAACCTGTTAAGAGATTGGTAAATGGTTGAGAACAGGAAAGATGAATGAATAGATGTACTTCACTGATAACAAGAATAGTCCCCATGCTTATTCACAGAACTGTCCTGAGCAATGCCTAGAATTATTTCAAAGGCAACAAAAATGCCCTTTATCTGTCAGTAGGAGAGGAAAAGCAAGTGTTTTATCAGCATGCCTGAATGAAATGCATAACTCGAAAATTCAAAAGAAAGGAGGAAATTTCTCTGATAAAACACATCAATTGGCAGAAGGCCTGAAATCATGAGTAAGAGTGTTATTCTGCTAAACACTTGAATCAAGAAACACTCGAAGGACATCAGCCACCTCGGAGATGGTACCTGAGGGAGATGATTCCTGATGCCTGTCGAAAGCTTGGCATGAGAAGCCTGAGAAATATAAATAAGCAAGGGGGGGGGGGGTTGTAGGAAAGTGTCTCGCTGGGAAGTGCTTGGGCTTTAGAAAATCTAGGGAAAGGAAAATGCCCGAAGTATTGTCTGTGTTGGGACAGCAGAAATAGATGAGCAAGATGTTGCGAGGATTGAATCAGGGCTCAGCTAGATGACTGATACATTGCCACTAGATGACGCTGTTTCCTCATGAGGCAAAAGCAACTGGTCCGTCCGCGTCCACCGCCTCCAACCCCCACCCCCGAGGCCCACACCGCAGAGGCTAGAGCTCCAAGTTGGCCTGGGATCCGTTCCTTCTCTGCCCCTTACTAGGAGGCCTGGAGGCAAGGGACCTCTGAATTTTCCAAGGACTCTTCATTTGGAAAACAAAGAGGTCCAGGCGGGGTGATTTCTGAAGTCTCTTCAATGACTTTTTGGATAAGTTGTTTACTTTTAAAATTCAAACCTTAGAGATGTCTTCTGTGTAAGCATGCTCTTTTTACACAAATACTAATTTTTATTGAACCAAATATCATTTAGATAATTACATGCTCTATTAGATGCACAACGGCACACCTGTGCGTATTGGTATACTTCTAAATAAGAATCTCAGTGTAGACCTAGAAAGAATCTTAGAGGCTGTACAGTTCTATCCTTTACTTTTCCTGTCTGATATCTAAGCATCGCCTTCTTGGGGGATGGGGAGGGACAATCTTATTTTTTCCTGTTAGCTTTCCTTTTGAGAAGCTGCTATTCTAGAACTCTGTACTTGCCTTCCAGGTCAGCTCTAAACTACATTTTCTTATGCAAGCTCTTATATATGACACAAGCATTCTGAAAGCCCTGTTAAAATGTCCAGGATCACTGAATGAATGAATGACATGGAACCCCCCAGCTGTTGTGTTGAGTTTCTGCTCTTGCCTTCTCTTGGAATAGGGGTCTAGAAAGCACATGCTTTGCTCTGTGTTTACTTCAGATGTTTTCAGTTATATGGGAATGCAACTCCAATGCAAGAATATGGTGGTAGATCAAATGTTATAATTGTGTTCTTTCCTTCCCCCAATCCAGAGGAAGTATTCAGCTCCACATCTCTGCCTCCTGCTTACCCTGTGGAACCCAGATAACTTTAACACACAGAGGGTTTGCTACTCTTTCTGGCAAGTCTTGAAGGTCATTTGTCTGCTGTTTCTTGTGGTGACTGTAACAACGATTCATTGTAAACAAACTAGCATAACCTGAACCTACAAAAAGTAGTTAAAAACACCATCCTAGTAGGACAAGACAATTGCTATTAGAGAGAATTTGCAAAATGGTGTGTGTGGGGGGGAATATCAAGGTTTGAAAACTCACATGTTCTAGTCTATATCTTACAAAGGTGGGTGATACAGATTTTTACCTGAAAAAGATGATGGGCCTCAATTTTGTTCTCCCTCTTTCCTTACATACCAAAAGGAGGACAATTTGTTGTAAATATCTAAGGTCTCTTGCTTTAAGAAGACAGCCAAGAATGGCAGTGATCTCTGGATGTGTCAGTGACCCCTAATAACCTCCCAATGACCCAGCAAGTCCTCTCAGTAGATCAGTTCAGCTGCAATGTTCAGAGTTAACAAGGTTTCATTAGGGCGGAAAAAAATTTGCCTTTGCTTCCAAACACGAGCTGAGCTCTGATAGGTCCTCAGCAGGGAACAGATTTCCCTTTTTTATCTTTCTGCCTCCCTGGTGTGTAATCTTGTCTTTGAAATAGTGGCAATCAGAACAAATTACCTAAAGAGCGGGGAATGAAAAGATTTCACAGTAATTTTGGGTATTTTTTTTTTTTTTTGCTTTATTTTCTTTAACAATTGGTACCTTGTCTTAGTAATTGAAAATGATCCAAGAAATCTATATGTACTTGGCAATGCTTTTCTAAGTGTGTGAGCGAGAGAGAACACATCAGGTGACAGGGGTTGTTTCAGCTGGGGCTCAGGGCTCTGGAAAACCAGCAAACTACTGCCTTGCCTGGTTCTTTCCCTCAACGGGGACCAAGAGGTTTGGGGCTAATGACTTTTGAGACTGAGAGGGAGTCAGAGCCTGGAAGAGGACAAAGTTCTGTGGCTGCTTTTTGGCTCACATTCCAGAAAGAGAGTTCAGTGTGCTTATTGTGTTCTTTGCAGTCTTGAGAAAAGATAAAGAACAGTGTTACTTAGAATCCAGCCCCGGTTCCTGGTTGGTGTCCCCTTCCCCCCACCAGGATCTGGGTTACCGGAAGGAAGGCAGTCGGACTGCACCTCTGAACCAGGGGGTGCACTCTGCACTGGCTACTTGAATCATTACACTCTGCTCTCACATGTATACTGGAAAATGTGTTCAGGGAGGTGAAGAATGTGCCCCAGTCCACCAGTGTCTGACTAAGACAGACTTGAGGCTCTGAGAGGAAATACTGCAAGGTTAGGGTGAGGGTGAGGGGCTGACGTTCCTGGGGAATCCTTGGAGGGACACCTGCCACGTTAGGTGTCCTTTCTGGAGGGAACAGCCAGTCACTTCAAAGGCTACCTTCTGGTCAAAGCAGCATCTCCTCTGCCTCACTCAGAAGGCCACGAGAAGTTCTATGGCAAAGAGGTGACGTCGCTGCTCAAGAGTCAGGTGGAGAACAGTGAGCATCTCGTGCCTCACTCATATTCCTGTTCATGGGCGAATAAATGAACAGAGGTTGGAAAGACCCTTTCTAGGACTTGAGACTTTCTGAGCCTCATGTTACCCAAGAAAAAGGTTCTTGGGGTGTATCTGCAAAGTCTGGGGAGACTCCAAGAGGCGATGAAGGCTCAGTTGTGTGTCGTGGTAAGGATTTAAATAAGAAGAAATTTCCAGTAGCAACTCAAGAAAGTGAATACCAAATCAGTAATTTCTTTTTTTTTTTTTTTTTTTTTTTTTTTTTTAAATTTTATTTATTTATTTGAGAGAGAGACAGTGAGAGAGAGCATGAGCGAGGAGAAGGTCAGAGGGAGAAGCAGACTCCCCATGGAGCTGGGAGCCCGATGCGGGACTCGATCCCGGGACTCCGGGATCATGACCTGAGCCGAAGGCAGTCGTCCAACCAACTGAGCCACCCAGGCGTCCCCCAAATCAGTAATTTCTAATGGGTAAGGACATGAGCCCCTGGAGCTTGAGAGCCTATAATAGCCCCAGATGGAGGTACCTGTAAGTGGGTATCAGTGCAGGCCGTCTCTGCAGCTGCATTTAATCCAAAAAAAGTGTCAGGGAGTTGGGAGAGTGCTGGGTCTGAGGCACAACACTCAGCCTTAGTGGTGAGGAGACTGAGCGCCTGCCAGGGATTTAGTCATTAGGAAAAGGAGTGCAGGGTGCATAGCCAAGCCATTGGTGTGGACTTCAAGGTCAGAGCAGGACCATTTTTACCTAGACCAAGTTCAAAATAAAGCCCAGGGACCTCTCTTCACCCTTGGAACAATGCAGAAAATATATTTATTCCCTGCGTTATTTTATTTTACTTTTTAAAAAGATCTTGTTCATTTATTTGAGAGCTAGAAAGCACAAGCAGGGAAAGCTAGAAAGCACAAGCTGCAGAGGCAGAGGGAGAAGCAGATTCCCCCTTGAGCAGGGAGTCTGCGGGGCTTGATCCCAGGACACCAGGATCTTGATGCTTAACTGCTTAACCAACTGAGCCACCCAGGCGCCCCCTCCCTGAGCTACTTTAAAGCTGGGTGATTCGAATATTCATCTCTGCTTTCCATTGGTCAACCCAAATTTTTCATGTGCTTGGCCAAAAGCTATTAAAAAATCATTATAATAGCCCGGGTTCAGATTAATTCCTAAAATATAAAATAAAGTATATAAGTTATGAGATCACTCCTTAAACATAAAAACAAGTAACATTACCAACTTACCTTCAAACTCTGCGTCATAAAAAGGAAGTATAATTGTAAATTTTAACAGCTGTGTGTGATCTGCATTTTGCATGGATTTGTAGAACAATGTGGGCAACAAGAGCTTGTGAGTCACGAGCATGTCTATGTCAGATTATGAGTAGCTCGTCAATTTCTAAAATTGATCTTGAATATATTCATGTCATAGTCATCTCAAAATGCTTCTGATGTGAGTCTTGTACTAACGAGTGGCATTACTTTGAAGATGTTCTAACTAGGGGACCCTCTTGAAGAGGTCCCTGAAAAATCCTCTTCTCTTTGCTGTGATGATGGCTACACGGTCCATCCTGTTTCATAAAAAGTTGTTAATGTCTGGCGGGTCACGGAGGTGCTGGTGGTGGAGACAAAGAATGAAGAGGCAAGTTGTACAACTCCAAACAACTTTTTGAATTTACTGGTATTTCCCTTTCCATACATTTTTTTTTCAGGTGAAAAAATAGTGGCAGAGGATTGACAATTATGGAAGCTTGGTGGTTGATCAAGGGAGTTCATTATACTGTCTTTGCTGTTTAAAATTTTCTATAGTAGAACTTAAAATAGTTCTCCAAAGTAGTTCCTAGGAATTTTATTTTAATAAGAAGAAAATGATTTAATGATATAAACGGTTTTTGTATTCTTCATTGAAAATCAACTTAAGAAAGAGAAATAGACTTAGTTACGTATGCTTATTATTTTGCCTACTTTGCATATTTATAGGTGCCTCATATTTATATTTCTAGGGTGTAAGAGAACGAAAGTGAACAAATGAGGCTTTTCCCTAAAGACATCATGTATTTTTTTTCTTACTACCCTTGTGCTTATGATCTGAAAAATTCCATTAAGATATGGAAAGTAGACAGCCAGCATCCACTTTCCACTTTATGCAATAGGCTTAGGAAATGGCTCTTAATTAAATATGCACACAAAAGTACACATGCTTGCCTTGCATTATATTGCCATCTTTAATGCAGGAAAACTCCAGTGAGCATTGATTCTAACCCTGGGGTGTATTCTGAAATATTCCTTGCAGCCAGGTTTCCTGATAACTCATTCAAGAGGGAATAGCCCTTGATTTAGTCAACTACACATGGTCTTCATTTAAATAACTGTGTATAGCTTATAAATTGCAAACCACGACCTCTCGTGTCTGGTTATGGTATTTTAAAGATCTGTGTGAAAACTCATTAAGACTGGTTGTGTGTGTGTGTGTGTGTGTGTGTGTGTGTGAATTTTTTTAAGATTTTATTTATTTATTTGAGAGAGAGAGCATGAGCGGAGTGGGAGCAGAGGGAAGGGAAAAGCAGACTCCCTGCTGAGCAGGGAGCCTGACATGAAGTCTGGGATCATGACTTGAACCGAAGACAGATGCTTAATCCCCTGGGCCACCAGGGTGGCCCTTGATTGTGTCTTCTATTCGTACAGAAACTATAGGGCTTGGAGAACCACATTGGCTGTATTTTACAGAATATTAAGAAAAACTTCAGAACCATTGATTTAATAGTTTAATAAAGTCATTCAGTGAAGAAATATTTATGAAGTATTGTTCTGAGTCTGGTGTAGTGGCAGGAACTATGAACACAGCAAAGAACAGAGCCAAGTGATTACTGCCTTCGCTGGCCTTCCAGACTAGAGTGGGAGTAAACGTTAACCAAAACACCATCCATATAACTATGTAATAATAACTGCCCCCCAAGTGCTATGAGAAAAGCATAGGGTTTTGGGAGAGTATATCAAAGTCATCGACACTGAGCTAGGATTCAGGAAAGACATCCCAGAGGGGATGCTATTTGAACTCACATCTGAAAGAGATGAAGGGTGCCAGATTGAGGGAAATGAACACGAGAAGTCCCAGATTGCAGGAAGAAACATGGAACACTTTGGAAGTACTGGAGGACAGGGTAGTGTGTAAAGGGCAGAGGGAAAATGGTGAGCAATGAAGCTAGAGAGGTGAGTTCAAGCTCGGTTCCGCAGGGCCACATGTGCTGTGGAAAGAATTTGGTCTTTATCTTTAGAGCAATTGGAAAGTCCATTAAGGATTCTAAGCAGGGGGGATTACATGATCTGATTTATGCTTTTAAGGAAATCACTTTGACCGGAGACTGGAAAATGGACTAGAGTAGTGCAAGCGTGCCTGCGGCCCCTGTGATTAAACGATTAGGGCCAGCCTCTTGGCCATCACTTGGGAATGTGGGGGTGAGTAGAAATTCTCCTGTCCTCTTCAAGATCACAAGCTGTGGGATTCAGACTTGTAAACATATAAGGATGATACAGCGAGATGAGCTTCATATGAAAGGTGAGTAAGACCCATTACGTGAGCACCGTGGCTAAGGCAATTAATTTTGACTTGGAGAAACAGAAGAGCTGCACAAGGAGGTATTATCTGATCTTCGCCCTGAAGAGTAAGTAAGAACCAAAGAAGAGATTCAGAATTATTCCAACAAGAAGGCCTAGCAAGAGCAAATTTAAAAGTAGTTTGAAATGCCCTGAACTTCTGTGAATGGAAATTGTAAAAAGTCTGATATGATTGCCTCGTTGCCAATAACCACACTCTCTCCAACTCAGTTCAGAAGTCTCCAATCTGTCGCCTCTAGTATCCGGACCTCAGTAATTCTTTGATCACACTAGGGCCAGGAATCCATAAACCTCCACAACTTTTCACTGTGTCTCACTCTTCTAACGTCCTCAGTTGTCTGAACTAAATTTCGTGAGCCATCATTAGCATCATTTCCTGGTATAAATCTTCAACTCCCCTGCCCTTCTCTAACTTTGTCTTAAAGACTCAATGGCCCTCAACCTTGGTTAGCTCCAACTCTGCCTACTCCACTCTCTGCTTGAACAGCTGCCCTTAGCTGGAGAAAAACTCCTGTCTATGGGCTCTGGTCTTATCTGGGGTCACTGAACTCAAGGGAGCACTCAGTGTAGCCTTGAGTTCTTAGCACATTTTCGTAACCAGTTCACTCCACCCCCCTCTCAAATGGCCATCGTTCACCTTTTACTCTCTCCTCAAAATAGCCACACTTTCTACCTCACTTTCAGTGGACGACTTAGCCTTTTGTTTCAATGAGAAAACAGAAGCAATCAGAAGAGGGTCTCATATGCTCCTTCATCGTATCTACTCAGAAACCAGGATCTGAGCCCATAGGCTTCTTTCTTTCCTACTGCTATAGAAAAAATGCCAACCCTGCTCCTGTCAAAAGCTAGCTCCCTTACCTACGCCCAGGTCCTTCCTCCTCTTCAGGGACAAGATTCCATCATTTCTTCTATTCCTTTACTTTATCATTAATTTTCCCCTCTCTACTGAATTATCTCCATCAATATGGAATAAATTATAATATCTCCCGTCTTTAAAAAATATAACTCTCTCAACCCTATATCCCCAAACATCTGACCATTTCTTTTCACCTCCACTGCCATGATCCTAGCCTATACCATCAGCGTCTCTCACCTGGATTTTTGCAACAACCTCCTTACTTCCACATTTATTCCTTTCAACTCTACACAACATAATCTCAACTCAACACCCAGAGTGATCCTCACACAATGTAAATAATATCTTGTCACTCTCATGTTCAAAATCTCCCAATGACATTCCATCTCATTCAGAATAATGTCTAAAGATCTTACGATGTCCTGTGAAGACCCATGCGATGGATCTCCCTGTTTCCTTTCTGACCTCAACTGCTACAAGGAACCCCATTGTTTGCTCTACTTTAGGCATCCTGAACAATCATGTTGTGCATTTTCCCTGGAGATAGGCAGCATGTTCCTCTCTCAGAACCCTTGCTCTCACTATTCCTTCTTTCTGAAAAGCTTCTCCCAAGAGCTTTCCTTGACTTGTTCCCTCACTTCCAATCTCTGCTCACTGAGCATCTTCCTCAATCACAGAGGTCTTCCTCAATCACCGTTTAGATTAGCAGCTCTTTAGCTGTTGCCTTCCACATTCTCCATCTGTGCATTATTTTTCTCCAGAGCGTTATGGCACCTGATATTCTATGTTAGTGAGATTAATGATAGATCCTGCAAATATTAGTCCCAACACTTCTATAATTTAATATATTCCAGGTGCAACACACGCTCCCTTAAGAGTTCAATGCTAATGTTCTAGCTAGTGGGTGGATTACCTTCACCTGGGATACAGGTGCCCAGATCCTTTCATTTTGAGGCTCTGTCTTCAGGACCTCAGAGTCTTCTGTGTGCAGCAGGAACCAGGGGAAGAATCGTTAAGTGGAGAAGGCCCAGCAGGTTCTTAAAAACCCTGTCCTGAAAATGATACATATTACTTCTGTTCATATAGCATTGGCAAAAGTTGGTGATGTGGACACGGTTGGATGCAAGGCAGGCTGTGAAACTAGGGGCAGGGCCTCTGCCTGCCAGTGACAACTCCACTCTGGAAATGTTGGTGGACAAAAGGCCATCTCTACCGTACACATTATACTTGTCTAGATTTGGTGTTCCTTCGTGACAATGGAAACTCTATGGAAAAAGTTTTGTTTATCTCTCTTGTAATTCTGGTGCACAGAACGGTTCCTAGTTCCTGGTAGATCCCCAATTTTATTTTTTAAAGACCACGGAGTGGAAGGAAGGAGGGGTTACTGACAAGGTGGGAGTGGAGGCAGAAAAGATAGAGTCAGATCACAAAAGACTTTGGCTATATGTACTTGTAGTCAGCGTGAGCACAGGCTTCTCCAAAACTTGAATATGACCAGATCACAAGCAAATTGGACTCAAACCAGAGGATATAGCCCCATTTTTTTTTCCATAAAACCATTTGGACAATAGTTGCACAACAGGAATTTCTCTATTGCCATCCTGCGGCTTTGTAGATAAGTGGCAGTGAATCAGCCAGGACCAAAAAATGTAATTCTGTTTGATTTAACTGCTCTTGTATACACATGGACTATGTTCCTCCATGGGAAAGTTTTACTTTGTTCAGTGGACTGTGTGTTAAATCGTTGGCATAATTCCAAATTATCTCTTTGGTTTTTTCCTCTACATGCTCTCCTAATTTAGGCTTCATCTGTCATTACACAGGTAAGTATAAAGCATTAAATACCATGAATGTACTCTGGGTTGAAGTGATATTATGAGAGTGACTTTAGACTTCAAGCCAGGTTCTGTGACTCCTATGCCACCTCCCTGTTATGTCATCATTTGAGATCAAACATAGAATTGGGTGAACTCTGTTTTTGATTTAGTACTTCATGTTGGGTTCCTTTAAAATACAACACAACCACGATATGTCAAACTAAGAGAAGGCACATGTATTTTTGGTCAACATATTTCCAAACATTCTGGTATTTGGAAATGTTACATAATCAACTGAACACTAGTTATGTTGACATAATCTCTGTACACTGTAGGTGTTATTAATTGGTTACATAGCTTATCATAAAAACTACTTGCATCATAAAAATCACTCATAAGATGTGTCCCCAAATCAGGTTATATAATGTGAATTACCACATACGTGTAAAACACAGGTTTTATAAAACAATTTTGTTAAACACTGGAAAGTATGCTTATTATTTGAAGAGAAATCAATCCAAATGACTTGTCAACCAAAACAATGGGTATGTTGTTGCAAAGATGCCAAACAGAGCTATCGGAGAGAGAGAGAGAACTTGGCAAATGTGTGACAAAACCCTCCAGCTCTTACTCTGGAGTATTTTTGTTTGAAGATATGTTAGTTTCAATTTATCTTATTAAATAATTTGTATCTTTTTTTAAAAAAAGATTTTATTTATTTATTTGACAGAAACACAGCGAAAGAGGGAACATAGGCAAGGGAAGTGGGAGAGGGAGAAGCAGGCTTCCCGCTGAGCAGGGAGCCCAATGTGGGGCTGGATGCCAGGACTCTGGGGTCATGACCTGAGCCGAAGGCAGATGCTCGACGACTAAAACACCCAGGTGTCCCAGTATTTTGTATCTTGAGACAAAAATTTTTCTGAAACATCTACATGGACTTTGGGACCTATCATGTGATGTTTACTAAATATTTGAAGAGTAACTTCTTCTACACCCCCCAAGTGGGAAATGTGAGCAAATATGGATTCCTGTTACCCCAAAAGCCTGGGAGTGGCAGAATACATTGAGGTTAAGTGGAATGAGGCTTTGGCTCATGATTATCAATATTGTACAGCTTCCTTAACTAGGGTAGAGACCTACAAATTGATGTTTTTCTACTAAATAGTCGGGAGAAAATGCTAAGGGTAGGATGTATAAGGACATTTTTCCCCCCACTTTTTCATTCTTTTGCTGTATTGCTTTTCAAGACACCAAATAGAAAAAATTACATTGAGAAAGCTATTTCTTTGAGTTAATTCACCGTGGGGGATACTTATATCTTCAAGTGCTATGACTATCATAATTGCCTTTCAAACATATTTTGATAGGTAAACTTATTTATTGAATTTTTTTCCTCTATGGAAATCTGAACAAGAAATGTGTTCATGGAGGTGCGAGTTATTTTCTATTTCTTAGTTTGCTACGGATTCTATAACACAAAGTATCACCAACTGGATGGTTTAAACTACCGAATTTATCGTCTCACAGCTCTGGAGGCTAGATGTCTAAGATCAAGGTGTCAGCAAAGTTGGTTCCTTCTGAGACTGTGAAAGAGAATCTGTTCCATCCTCTGATTTTGTTGGTTTGCTGACAATCTTTAGCATTTTCTTGGTTTATAGAGTCATCCTAGTTTTTGCCTTCAACTTCATATGGTATTCTCCGTATGTCCATGGGTGTCCAAATTTTTCCATCTTATAAGGATACTAGTAGATTAGATCAGGGGCCCTGCCTACTCCAGTACGACCTCATCTTAACTGATTAAATCTACAGCAACCCTACTTCCAAATAAGATTACAACCTGAAGTACTGAGGTTAGGAAATCCACATACAAATTTTGTAAAGATACAATTCATCATCTAACACTATCCAACCAATTATCCCAGAGAAAGGAGAAAATGAAGGGAAATCCGGTGATATTTGTTTTCTTAATGCTGTATATCCAAACCCAGTTTGGTTTTTCTAGGTGATGCATTTTTACCTAAGAAGGTGGAAGAAGATAATCTAAGTTTCCTCCTTTACTTTCTTAGTTTCTGCTTATATCTAAGGAGGATAAAAATATCTGCCCCATATCCTGTCCAGTAGGTGTTTATGAGGATGAGATGAAGCAAAGGAAGTTATAATACTTTGAAAAAGTATAATGCATTATGTCTTCAAGTTTGTCTCTATTGCTGTAAGAATCAATTGTTCCCTAATTGGCTGATTATGAAAATTATCTTGAGATAATTCTACTTATGGAGATTCCTGGGCCGTTCTTCAGAGATTCTGACTCAGTAGTTCTAAAATAGGGCCTAGGAAATATTTTAAGTGCTTTCCAGGTAATTTTGGTGATAAGTCAGGTGTGAAACTACAGGTTTTGGAAAATTTCTCCTTTAAGAGTTGAGCACTGTCAATAATGTATGTTTAACTTTATTACTCACATGAAAGGAAAAATATTGATTGATGGTTTTAATAATAGCACTATCAGTTGGTTTTAGGAAGGAAATATGTGTTTAGTGAAAAAGGTCTGCATTGGGTGTTCCTGGATTTGAATGCTCATTCTATATATAGCTTTTAGTGCTTATATATCCATTTAGTAAATAGGATAATTTTCCTGAGCTTCAGTTTCATTGCCTGTAATGTAAAAATAGTAATGCATACCTTGCAGGGTCTTTGGGGGAATTAAATTAGATAGCTTATGAAAGGCTACTGGAATAAACAAGTCTTTATTAGAAGGTCATTTCTTTCCTAGTCTTCTAAATATTTGATTTATTTTGAATCATGATGTCTAAGTTTTTGGCAATGGGAAATAGTTAAGATAGATTAATTAGAACTATACACAGTGGTCCCTTTTGCTCTGCCTTTTATCTTTATAATTAATATTTCTTGGACTCAAAAGTTTAAATGTAGAATTATGATTGCTGGATGTTTTCAGAGTACACTGGGTCCTAATAGTGCTCTATTAATTTTGTGGAAGAGTGAGAATGTTGGCAGTAAATCCTGGATTCTAGGGAAGCAGGTGAGCTCTAGTGCGATGAATGACCCATTAATTTGTGAGAAACTTGGGTACATGCTGTAGGGCAGGACAGAGCTGAAGGCACTGGACCATAACGTGGTTAAGTATTAATCTTTGAGTAGCATGTAGAAGAGGTCTCCATAGCATTACTGTGGAATGTTTTAAGCAAGCATCTGGCTTTTAATGAGTCACCATTATTAATGAAAGGCTGGTCTTGCCTCCTTAGGATTTTCATGTTGCTGGTCTTCCAACAATGCCATTTGTGTACTAAGAGTTCCCAAAGTTGGAAATAAAATTATAAAAAAACAGGAGGGAAGTACAAAGTTTATTTGCAACTGGGTCTTAGAGACAGGGAATCAATCTAATTGCTGAACCTAGTGTCTTTCCAAATTAGCTCAGCCACACCTTGAGGCAGCCAATCTGAAATTTCAAGAAAATCTATTTGATTTCAATTTCCTTCTATGCACATTAATGGCAGATGTTAGTACCTGTTTTTGTTCCAAAGCTCCCCTTAGGAGATTCCTCTGCCTCTTGTGGTATTTGCATTCTTGCGTATGACCACACAAAACCAGCAGGAAGCCTACTGAACATGGACTGGCACACTGTTTCATTATTGATTGAGAGATAATTATAATTTGGCTGGAAAATTTCAAATATTATAGACCTTCCCTTAAATTTTTAACGGGTAGTTCCAGTGTGCATTTTAGAAGTTACTACTCCATCTTCCTACATGTGATCATAATAATGAATGTGGCAAGACAATGTCGATAGATGTTAAAAAATATCATCAGGTTCTTCTCTAGCTATAGGCAGCCTGTGGTGGCCTTTCTTTCCTGCTGGCATATGAGAGTAAAGAGAGAATTTTTGTAAAAGAAATGGGGGAAAAAATCAAACACAAAAAAGGAGCAGATGATCTTTGTAAGAAAACTCTGAACTAAAACAAATTTTTCCTCGCTAAATCCATAGAGGCAAGACAAGCATCACCTCTAGATATACTGAGAAGAGTCAAGCAGGTTATGGGGACCCAGAGTCTAGAGAAGAATCGTATTAGTTACTAATGATACCAGAGATTGGAATTTTTGGATCAGAAGAAGGTAACAGTGTGAGACAAGTTTTGAGATAAGGTGGATCTACATATATTATGTATGCATTTCAGACAGAATACTTTGGGTATCACCAACAAGACAGAGAAGTTTGATCCCTGAAGACTTTGACACTGTGGAGTTAAGGGTAGGGCTCTTTCATTGACCAGGTGACCTGGCGTGTCTTTACGTGGGAAGGAGTCAAAGTAAATGCTTCTCAGAGGGTCCAAAGAAGAGCACGTGAGGGAGCTTCAGCCCATCACAGAGTCATAAAATGTTTGTTAAGATGAACTGTTCACCTGGCCAGTAGCCAGAATAGCAGAAGCAGAGAGCCTCTCAACGTCAGGCTCAGGCATATAAAATGGGAAAGCAAGAACCTTTACAGCTTATCCACATCCCAAAGCTTGGCAGCATAGGTTGGAGATAGGAGGAAATCATATCCAGGAACAGGTCCTAGAGTCTTGCTTTTAAATATTGGCTTAGAAAAGTCAGGGCTTAATTTTTCCTAATTTCAGAAAAACAGAATTACTGGTTAAAGAAGGTGTTGTCCTACCACTGGGAGTGAGCAGATTGCTTCTGGGAATGCTGCAGATGCAACTCTTTGCAAGGCAGATTGACTCCATGCGTGCTTTTTGCTCAGGTGCCTTTTGTCTGCTATCAAATACCTGTGAGTGTCTGATATTGTACTATGGCTGTTAAGGGGAGAGGCTTCCATAACCTCCTGGCTTGTTATATGGGGAAATAATAACTCTTAGGTTAAATATTATCTGGAAAGTCATCTCTTATTATTCCCAAGGGAAATATGCTTTCTGCTAAAACAACTCATTGCTTCACTGTTGAACTGTTTCATTCATTCTTTCGTTTAGCAATTCATTCATTCATTCATTCAACATTTAATCTGGGCACTCGCTGTCTAACAGGCATGGTGTTTTCTTGTACTTGTAGATTGCATTTGCATTGATTCTTACCCTGTGACGAGACATCTAATACCATTGAGACAGGGACAGGATGCAAATATGGGGGCAAGTTGTAGATGAAGCCTTTTCTTCTTAGGATGATGGATTCTAGAAATGTCACAACATCAATTAATTTTTATAAAAAGCCACAACATAAAAGGCTATCTTCTAAAAATGTGATTTGAAGAAAGAGATTTATTTATATGTTACCGGGGCTCGTGATCTGGCTGTATAATCCATCTTTCACAAGGAAATCTCTGGAGAGTCTGCCTGGTTTCTAGCCTCTTAATATCCACAGATGGAGGACCCAACCAACTTTATATTTACTTTGCAAAAGTCTTTCAGCCACGCATAACCTTTCTAGAGCACAAACCTCAAAATGCTTTCCATGCCTCTAATGCAACATTAAAATAAAAGAAAACATGTAAAAACAAATAACTGTTTAAATTCTGCCTTTTCTGTTCTTCTTTCTTTTTCTTTTTCTTTGTTTTTTAATTTGGAAAACAGCAACCAGCAAACTTTACTGGCTGAGATCAGCCCTTGTCTCCCCTGGTGTAACAATAGTCAGTGTGTACTGCGGATTACCATGTGCTAAGTGCTTGACACACATTAAATCATGTAATCCTCCTAGAGGCCCTAAGAGATTGGCTTGTTTCTTTCGCTATTTTACAGATGAGGACCAAGAGTTACAGAGGCCAGGTAAACTGGCCAAGTTCTCAGTGCTAGAAGGTATGGTTTTGGGGTATGAACTTGAGCAGCTTGGGTCCAAAGTCAGTGCTCTTGACCACTACCCTAGGCTGGGAGAGGCAACAGGGACAGAATGGGTGGTTATTAAGTGTTAGTTCCCTCTTACACACACTCACATCTGCTTTTATCTTCATAGGCTAACTCTGTCTTGTTAAAAATGAGAAGCAAGTTAGTTAAAATGTAAGAGCTAAAATGACACTGTGTGTTCTTTTTTTTTTCCCTCCTTTTTAGATTTTATTTATTTATTTATTTATTTGAGTGAAAGAGAATGAGAGAGAGAGAGAACATGACATAGGGGAGGGTCAGAGGGAGAAGCAGGTTCCTCATTGAGCAGGGAAACCGATGTGTGACTTGATCATGGGACTCCAGGATCATGACCTGAGCCGAAGGCAGTCACCCAACCAACTGAGCCACCCAGGCACCCCAAAACTGGGTATTTTTATTATTCTTTGGTCTAGGGGTCCAATGTGGGTTGGAGGCTGGAGTGGGGTACAGGGCGGAGGCTATCTAACAAGCTCTTCAGGCCAGATGTCAGTCCCAGATGTGATAATGTACATGTGAACCTTCCACATTGAGTAAGTATCAGGCATGGTCTTAGCTCACTGACTTCTCTCTGACTTTCTTTGATGTTTACCCTGGGTGGTAGTGGTGAGGGATTGGGGATGAGGTGGGGAGAGGAAGAGAGAGAACTGGCAGAGGAGGAATTCAGATCAGATTTCTTCAAGAACAGAGACACATGGGAAATCCAGAATGGATCGGCATGGCAGAACTAAGGAATGTCTGTATTCAGCATTGGTGAGGCTGAACCCTAATTTCTCTTGGAATAGAAATGTGTGTGAAGAGCATTAGGTTAAGTCAAATGTCTTCAGTATTTTCTAGAAAGGAAAGTGAGCAGGCTACTGGGTTGTCTGGACCCAGGCTCATATTGGCAAGCTGCTAATAGCCAACAGCGTCACGGCCTGAAGTGACTTCTTCAATAGAGGGCTTATTGAATTTTGCAAGTAGCCTCATCAAAATGAAGCCTTCCAGTGGCTTCAGAAATACCCATGTCAGTCAGCAGGCCTGTGAGTCTTGCACACATTACACACATTACATAAACCCCCTTGAAAGCACAGCCAGGATCTTCTGAGTGCTCCATTGCCTTGCCTGGCTAGCAGGGCTGTGGGCTGACATTCTGGGCTCTGAGTAAAAAGTAAAGTAATGGATGTGTTGTTTTCTGTAACCCGCACAGCCAACAGACTTCCGGTAGGGAGGTCTCCCCCGCCTCTATGCATCTTGAATGTATTATCTGCACCGTCTTTATGTAAAAAGGAAATTTTTGTCACTGGAAAGTCCATTGTGTGAACTGCAAGAAGCTGGCCTCAAATCGGGCAGGCAGGCTTTTGAACAAGCTATTATCATTGAGTAAAGAAAAAAAGCCAAATGTTTGTTTTATTCTTCATTAATATCTACAGTGTTTGACTTTTGCCATTCAGGATTTAAATAAATATACTTAGGGATGGACATTTACGTCAGTCACTTAATTTTCTCCTTGGTGTCATTCAAACCTATGAATGGGGCCAGCATGAGAGCCAACTGTTTCATCAGGCTCCTTCGCCCACCGCCCCTGCCCGACTGCCTCTGACTGTCTCTGATCTCCTGAGATTTGTTGAGCTAGGAAAAGCCAGCTTCAGTGTTCCTCGTGTGCCTCATTTTAAGAGAAAGGAGAATGCTACCGTGTTTACCAGACTTTGGCTTAAAGGTACTTGGGACAGTTCTGTTCTAAATAAAGCTTCCCTTTGGCTTCTAAAAATCATTTGCATGCACTTTTTTAGGAACAAATTTGTGTACTGTGTGCGGCTTGGACACCAGAACCTGTCCTTGTACAGGAACTCTGAGGTGATCTGAAGGACACACATCCTGGCTGAGGCCTGGCAGCTCCGTGATGAAATCCCAACAGGTCAGCATTGCCCTGCTCTCCTTTCTGACCAGATACTTCCATCCTGTCACGTGCTTCTCTGAGGGCTGGGAACAGGTAGAGAGGTGAGGTGCAGCTAGAGAGAGGCCTGGTGTGGCACAAGAAGCCAGCCCAGCTTTGGGCTTTGATTATCCTGAGGACCAAACCCATACCCACCACTGACTGAATTTGAGACCCTGGGTCTTTCACTCCAATGAGGTTTGATCATCTTCCTGGGAAGGTAGAACCAGTCACACATTCTTCACCGGGTTCTGGTCAAGATTAACCTCTTCCCTTCCCTCCCAGTCCTCAGTTTCATTTGAATCATTCCCGCCCAGCTTTCAGTCCCCAGCTGAGATGGCATCTCTTCCAGAAATCTTCCCCATGACTGGGTAGGACTCCTCCAATGGACTCCGACATCACTCTTCTCTCTGCCATATCACATTGCGTCTCTTACCCATTGAACGGCAAGCTTTGTGAGAACAGGAAACAGATGTATCTTGCTTACCTGGCATACATCATCGTGCCAGGGACATGGTGGCATGGGTGTCACCGCCTAGTGACATGCAGCTGTGGAGGTGGCCCTTCGCCTATCCTTGCTTTTTCTCGAGCCCATCACAACCATAGGCGGGCGATTCATACCCCAGCGGCCATTTGTTACCAGGGATGGATTTCTCTTCTGCCCACACTGATGCCTAAAGCTAGAACTTTTTGATTTCTTTGTCACCATAGGCCATTTATGTATAAAACTGCTTCTGTTGCCATCAAACTGTCTTGTTTTGGAGACTTCCTGAAACTTTATTAAAAACTGGGTTTTTGATGTGGCTGCGAGACTCATCCTCCTAGGAATGAGTGGTCGGCTGGAAAGACCCTGGGTCAGTGGTGGTGAGGTGGCAAGATGACACTTGGGACAGAGTCTCAGTGCCAGGAAAACAAGGAGACCGGGGGCGCCAGAGGAAGAGGCTAGAGGAGATTTGGGGGCCGGGGGGCTGCCACACTGGAGAGAGGGCAAGAAGTCTGACACCAGGAAAATTTACCTTGGCATCTGTGTTTGGCAAACTAAAATATGGAAGATAAGATGATGTGTTGGTTCATCACTGAAGTTTTCTTCTGTATAAAAAGGCTGACGAAGAGGAAGAGGTTAGATAGAGGGATTGTGGCAAAGAAGAAAGAGGAAGCCTCTGCTAGGGCACCCTTTGGCCTTAAGACCAAAATGAGGCCTGTCTTGGAATAACTGTGGTGCTGATTTCCCTCACCCCATATTCCTCGGCCCATACGTAGCTCACTGTAACCTCACCTGGGCCTGCCTGTTCTTGTAACCTGCCTCCCACGGCTGACTAAGGAAAAGCTGTTTGGATTGCTGCGAAACTTGGCTGGGTTTGAAGGGTTTAGGTTCTTTGGAGAAAAAGTTCAGTTCTAATGCCAATTCTAAGTTATAGTGACCTTCTTTAAGAGTAATGATTAACTTCATGGCTAAAGATCACTGAGAGATGAAAATTCAAGTAATTCTCAGACTATTTAAAGTAATCCCCACCTCTCCCTAAGGATTACTGGGAAAATTCACTGAGGAAAGGGAAAAGGGAGAAGGAAAATAAGTCAGCATGCCCTCAGAGGTTGGAAAATCAGGAGTTTCTCTGTAGCTTAAGTTAATAAACAGAGTTGAAACCTATATCAAGATCCAGGTCTTAAGAAAAAGCATATGTTGAGGAGGAATTTAAGGTTTCAGTGACCAGGACTTAAAGCTGCTTGTGGGTGAGGGTTGATTAGCGAGCACTCAGCTGTTGGGGTATGATAAGCTGTATTCAGTTGAGGGGTGACTGCACTCTCTCAACCCCCAGACATGAAGTTCAGGGAGTACCATCAGCCCAAAGAGGTCTCATTTGCTGCTTTGATTGCGTTTACCAAATGCTTATTTCAACTTTGTTTTGTTTTGTTCCATGAGTTTTATATGCGCTACTAACTAAAGTGATCTTCTGTGTATTTGTGTATTCCAAGGATTGTCCCCTCCCCCCATCCAAATAGTCTCCGTTGTTAGTTAGCCCCTAATATCCTCCCACCTTCCCTGACTCTGGGCACCTTCCTACCCGATACTCCTTGAAATGTCACCTTTAGAGAGTGGTTCCTCTGTGCTAAAGGCACTGAATCTGGTTTCCAACGTCAACTTCAGGGACGGCTCTTTTGGCTCTTACCAGCTTATCATATCTGTAAATCGCTTGCTGGCTATCTCAGATCTGGGTACAGGGAGAATGGGCGGGGAGAATGGGAAGGGAGAGGTAACTCGGGAATCTTGAATTCTTCCTATGAAAAGTGCAGGGCTGAGTAGGCAGAATGTGCTGTGATCAGCATAAGAACCGAGGGCCAGCGGCACCTTGGAGACAGGCCAAGGAGCACTGGGCAGGAGGCGGGGAACATGGGCCAGGCAGAAGGGAGTGACTTTTTTTTTTTTTTTTTTTTTTTTGCCTCCTTCATTTAAGACAGGGAATACTGCATTCAAACCCATCCGAGAAATGGAGGGTGTGAATCAGCAGCAAAATATTGGGTTTAAGTGTGGGTCAGTAATTGTCTATGAGGATGTACACCACTGCATACAAATGAATGGGTTTCAACACAACTTCTCGATATTTCAAACAGAAAAGGCTTCCCCTTCAAGGCAGCCGTTGGTGACATTTTCACATTAGTGTTCTCTCTTCCTTCCTCACCGTCCCCTTCAATGGAATCCACACCGGCCTCCTCTTCTTCCTTCTCTGGGCCGCAGGTTTGACCCCCATGTGCCAAGTGTGCCTCTGTTCACGGCATGTGGGTGAGGTCACGGGGGGAAGGACAGTATTCTGAGACCGTAAGGACATAGCTGCTCTTCAGAAGGGCATGATCTCACCTCGCAATTCTCCCTGCAAATGGCCTTTCTCTTTTGGATCAGGAAGGGTTAAAGGAACATTACCTGCTCACTCTTTAGCTGGATTTTTTTTTTGGTTCTCCTGGATTGAGAAAAGTATTCTAAAGTTTTGACAACCTAATTAAAAAAATACTGATCACCTAAATGACTGAAGATTGAAGGGATTCTCCTTTATGTACATTGGAGAAAAAAATCCAAAGAGGGGAAAATGTCAGGGTCCTCTGTTGAGAAATTAAGTCAGGAAATAGGAAAATATGAGCTCTTCATTAAAGGGATATCCCTTGGGATGCCTGGGTGGCTCAGCTGGTTAAGCATCTGCCTTCTGCTCAGGTCATGATCCTGGTGCTGGGCTCCAGTCCCCCGTTGGGCTCCTTGTTCAGCAGAGAGCATGCCTCTCCCTCTGCCTCTGCTCTCTCTGTTTGTGCTTGCATGGTCTCTCTCTCTCTGACAGATGAATAAAAAACTTAAAAAAAAGGGGAGGAATATCCCTTGTTATACTTTAGCTCCCCCCTGTATTGGGTGTAAGGAGGTAGAAGATGAGAGACAGAAGATTGAGGAAAGGAGGGAAGGATCAGAGAGTCTGTGTCTCTGGCATTCTCCAGGGTGGGCACAATTCCAGAGTGAAAAAGCAATTCACTCCATACTGGATGTAATTTGATTGTGAGGCTCTTCTCTGTCAGGCCCTGGGCTCCTCAGGGTCAGGTCTCTGTGTCCTACTTCATTGTTTTTATTTCTTAGCTAATGCACTTTTCAGCATCATGTGGTGGCCTCCTCCTGTTCACTGTTTACCAAAGAGTGGTTAACACACTAAGTGCTTGCTAAATCAGAGCACTGACTAAATCATTTCTAACTAAATGATTTTAACTAAAATATCATCTAAAATATAATTAAAAATAAGCAAATTATAAGTGAAAATCACGATCAACTTTCTCTTAGTTTCCACCATTTGGATTAAGGGTGAGATAGACATCGGGATGCTTGCTGTAATGTTCCCAGCTTAAATTTTCATTTTTTAGTCAACAAACATTCATTGTGTGCTTGGCAAGTGGTTGGCCAGTGCAGGACACAATGGTGTGCAAGTGAAACACTCCGCTCACCCTTTTGGCACAAAGGTCAGACTGGAAGAAACAGACATTGATTAAATAATCATACCGGTCTATGATTACAAACCATGACACAGGCTATAGAAGGAAAGTGTTTGGAACCAGGGGTCAATGCCAGGCCCTGGATAGAACCATCTTGGCTCCATGGAAACCTACACCTGAAGGTTATCCTTTCTGCTGTGAAGTTGGAAAGAGAAGAGTGAGGATGAACTCCATCGCTATGGGCTTGGATGCATAGTAAGAATTTTACTAGACTCAGGCAATATTGCTTTGCCCCATAAAGCTGGTGGTAATCCTCTTCGTGGGCCACTAAACATCTAAGTGAAACTGACTTAACTTTGGTTCCAAGTCTGCGAGATTGAGGCATTTTTAAGATCCATCCTTGGAGAAAAATTAACTTTACAAAGGCTCCACTGAGTTTTGGATGATATTAAACTGCTTTCCTTTCATTAGGAATAACACTCAGTGCATTAAAATGAGCACTAGCAGTAAAAAATTTAATTAAAATAATAACTACTGGAAGAGCCCAAATAAAAAAAAAATGATAAAAAATCTAGTTAAAAGAAGAGTGGCTATAAACACATATTTTAACCCTTTTGTGGGATTTTAAAAACGTCTTTGATAAATTCTCAGGAAATTAAAGTTCCAATTTTATGGCAAAATGATAAATTCTTAGTACATAAAGGTGATGATATTTTGTTTAAATTCCAGTGTTTATACATAAAGTTTACAATAAATGGAAGTGGTCATGCAGAATTTTTCATACCGCAGACAGACATGAGAAAGATGATTTGAAGACAAAAATCTTTGACTTCCTTTATGATCATATTTTCAGAGGATTTTGGAGATTTAAATATTCCCAGTGTCAATTTTTCTCTTCAGGCTGCCGAAACTTCACTTTCCCTTCCTCCTGATAGCCGAGCCCACGCCCACCATCTCTTTACTGTTCACCTATCCCTCTGTTACTTCACACGCTAATCTGTACACCTTGATTTCAAAGATATACAAACTAATAATGTAATAAAAGAATTTGTCATTAATTTTAGTGGTAGACTCTTTACTATACCTCTGTCCAGTTTCTAATGACGGAAGAGCATGTTGACTCTTGATCTTTAGGTGTTGGGCTAGAGCCTCCCATTGGATATAGAGATCATTAAAATAAATAAATAAAACTAAAAAAATAAATAAAAGGTAGCTGTTTAAAATAAATAGCCACATCCCGAACAAACTAAATTCCAGTTTTTGGAGGTGGGGCTTTGGCACTCTCCGCAGTGATTTTTTTTTTTTTTTTAAGTCACCCAGGCAATTCTTATAGTGTGGATTCCACACCAGCAGCTTTTATACCACCTAGGAACTTGTTAAAAATGAAATTCTGGGGCCCGGCCTCAGGCAGACTGAGTCAGACACATTGGAGGCAGGATTCAGCAAACCGATGGGCATTTTAACAAGCCCTCTAGGAGATGCCCTCTAGGAGATGCCGATGTAAGCTAAGCTTCTAGAAGCCTGCAATGGAATAAGGTACTAAAGATTCCAGTTAAAACTCAGCGATATCTAGAAATGGTAGCATGTTAAAGTGCTGGACAGACACGAGCACTTTCGATGACATTAGCTTACCATTTTAGTATTGGACTCATTTAACCTACTCCGGAAAATAGGTGACAGAGGATACATAAGCTGAAATGAAAACAAAAAAGTAGAGAGGGGGAGTCTAACCAGCGCTGTCTAGTACAAATATAATGTAAGCCACAAATATGAGCCACAGAGGCAGACCACTCTGTAATGTGAAATTATCCAGCTTCAACATTAAAAAAGAAAAGGAAACAGGTAAAATGGTATTAAATCATATATTGATTTAACGTCTCCAAATGGTGTCATGCCAACCTTAATCAATACAGAAGTTACTGATGTTTTACATTCTGTTTTCATACCAAATCTTCAAAACCTGTTTTTTTAATACTTACAGCTCATCCCAATTTGGCCTAGCTACACTGTAAGCCCTCAGTAACCACATGTGGCCAGTGACTATCATACTGGATAGCATAGCTTTAGATCAGTGCTTCTCAAACTTTAATGTGCAAGTGAACTACCTAGAAATCTTGGAAATAGACATTCTGATTTAGACCTAGGATGGGGCTGGAGATTCTCTTTTCTTTTAAATTCCCAGGCCCAGCCAACTACCTAATTTGTTGGGCCAAATGCAAAAAGAAAATGCTGAGCACCTTGTTGTTATCAAAAAGACAAAAAATAACAAGTGTTAGCAAGGACGCAGAGGAAAAGGAACCCCTTACACACTATTGGGTAGGAATGTAAATTAGTGTAACCATGATGGAAGCAGTATGGTGTTTCCTTCAAAAATTAAATATAGAAATATCATACAATCTAGCAATTCCACTTCTAGGTATTTATCCAAAGAAAATGAAAACACTAACTCAAAGAGACATATATCCCCTATGTTTGTCACAGCATTATTTATAATAGCCGAGATATGGAAGCAACCTAAGTATCAAATAATAGATGAATGGATAAAGATGTGGTATATATACACAATGGAATATTACTTGGCCATAAAAAGAATGAAATCTTGCTATTTGCAACAACATGGATGGACCTCAAGGATATTAAGCTAAGTGAAATAAGACAGACAGAGAAAGACAAGTGCCATATGACTTCACTTATACATGGAATCTAAAAAAAAAAAATGAACAAAACAAAACAGTAACAAACTAATAGATACAGAGAACAAACTGGTCCCTAAAAGGGAGAGGTGTGAGTGTATGGACGAAATAAGTGAATAGGATTAAAAGGTTCAATCTTCCAGTCATAAAATAAATAAGACACAGAGAATCAATGCACGGCATAGAGACTATAGTCAAAAACAATATGACAACCTGGTAGGCTGACAGATGATAACTAGACTTATCGTGATGACCATTTCATAATGTGCATAAAAATTAAATCACTATGTTGTACACTTATAACTAATACAATGTTGTATGTTAATTACTCTTCAATTCTAAAAAAAAAAAAAAAAGGAAAAAAGAAAATGCAGAGTTTCTTATTTAAAAATCAGGGGAAAAGTGCCTTCGAGGGTACTAATCTGTATAATTTTCTCCTTTCTTCTGTGGTGCCCCTTATACCTGCCATGGTATGTTTTATTTTCTAATTAAGTCCCCACCTTGGGGCATGGGTGGGATGGGGTGGCAGGGAGGGATCCTCGGAGACTGAGTGCAGACCTCCACAGGCGAGGAGGCAGTCTCACTCTGGAATGTGTCGTGTGTGAATGTGCCTCTCCATCCTGGATGCTTTTTGTTGCTGTTGTTCTTTTTGTTGAAAAATCTAGAACTCTCTATATAGAAGGTGTGAAACTATGAAAGTAACTCCAATCTTCCTTTCAGACAAAATACAGTTTTTTAATTAGGTTGACTCTAGAAATAGGAAAACAAAATAATCCTAAAACTTCCAAAATTTTATACCACCAAAGTAGGTTTTTGGGGTTTTTTTGTTTGTTTGTTTTGGTTTGGTTTTTTTGCTTCCGTAGGGGACACAAATTGACTCTTTCAAACCTCAGTCCCTTTACTTCCAAGATAAGGAGGCAGGACTCTGCAAATCCTGGCAGTTTGGCTCAGAGACATAGGATCTGTCCTCTTAAGTAATGGGAGTTGTCAAGAGAAACACATCAGAGAACTCAGACTTTTTCTCCCCAGCCTCCTTATCCTGACATGATGATCCAAAAACACACAGGACCAGACTATTTGTCAGCAATGGTTCCGTAAAACAACCCATGGGAATAATCCAAAACTCCTATTCTCGCTTTTTTATTAACTGATTGACAAGCTTCTTTAAATCCCAAAAGTTCTGAGATGACCTCAAAGTAATATGTGCCATATAAGAATAAAATTAAAATAAATGCCAAGGAAAATATAAATTGGATTATATTGTTAGAATCAGAGGGAAAAAATAGGACTCCAATTCATAAGCCAAGGGGTCCAACAGAATAGCAATAATCTGGTTCTGCAGTGTTTCTGAGTTTCTTGCCACCCAAAGTGAAAATGGAAATATTGTCAGCTATATTATTTTCCTTGTCCATGAGGAGAAAAACACCAGTTTCCTAGAGAGAGCAAAGCACATTCAGTATGTATGTCAGAAAGAAATTACTCAGCTGGATTCAAAGAATTATGATGGACAATGTCCTCGATGATATTAGTCAGGGTTGGGGGGAAGATGCCAAAACAGTCTACTTTGGCTGGTCCTTGTGGCTTCTTTCAGTAAAAGGCAAAGGACAACTGAAAATATAAAACAGAAATAATACATCTATGCTCCTTGCTGCTTCATATCACTGATTCAATTCTGTATTTTGTGATTCATCTATAGAACTACAGGGCACGGTACATGTTTTCCCACAACTGGACTTGATAATCAGTGCAAACGGAGAACAGATAGACACAGAAGTTAAGACATGGAGGTCTTGCTGGTAAGCATCGTACAATCTCTCCAAAGGAACAAAGTCTACTGTTGATTGGTTATTGGACACTTTGTCAAGCTGCAACAGAAACAGAACAGGCATGGTCCATGACTAAGGAAACAAGATGCCATGTAAAGATCAAATCCTTAAAACCTCTCATTACTCCTCATGCGGTTAGAAACCATCTTCACCTTCCAACTTTTGGAAAGAAAGTTACTCCTTTCTTTACACATAGGGAAGAAGTTGCATAATGCAAAGAACAGTAGGCATTGCCAGACCTGCCCCAATGACGACAGTGACTGGTGACCTCCTGAGACCAGGTGCAGACCTTCTGGATTCATGTAAATGATTCAGCCTATAAATAAAATGTCAGCCTGGCCAGCATGAAGCTACAAATGGTAAAGAAGTTATTAAATAGAGCCCTGAGACAAAAAGCTCACTTTAACATAATGAGGCTTGGTATTGGTATTGGGGACAGGGCCAGCAGAGGGATGCTTCTCTCGTTTCTTTTCCCTTTGGGGGAATAGAGAGCAAACCATATGTCCAATCTTCGCCCCAAACTGATGGGACACGTAGGCTGATTTGCACAGTGGTGATTGAAAACAGGGCTCAGGGAGATACAGTAAGCTGCCCACATTGCACGAGAAGGCAACAGGAACTCAGTGCTTCCTCCTCCTTACTTCACCTGATAAGCCCCTCATGTGTTAAAAGGGCAAGACTTGGCATTTGAGGTTTCTCTCCTGGGTCTTCCTGTGTGACTGGCTTCCCGCAGAGGCTCCCACAACACACGGCTCAGCGCTTGTGGTGCCGAGGTATTTGATTGACTTCAGGCAAACTTGGCATCCAACAATGCTACCCTTTTCATTTGTGAGTCTGATGTGTTTGTCAAGAAGATGCATTTAAGAAATAATTTAATCTCTTGTGTTTGCCTTCAAGTGATGAGAAAAACATGAATATGAATTCAGTTTAATGATGAATCACCAGCTTAGCCTAGCCCCGGATTTGACTGACTCACTGGGTGTATGACTCATGTGTTATTTGATTTATATTGTTTGAAGATGGATTGCTGTGACTCCTGGAAGCGTTGTGTTTTCCTCTCAATTTTTGAGAACCATTCTTTACAGTTGATAAAAAAAGACAAAACAAACATTAATGGTTAATAATGAGCCAGTACACACACATACACGTGGATATATATGTCAGGACTTCGGCAGGGAGAAATACTGTAGTTTCCAAGCTTACAGCTATAAGGGAAAGCGGGTTATTATATTGACTAGATTAATACGAAGTATGTTTGTTTCTTGACAAACATGATTGACATGCAGAGGCCATTCTTCCCAGGTTGTATACTTCAAGCTGCTTCTCAAGAGTTTGGATGACTTCGAACGATTGTTCGTTTGTTCCTGCTGTTTTCAACCCAACCAGTGGTCAAAATTCCCAGGGACTGTGAGCATGGAGAATGCAAGACTTTTTTAGTTCAGATTTGTTAAGGTTATTATCTTGAGTTTGGGCTTAGATCACAGGGATTAATTCTTAATACTTAAGGATATTTTTGTTATGTTCTCTTCTATTTTAGACACACACAAGTGAACTCTGCATTTCCTGGGTTCTAAATTGAACGTCCTGCCACTCTTTTGTGTCCCCTCCTTTTGAGCAGAGGACAGGTGTACACCTCAAGCCAGGTGAGCTTCCTGTTCATGTGGTACCGCCCACAGCTCTGTTCTTTGGAACAATTACTGTTTTTTGCCTTGATGATTACCCACAACACGCTGAGAGGATATCTCTTCACATGCCAGATGGTAGGTTATTGGATGGCAGAAATCGATCTTGCATATCAAAGCGTCCAAAAGTCATATGCTCGTAATTTTAATAGGAACCCTTAAAATGACCGGAAATTACATATGCTTTTCTTAGGACAACCCATAACATAGAAGATGTTTTAAAATACCTGATCTTTCCAAATATTAGTGTTGCAGAGGAAACTACATTGATTGGGGAATCTGAGATAAGCACCCTAAATCAAACGATGTAAAAATTTACCATGTCTAATATAATGGGTAAGCAAATCCCTAAATAATACAGAAAACTCATTTCAACCCATAGTATTCTCTCTTGATACACTGTTTTAAAAAGTTAATAAAAACTGTGGGAATGGTTGGTCTTAATTTTGTCCCTCTTCCTTCCACACATTTCTATTGATGAAGATACTATCGATCAGTAAAATGTTTAAAGAGACTCTGGTAGGTATGCAAAGAAAGTATGTATTTTTTAAATTAATAGTTTAGAGTTTATCTAGAAGAATTGAGTGTGAAAGTTTTGGCAGATATCATCAAAGTAACTCAATGTAAATAATATGTGAAAATAGTAAGTGTAGTCAAACTATCTGGAAAATCCTTAAAAACTGTCTAAGACCTATCTAACTGTATACACAGGCAGATATCTTGGATTTTCCCAGAGTGAATATTTGTTTTCTGTGTATTTGGTTTTTTATCTATAATAGACAGAGACTTTTAGCTGCAAATAACAGAAGCCCAATATAAACACTAGAAAGCAGAAAAAGAAATCTTAGGAATCCAGGGTCCCAAGTTTGTTCTCAGAGCTCTGTCTCTATCCTGCTTCTCTTGACTTCTTTTTTATGTATTTGCCCTATTTTTATCTACTATCTAAATAAAATGGCTTCTGGGGAACCTGGGTGGCTTAGATGGTTAGTGTCTGCCTTTGGCTTAGGTCATGATCTCAGTCAGGGTCCTGGGATGAAGCCCCATGAGTCAGCTTGGAAGCAGAGAGTCTGCTTCTCCCTCTGCCCACCCCCCTCCTGCTTATGTTATCTGTTTCTCAAATAAATAAATAAAATCTTTAAAAATAAATAAATAAATAAATAATAAAATGGCTTCTTTATTATGGTTAGGAAAGATGGCTATAGGCCACTCTCTAAACTTCCAACCCTAAAGGATGGCAGACCATTTCTCATATTACTTCTGTGTAGGAAATCTCAGGGAGGAACCCCTCTTGATTCTGCTTAGGTTACAGGTTTATTCTGGAATCAGTCCTAATGGAAAGGGGAAGGCTCACTGTGGCTTCTCCTGCTAGGGACTGAGAATGGGTACAGTCAGCCTCATTGAAACCATTTTCCTTTTAAGAAAAATGTGTACTGTGATCAGAAGGAAAGAGAAACAGGGATTAGATAGACAAAATACAACAGATGTCCACTATTAGGCCACTTTAAGTTGTTTTTGTTTTTATAAACCGTAATTTAGTGGCAAATTTGTCTTATCTGTTAAGTGATTTCTATATATGTTTTTGGGTGTATGAGTATTTATGTGTGTGCACATTTTTTGTTTTGCTTTGTTTTAAATATAGGATCATATTCTTTAAGGCAAGTTCAGCTTTTATTGGGAAATATATTCACCCATGTCCTGAACTCAGCATGTGTTCAGAGTTTGTCCTTGACACTGCTTTGGAAGCTCTGAACTGTAAATAATTTGGTTAATAGCCACATGGAAATGGAGAAGAAAGAAATAGAAATATAAGGTACAAAGGGAGAAATCATTCTTCATATGGTTCTTAATGCTGCCTTACAAAAAGTCCTCAGTGTGGGCAAACCCTTCTCTGCCACTGCAGACACGCCCCCAGGAAGCCTGCTCGCATTCCCTCCTCTCCTACTAGAACTGCGATCCTGACTTCCATCCCCAGAGATAGATACATCTGCCTGTTTTTCAATTTATATAAATGAAATCATATAGTATGTACTCTTTTGTGTCTGGCTTATTTTACTCAGCATGATGTTTGTGACATTTCTGTGTTGTTGAATGCAATTTGTTCAATTTCATCACTCTTCGGGATTCCGTTGTATGCATATGCCACATTTTATTTAACGTTCTGTTGTTGATGGATGCTTTGGTTGTTTCCAGTTTGGGGCTACTATGAAAAGTGTTGCTATGTACATTTTCCTATGCTTATAAGAAGCATATGTATCCATTTCTCTTGTTTATATACCTAGAAGAGAAATTGCTGGGTTGTAGTATATGTAGATATTCAGCTGTTAGTAGATATGTCAAATTTATTTTTCAGGGTGATTTGTACCAGTTTATACTCCTACCAACAATTAGCAAGAATTCTGTTTTCACATACTTGGTAACATTAGATATTATCAGAGTTTTAAATTTTAGCTATGTTCAAGGGTTTCCATATTTCTTTTTCTTATTGTGATTTTAATTCACATTTTCCTGATGACAAATGGGGTTGAGCAACTTTTCATGTGTTAATAGGTCACTTGTTTCTTTTGTCCTGTGGAGTGCTTGTTCAAGTCTTTTGCCCATTTTCTCCCCTGGGTTTTCTTTTTCTTATGAATTTGTAAGAATTCTTTGTATACTTTGTATACAAGACTACACAAACACACATACATATTTGTGGCTTGTTTTTTCAGTCTTAATGGTATCATTAAACGAAGGGAAATTTTTGTTTTATTAGATTTCAATCTACCACTCTTTTTTTAATCTTTAGTATTTTATACATTTTTAAGATTCTTTCTTGTTTATTATTGGATGTTTGTATCTCCAGGTACACTTTACAACCATCTTGTTAATTTCCATAAAAAACCTGCTCGGGATGGCTTTGATTCAAAATTTTTAGAAGATCTCCCTTAGAAAGTCATGTTTAGGCTGATGTATAAAGGATTAAAAAATCCAGTTATATAAGGAAAGGATGAGGAGAAAGAATTTTGCAGGGCAACACAGTGCATGAAAGTTCAAAGTGTAAAAAAAATGAGCAAACTTGAGAAACTGAAGGTGGCTTGCATGGCAGAAGGGAGGTGATGGGTGAAGCTTGTGTGTGGGTCAAAGCCCAGATCATGCAGTCTTAAATGCTGTGGTAAGGGGTTTGGTTAACAAGTGATTAACAGAAACTCAGAAACTTGCTTTGTTTGCTTGCTATTATAATGGTGTTGTTGTTGTTGTTTTGTAAGACTTTACTTTGGCATTTATTCAACTCTATTTTTGCTCTTTTTATAAAATAAGTGATTCAATTTGAAAAGCCCTCAGAAGTTTACAAAGCTATACTTTGATTCTCTTTGGTTGAAAACAAAAGTGTAATATGAGTTTTGTTGGGATTCCATGATTCAAATTTGGGCTGAATACATCCATGGAGACTTTCTGAACCCACTAACTCTCACAATTCCTTGTATTTGAATTCAGTGCGTTAAACCGTTTTTTTGAAAACTAGGCAAAAACGTCCCCCATATGACTCAGTATATGTTCACTTCATGTCTACTTTCATTCTTCTTTGTTCACTGGGAAGAATCACAATAGAGATGAGTCAATGGTAAATGCAGGAGTGTCAATCTCTGCCCATTATCCTCAGGCATCCATAGAAACACTTGTAGCTTAGAACTCTTATCAAAAGGACTTTTGTTATTTCAAGGGCAGCGCTAACATGCACAGTGACTGTATATTTTTGAATACTTCAAAGAATCTTTACAATTCTCCAGAAAGAATACAGCTGCCTTAGCAATTGCAACACCACTCCATGTATAAAATGCTCTCCAAGTGAGTCCAAACAGTTATATTTATGTCAAAATGGCCAACCTTCACAATAGTACTTTATAACAGAGTGATTGCATGTGGCTCTAAAAGTAAATCCTTGTTACTTTGTCTTACTACCATCAAGAGAACGCAGTTCAATAAGTAGTTGAGTACATTTATGGACAAGTCACATTGTTAAACTCTTCTGAACATGAGCAGAGATGAACATGAACGCAGAGATGACCAAGGTTGGAAAACTCATATGGAGGGCCTTATCCATTCCTGAGCACAGGGCTATGGGGCAGAGTGAGAAGAAATGGGAGATACAATAGGGGAGAATTTAATAAGCATGAGTCAACTATAAATAAAATTGTGTTAAACCTTTCTTTCCCCAGCTCTGCTTTGTCTTGGTAGCACTGGCTTCACCAACAGGTGTGGTCTGGAAAAGCCTTGTCACTTGAAGTAGGTTGGGGTAAATTTTTTCAGAGTGCATAGTTAATTTGACTCTGAGCTCCTGAGCCCTTGTTAGGGTCTAGCCTATTTTCTGAGGGTATGATCCTGTTACCCAAATACTCAGTTTTAGTCTGGGCTCTCTAACAAATGGGACAGCCTCTGAGACTCTTATGTTTCTTCCTGCTTGATTCTAAATGTGCTGTCTAGAAAATGAAGTACCTTCCCTATTTGGAAGAGGTTTCATAATGGGCTAAGCTTGGTGAAGGCAGTACCCTGCTTCTTATTAAGGATGCTGAGAGGCCTATCCCATGAAGTTCTGTGCACAAGATTGTCACCTGGCTCAACCAGTCAGATGTTTATTGAATGGTATGGAATCCTGAGTGAGTGTGGCAATGATGGGATGATGGCTAGAATTCATTTGCATCAAGTGTCCCATATTTTAGGTATTTTCAATAATGTGGAACAATGGACATAATCTAGAAACCTACTTGATACTCGTTAAAATTATCTGGTAGATGTTACATATTAGGAATATTTTTAGTTGTTCAGATTTTTATTTATTTGTTTATTTCTATTTCTTTCTTTATTTAAAAGATTTTATTTATTTATTTGACAGAGAGAGAGACAGCAAGAGTGGGAACACAAGCAGGGAGAGTGGGAGAGGGAGAAGTAGACTCCCCGCTGAGCAATGCCCAATGTGGGACTTGATCTCAGGACCCTGGGATCATGACATGAGCTGAAGGCAGACACTTAACTACTGAGCCACCCAGGTGCCCCAGTTGTTTTGATTTTTAAAAAATTATCTCCCCCCTTCCCCAAAGTAAAGTACTGTATAAACAAAGTAATTGTAAAACAATTCTGACATGCATGCTGGATTTTTTCTCATTTATTCCCAACACCTGATCTGATGTGTTACACATACTTGATGAATGTTTGTATAAATGGATTTCAGGAGAAAGGAAATACAGATTATTAATAAAAAGACCTAGTTTGTTGCATTCTTCAATTAGATTTCTTATAATATAAGACATTCACTGTTTTATTCCAATTTTGCATATTTGTCAGTAGTATTATCAACTTTATTATTACTCTGTTTATGTATACAACAAATACTCTTAATTTTAAATTTCCTAATATTTTACCTTTCTGATTTGCCTCATAGTTCTAAAGAAAGTAATAATTTTTCTTCAATTTAGAAACTAAACTGAAATTTATTGCCAGAATTCTTTTAAATATGGATGGCCTGAGATGCTATTACATATTGATGAAGCCAACATTGGTTTGGAAATCACTGGTGTGTTATTTTGGCTCATATCTTTGAAGGCACTAAAGTTCACAGCACATTGGCTTCAAAATTTCATAGAACAGTATTACAAGAACAGTTTGATTAAAATGTCTGAGAGCCATCAGACTGAATACTCCCATCACCTCCCTGAGAACAACCTTTTTGAGAGATATGGTAGTTTATGTACAACTATACCATATCAGTCAAAAGAAGCAAAATGGGAAGAAGCAAGATTTGAAATAGGTATCCCACTGATTTAGTTTAATATTTTAGTTTAAGTAAAGTTTAAATATTTTCCTATTCAAAAAAGTGCCAGGATACTAAATGTAGAAGTTGTTCTCCACAGCAGATAAACCTAATTGATACACTGTGGGATATAGAAACATTAATTAGCATTGGATCACCTTCCCCATGATAGGTATTTAGAATGCAATTTCTAATTCCAGTCAATTTATTTGAAAATGGATAATTAACTTGATCTGGAAACTTACAAAGTTTTATTTTTTCTTCTTTTTGGATTATACTTAATTACATTTTATAAACTTTTCATACAGAAAAATTGCTAATAATTTCAGTGTTAAAATCTGGATTAAAAACTCAGCACATTTTCTTTCTAATGCTTACCTACTATCCAGCACACATTATACAAAAGTACCTAAGGGTTGAAGAGATTGGTAAAAATCCAATAAAATGCATGACTTGAATATACTTTTCCCAACAAAAGAAGTAATTGTAGTGAAGCAAAAGCAATTTAATTCCAATCATGGAATTTGCTATTGAGCTGCTCCCTGATAAGTGGTGGCAATGTTTGTTACAAGACTGGAGGGAAAAGAGCCAGTAGAAACCACTCCTGGCAACTTCTGACCATCTTCAGTTACCTCCTAGATTCCTATTAAATTACACCATCTGATCTGCAAAATTAAGTTTTCTTTTAAAAAGTGGGTAAGAGGAAGAAAGAATCAGTTAGAGGGAAAATGAGGGCTCAAGCAAAATCAGTCTTTGCATCAAAGAGGCACAGAGAAGCCATTGAAGGATTAAAGATGACCTTCTCTGAGGACACGCTTCTCTTCTCCCAGGCGGCTCTCACAGTGGCCCCAACAGATGCAGAAACAAGTCACAGGGCCATGGTCTTGGGCGTGCTGGGATGTGGGGCTTGCTGGCCTAGGGCACTCAAGGAAGCCACGCTAACACCCTGTATGCGTTCTGTCCTGCAGCTGGGCTGAGAGGGAGGGCAGCTTGGCTCCACTAAGAACCAGTGGGAGGGGCCTGGCACTTAGATGTGCTTCATTCCTATTCCAGCTCTATCCTTCTAGCTAGCCAGCCACACAGGCAGTTTGTTTCATCTCTTAAACTATCAGTTCCCTGGAGGGGTTGATGTGAGGATTGGGTATAAGGGATCCAGCACAGTGCCTGGAGTTAGCGAAGTTTTGAGTAAATGGCAATGATGATTTTCTGGAGGTGATGAGAAAGAGGTTGAGGGAGAGAATAAACTGAGAGAGAAGATGATGATGAAAAGAACCAAGCATTAGGGCACTTGGCTGGTTCAGTCAGTTAAGTACCTTGTTTTGGCTCAGGTCATGATCTCAGGCTCTGGGATCGAGCCCTATGTAGGGCTCCATACTCAGTGGGGAGTCTGCTTCTCCCTCTCCCTCTGTCCCTCTCCCCACTCATGCTTTCTCTCTCTCTCTCTCAAATAAATAAAATCTTAAAAAGAACAGCAACGATAAAACACCAAACATTGCCTAAGTCTGGCTTTTACCTCAACTTTGGATGAACAAGGCTCACTACCCAGATGAAAGTATTTTCTTTGTGACACTGAGTTAGACCAAGAATTAAAATGTACCCTCCTGTTTTTATAAGAAGATCTCATACACACACTTGCTGTCATTTCTTATTACACATTAAAACTAATAAAAACACAGAATGTTAGTCTTCAAACAAAATTGAGTTATTACAAAACACATTTGAATAAAATAATTTTAATTTTATATTAGACTTTCTTCATTTTTTTAGGAAAAGTAAAGGATTTGCCATATGCAAGGAATTTTAAGCATTCTAATAGAACAGGAAAATAGAATAACTGATGATCTTGGCTTTTGGCTGCTTTCTGCATTAAAAAATAAAATTAAGTTGCTGTGGCTAATATCGAAGAGGTTACTGCCTATATTCTCCTCTAGGATTCTGATGGATTCCTGTCTCACGTTGAGGTCTTTTATCCATTTTGAGTTTATTTTTGTGTATGGTGTAAGAGAATTGTCGAGTTTCATTCTTCTACATATAGCTTTCCAGTTTTCCCAGCACCATTTATTGAAAAGACTGTCTTTTTTCCACTGGATATTTTTTCCTGTTTTGTTGAAGATTATTTGACCATAGAGTTGAGGGTCCATATTTGGGCCCTCTACTCTGTTCCACTGGTCTATGTGTCTGTTTTTATGCCAGTACCATGCTGTCTTGGTGATCACAGCTTTGTAGTAAAGCTTGAAATCAGGTAACGTGATGCCCCCGTTTTATTTTTGTTTTTCAAAATTTCCTTAGCGATTCGGGGTCTCTTCTGATTTCATACAAATTTTTGGATTATTTGCTCCAGGTCTTTGAAAAATACCAGTGGAATTTTGATTGGAATGGCATTAAAAGTATAGATTGCTCTAGGCAGTATAGACATATTAACAATGTTTATTCTTCCAATCCAAGAGCATGGAATGGTCTTCCATCTTTTTGTGTCTTCTTCGATTTCTTTCATGAGTGTTCTGTAGTTCCTCGAGTACAGTTCCTTTACCTCTTTGGTTAGGTTTATTCCCAGATATCTTATGGTTTTGGTGCTATAGTAAATGGAATCGATTCTCTAATTTCCCTTTCTGTATTTTCATTGTTAGTGTATAAGAAAGCCACTGATTTCTGTACATTGACTTTGTATCTTGCCATGTTGCTGAATTGTTGTATGAGTTCTAGTAGTTTGGGGGTGGAGTTTTTTGGGTTTTCCATATAAAGAATCATGTCATCTGCGAAGAGAAAGAGAGTTTGACTTCTTCATTGCCAATTTGGATACCCTTTATTTCTCTTTGTTGTCTGATTGCTGTTGCTAGGACTTCTAATACTATGTTGAACAAGAGTGGTGAGAGTGGGCATCCTTTTCGTGTTCCTGTTCTCAGTGGGAAGGCTGCAAGCTTTTTCCCATTGAGGATGACATTTGCTGTGGGTCTTTCATAGATAGATTTGATTAAGTTCAGGAATGTTCCCTCTATCCCTATACTTTGAAGCGTTTTAATCAGGAACGGATGCTGGATTTTGTCAAATGCTTTTTCTGCATCAATTGAGAGGACCATGTGTTTCTTCTCTCTTCTCTTATTAATTTGTTCTATCACATTGATTGATTTGCGAATGTTGAACCATATTTGTAGCCCAGGAATGAATCCCACCTGGTCATAGTGGATAATCTTTTAACTGTGCTGTTGGATCCTGTTTGTGAGGATCTTGTTGAGAATCTTAGCATCCATATTCATCAGTGATATTGGTCTGAAATTCTCCTTTTTGGTAGGGTCTTTGCCTGGTTTGGGGATCAAGGTAATGCTGGCTTCATAGAAGGAGTCTGGAAATTTTCCTTCTGTTTCAATTTTTTGAAACAGTTTCAGAAGAATAGGTGTTATTTCTTCTTTGAAAGGTTGGTAGAATTCCCCCAGGGAATCCATCAGGTCCTAGGCTCTTGATTTTTGGGAGGTTTTTGATCACTGCTTCAATGAATTTTAGGGACTTCATCAAAATAAAAAGCTTCTGCACAGCAAAAGAAACAGTCAACAAAACAAAACAAACAAAACAAAGATTCTGTGCAACCCACAGAATGGGAGAAGATATTTGCAAATGACAGTACAGACAAAAGGTTGATATCCAGGATCTATAAAGAACTCCTCAAACTCAACACAAACAAAACAGACAATCATATAAAAAAATGGGCAGAAGATATGAACAGACACTTCTCCAATGAAGACATACAAATGGCTATCAGACACATGAAAAAATGTTCATCATCACTAGCCATCAGGGAGATTCAAATTAAAACCACATTGAGATACCACCTTACACCACTTAGAATGGCCAAAATTAGCAAGACAGGAAACAACATGTGTTGGAGGGGATGTGGAGAAAGGGGAACCCTCTTACACTGTTGGTGGGAAAGCAAGTTGGTCCAGCCACTTTGGAGAACAGTGTGAAGATTCCTCAAGAAATTAAAAATAGAACTTCCCTATGACCCTGCCATTGCATTACTGGGTATTTACCCCAAGGATACAGATGTAGTGAAAAGAAGGGCCATCTGTACCCCAATGTTTATAGCAGCAATGGCCACGGTCGCCAACCTGGGGAAAGAACCAAGATGCCCTTCAATGGACAAATGGATAAGGAAGATGTGGTCCATATACACTATGGAGTATTATGCCTCCATCAGAAAGGATGAATACCCAGCTTTGTAGCAACATGGATGGGACTGGAAGAGATTATGCTGAGTGAAATAAGTCAAGCAGAGAGAGTCAATTATCATTTGGTTTCACTTATTTGTGGAGCATAACCAATAGCATGGAGGACAAGGGGAGTTAGAGAGGAGAAGGGAGTTGAGGGAAATTGGAAGGGGAGGTGAACCATGAGAGACTATGGACTCTGAAAAACAATCTGAGGGTTTTGAAGGGGCGGGGGGTGGGAGGTTGGGGGAAACAGGTGGTGGGTATTGGAGAGGGCACAGATTGCATGGAGCACTGGGTGTGGTGCAAAAACAATGAATACTGTTATGCTGAAAATAAATTAAAAAATTAAAAAATAAATTTAAAAATTTTTTGCCAGATTAGATGAAAAAATACAAAAAAAATTAAAAAACATTTTTACAAGTGGAATATTAAAAACATATTAAGCCATGCGTCATTCAAGATGATTTGTACTAGCATCTTTTTTTCTGAGACATTCTCAAATGAAGGTACTAGCTTCATAATTGTCGTGGAGAAATTGACAACTGGAGAGAAAATAGAACAAACTTACAGCTTTCATTTTGGGAATCCTGAAGGGGGATATATATATAGATATCTATATATATATAGAGAGAGATGTGGATATATAGATATTCTATATTTAGAATAATTTAGAATATATCGAGAGAATTCTAAATATATTCTAAATTATATAAATACATTCTCTATATGTTCCAGATATAACATATATCTAAATATTCCGAGATCATAATGCAAGTTCAACTTAATTTTGCTTTAATCATATTACAGCTCATATTCATATTTGTGCTCATGAAATGGCATTGAAATGAACTGTTTTCTCTTCCACTAGACTGGCAGCTCTTTGCAAGTGGTGTTTCAGTGTGGAATGGGGCAAAGGGTCTAGAAGGCAAAACTGTAGTTAATCCAGTATTTTATTTCCTAGATCCAGGCTGGCCTGGCTTATAGTAGGTGCTCAATGAATACTTGAATACTTGAATTAAATAGATGATTGATGGAAGAAAGCTTTTGAGAGATTTGAAAATATTTCTTCTTGAAATGAATAGAAGCAACATGCTTTCCTTTGAATTTTTTTCAACCAATACACAATTTGGTCTCTGGTTGGCTTAGGTGAGGTTGGTAGAACCCAGAACCCACCCACACTGGGTCATCTTGCAATCAGATTGCTTATGAATGTGATTGGAAGCTGGTGGTGAATCCTATGTGACCAAATACAGGACTGTAATCTAATGGGTACCATTTAGGAGGGGGCGAAAAACACTTTGAGGAAATTTATTAATAAAATTCAAGATTTCCCTCAAGTTTAGTGACTCCTTAAAACTCAAGAAAGTTTCAGTTTTCCAAAAAAAAAAATCTTATTTTTTTTTTCACATTGTATACTGACAGTTAAAAACGTAGCAGTAAAATTGGTAATTAAAATCACTGGGAAAATAAAACTCACATGTAAGGTTATTACATTAGAACTTTTTGAATGAATCCTGTATTCATACAGATAAGCTTTATTGCAGGAACCTGATTAACAAGCTTATCTTCTGTATAATAGATGTTCTTTCTGCATGCTGAGACCACTTGGAAAACAAGCCGGAAGAGACATTGGAAACATTCTTTTTTGCATTCTTTGATTATGTCTTGTTTGCCTCAAACCCTTATTTATGGATAAGATAATGTCTGAAAATTTCCCCTTCTATATCTTGAGATACAAGCATTTTCTCCTTATGGCCTAAGTCAATATTATTTTGGAGCGCTGTACAAGCTATTTTGAATGCGTTATATTCCTTAATCACTTTTAGACTGCTGTCAGCTGTAAATTTTCAGAGACCACATTTCAGGACTAAGAAAAAAAAAAAAAAAGCAAATGAAGAAATGAAGCTTGAACGGAGGCTGTGATAACCTTTCTCAAGTACCATCCCCTGCCCCAATCAGGCATTTTTTTAAAAAGATTTGTTTATTTATTTGAGAGAGAGAGAGAATGGGAGAACATGCATGAGCCGGGGAGGAGCAGAGGGAGGGAATCCTCGAGGAGATTCCCTGCTGAGCACTGAGCCCAAAGTGGGGCTCAATCCCATGACTCTGAGATCATGACCTGAATTGAAATCAAGAGTCAGTTGCTTCACTGACTGGGCCACGCAGGCCTGAATCAGGCATTTTGAGGTTGTAGGTAAGAATTAATTCTTAAAGGACATTTAAGAATTAAGATTCTGAATCCCTCTCTATCAAATGAGAGTGAGATTTGGGCTGTCTCTAAAAACAGTATAGCAAAATGTCTATCATAGTATGATTCAAGGAAGAACTTTGAGTAGAAAGCCATGACAATTCAGAGCAGAGGACTAAGAATATGGTTAGTAGCACATGTCCTTTGGAGGGCTACCCACAGGGTTACTTTCCCTTGCTGAACTTTTTCATGCCATCAGCTTTGTTACAAGGTGTTTGATTGTTGCCTAGTGGCACAAGAAAGATCTGAGTAGGGGCTCCTGGGTGGCTCAGTCGGTTGAGCATCTGCCTTTGTCTGGGGTCCTGATCCCAGGTTCCTGGGATAGAAACCTGCGTCCAGCTCCCTGGTCAGTGGGGATCCCGCTTCTTCCTCTCCCTCTACTTTCTGCTCCTCGTGCTTGTGCTCTCTTTCTCTCTGCCAAATAAATGAATAGAATTGAAAGAAACAAAGAAGGAAGGAAGAAAAAAAGGAAGGAAGGAAGGAAGAAACATCTGAGGAGAGGGGATAAGTAAAATCACAGAACCAGACTATAAACTTAATTAGTTCTATTTAGGCCTCCCCTTTTGTGAGGCAACAGCAAGTTATGGGGCAATAAAAAGATCATCATCCTTGAAATTAAAGTATCAGCATTCTGGCCCTACCTCTGCCACCTGGAAACCTTGGGCAAATGACTTAATCACGCTGAGACTCAGTTTCTCCATCTGTTCTATCAAACAATAAGATTATCAAAAACATTACATTTGATAACATATCTATAATTACTCTGTGAAACATAAAAGTTTGCATAAGTCCAAGGTATTATTTTTCTTAAGTTATAGTGAATCATATCTTGTGTATATATTAAAAGGTTACATAAGAATGTTTTTAAAAATTTCCTTTTTCTGACACATCTACTTTATCTTAAAGAAGATTCCATGGTAATCTGCTTAGGAAATTTCCAAAGCAGAACTAGAATGTTTTAATTTCTCTAGGGCTTTTGGAATCGTTCTGTGAGAGATGTCTCCCTGGGCCTTTGTCACAACCCCATAGACTTGTTCGAGGAGCCAGAAGACCAAATCTATTCTGTCCAAATCTATTATTAACTGCATGACTTTGGTCTGGTTCTATCACCTCTCTAAACTTGTTTCTCAAATGGTTAAAAAAAAAAAAGGAATAATGCTATCCAACTTTCTTATCTCACAGAATTATTGTGGAAAGTAAATGAGAAAACGGACGTAGGCTACTTAGTAAGCTATAGTAAAAGTCTGCTAAAACGTAACATTCTGCATTATTCTTCTGACATCACTGATAATAGTTATATCATAAATGAACTTGGCTACAATAACAATAGCTTTTTATATGGGAAGTATTTTTGTCAAATGTACAGATGAATGAAACCATGATAACAATGTTTGCTTACAAAGGCAAGCAAGAAATGGCAGTAAACTATGTAACAGCTATAGTGAAGGAGCTACTCAAAGGGAAGTAAAATGCATTATCTCAAAGTACTGGAAGATGGACCATTAGCTGGTTGGTTATTATTGCTAAAAATAGTTTTTTCTCCATATAGAATTATCTCAGTATTATAAGCTATCATTTTAAATTTTAAGAAAGGTTGGCACAGGTGACTTCTTTTATACAATGTGAGATCAAATGGAAAAGGATGCATTCCCCAGAAAAACCCAGACAACTAATATAAATAATTTAGTACAACATTCCACTTACTCAAGTTCATGACATGCCTTTTGTTTCCTAAGTAACCAATTCAGATTACCATTCAAAAGGCTCGTTGGGCCCTGCGTTATCCAAACAGACTGTATTGATCTAATAAATCAGATAATTGGTGAGTAAATACAAAATTTTCTTTGTTTCTGCTGATAGAGCTTCCCAAGTGAAATCTATCTCAGAACAAAGGAAAATTCACACAGAGAAAATAGCACATATGGAAAATGATTTTTCTCCCTCAAATAATCTGGGCCTTTGACATTTTCATTTTAAGAAGAAAGAGCATTTAATAAATCAAAATTACATATTCATCTTCTTTCTCCAGTGTTCTTCTAAAGTAGTTTACTGGGAAAATGCCTTGCAGTGATACGCTGACAGGTTCTGTGTAAATGCATACTATTACCAAAAAAAGTCATATATCCTATGATATTTGGCACCCTGCTATTGACTAGTTTTCATTGGACTGTGTGAGAAAGGGCCATAAGAAATATCAGAATGTTTTGAACACTTAACAGGGAACCGAGAGGGATGTTAAGTAAACCCAACAGCATCATCTTCTTCTTCTCTCTCTCTCTCTCTCTCTTTTTTTTTTTTTTGACAATAATTTTTTTTAAATTAACATATAATGTATTATTATCCCCAGGGGTACAGGTCTGTGAATTGCCCGGTTTAAGCCACCCAGGCACCCGCCCTGAAAGGAGTTCTAAAAACAACCCTTGCAACCCGAGTTTGAAATGTTTCAAACAAGGCAGATCGTGGCCATGGAGTGAATCTCCTCCTGGCAATACTTTTCCATTGGCTTTGGAGGAAGAGACCCAGAAACATGGTTAAAATTATTCTTTGGTTATGTTTATATGTGAAAATCACAAAACTGATAGCATTTCTGACCATGCTGTGGGATAGAAAGTTAAATGCAATATTTGGATTATTAAAGAATTGGGTAAATCATCGGGGTTCTCTTATATGTGATAAAATCTGCCAATAAGCATGAAAATTGCCATCAAGAGAATTTTTTTTAAAGAGGTTGGGGGAAAGAGGAAGAGAATCTTAAACAGGCCCCATGCCCTGTGTGTGAGCCAAAGGCGGGGCTTGATCTCACAATCCTGAGATCATGACCTGAGCTGAAATCAGGAGTTGGACGCTCACTGACTGAGCCACTCAGGTGCCCCCCCATCAAGACTATGTTGCACTCTAAGCTGCCTATAAAATAAAGATCACGTGGTATGGATTCACCAAAGCCAGAAATTGTCCACAAGAACTTCCCATGTGATGGACACGAAGCAGGAACTCTCATTTAGATCCTTCCATTTGATAGGGATTCTCGGTTTTTTGAAATGTTTGAAATTGAGGCCTTTTAAGTAAAGAACTGCAAACGTTATATTCTGTTGACTTCTTGCTTGTCTTTGTCTCAACAAAGGCTCACTAACCAGGAATTTACTTACCAGGAATTTACTTAATTAGCTTAGTTTGAGACAATTGAAACTCTAGCTCTAGTTTAAAATTCCAAATATTTGTTAAAACCCTACATTACCTGTGTCAAGTAAAATTTCACCATGAAATGTTGAAGATGGCCTTTGGCCCCTTGACCACCTCACTTAAGGCTCTGTTGGAGAAATTCTTTTGCTCTGTCCCGGGATTTCTGGGACAGCGCTCTGGCTATACACCACTTCTCAAACCGTCCTGTGTACATGACTCACCCAGGGACTTTGTTAAAATATGGATTGTAATTCAGTAAAGATGGGGGCATTTCCAGGAATCTTTCAGGTGATCCTGTTACCCCAAGGATCTACTTTGAGTACCCAGGCACTAAACTTCGGCCTTTTTCTCCATTACTTACTCCGCCTATGGGAGGAAGAAAGATTTATCTAATTGGGGAAGTAGCTAGAATCTGACAATTATTTACCCATGACCACGCTGTCGAGGGAGATATGGGGGACAGAGGCCACTTGTGGCATGCAGGTGGCCTCCCCTTTTGCTCTCTCCCCTTGTAGGTGCCTTGCCAAGGGGTGGAAGGGTTCTCTATCTGTTGCAGTTCCTGGGAAGTGTCTGATGGTAGGGCAGAGAACATGCCCTAGGGCCTGTGATAGCCTGGTCTGGAAAGTCAGCGTACTTGGTGAGGTTGTAGATTACTCAGCTCCTTTGGCATTAGATCCAAATACTGTTCCCAGTCTAGATCCACCAGCAATAAAACCCAGCCTCCTTCTGATCTTCCCTTTGAGTCCTGTGTATGTTTCTTAGTTTGTGACAAACCTAGTAGAGAGAGGAATGTAGTTAATTGGTCCTTTAAATTCTAAAACATGTTGTAGAGAAGACTGCCTTCTGGTATGGGAGCCCATCCTGGCTTCTTGGAAAGCAGAGAGTAGTTATCTACTGTAGAGGATCTGCAGCTACCTTTTCCCTTGAGTGTCAAGGGAAAGGCAAGGATGCGGGTTATTTTGAATAGGGGTTTAAAAATGGGGTCTAGTGTCCTGCTGTTCTGGGCTGTTTACATCTTCAGAACCTGTTGAGCAGGTTTAGGTTCCCATTAAAATACTAGAATTCAGATAAAAAGAGGGGTCTATTTTAACCTTGGGACTCGCTGGGAAAGCCTTCAACTCAGAGCAATGCCGGCGTGGGACTTCTTCAGAAGGGAAAATAAGATGCTGTTTTAAGGAGGTTGGAGGTTCCAAGAGTTATGCCCTAGCAAGAATGACTCAAGTTTTATTTAATTCTATCCCATTGAGTCTCCTATTTGGACACTGTAGTGCTCGATTATTCTTCCACCAGCTTGAAAGTTTGCCTGTCACTCAGCCTTACAGAGTGGCATTACCTTTCACCCTTGTCTGAGCGCAAGTCTATATCCTTAGGCAACCATGACCCATCACCCAGGTCTGCGTTTTCTTTTGTGGGAATTATCTTGGCCCAGATGAGCTTGCAATGCAAGGACTGATGGCATATTTGAAAGTATATTGGCTATCATGTCAAGGCAAGATTCAAATACCAGCCCTGTCAGTTATTAGCCAGGTGCTTGAGTTTAGAGCTTGTTTAATCCCTCTGAGGTTTAACTTTTCTCCTGTTTATTCATCTAAAATGTGAGAACTGTTTAGGGTTAAATGAGATAGCAGAAATAAAATATTTGGCATGCAGTAGACACACATAACAGGGGCATACTATTAATATTACAGCATTCAACCTTTGTTTCCCTCCATCATCTCCTCCAATATCTACTTTTGGCCACAATCCCTGGGAAAACACGTATATGCATATCTATACACATGCATCACCTAAATTCAATTGCTTCCCAAACTTAATATTAACCTATACAAATAAAGTCAAGTAGTAATGTGCCTCAGAAGATCAGGTATCCAATTCTGGATTATCTATTGTGTTAACAATTCTATTGCTTTCATCCATTTTCTTGAACTTTGAAGTAAGGCAAAACGGTCTCTGAGGACTTACCATTTGAGGTCAAGAGAAAGTCTATGATTTCCAGTCTTACTAGAGAGCCAATCTCATGGAAGCAAACTCACCTGACAGGTAATTTGAATCTGTCCATATTGAAAGAGATACTCAAGTTTGGTAACAGGATTTAGAACCATGAGGAAGTTCTTAAGTACATGAAAATGTGGCCTGACAAGTTTGATAGTCATGTCTAAGGGAATGTGTTACAGTGGGAATCATCTTTCCTTTCCTTCGTTAAATGCCTATAAGGAAAGCCCATAACTGATCTCCACACTCCTTCCTTGTTTCAGTTTCTTTGACAACATGGGCTGCTATCCCATCTTCATGGAAAAGAACACCTATGGGAACCAACAATAGCATTTGCTTCTAAAGACTTTTTGGTCAGAAGATATAAATGGTTATAATCACTCCAAGCCAAAGCTCCAATTTCATGGAAAATCAAGAAGCACACACATCTAGGAAGATTTCTCTTTGAAGGTAGAAATGTGGTAGATAATGCCATTTGATAAAGATGATACTGAGCATAATACTTGAACTATTGGAGATTTAGCTTCTTTCTTAAAATATTTAATCAAGAGAAACATTTTACAAAGGGAGTTGATTTAAGATAATTTGACCACTGGCAGGAATGCATGCTCCTTCAGGGCTGGGCCTTGGTTTTGTTCTCTTGACGTGTGCGGAATGCCTATAACAGGGATGCCCAGTGGGGTTTAATAGACATTTGCTGAATGAGCTCATGGACTGTTTCTTTTTTAAATATCTATAACCAGTCATGCTATTGAGTCATCAAAAGAAGAAACTATTATTGTTCTGTCACTTTAGGACAAAATGCATTTAATCTTTTTTTTTTTTTTTTCCACTTGCTAAATTGCTGGCTTCTTTTGCTTTTAAAAAGAGAGAGAGAAAGAAAAGGAGATTTAAGTGTTCGCCAATGTGACCATTTATTCCTTTAAGTTAAGAGAAATGTGAGCACCCGTTCAAATAAGTTCAAACCTAATTGCAGTTCAATTCTGTCCAGCTCTTGACGGAGGATGAGGCAAGTCAGGCAGGTGTGCTTAGAGCTTCTCTTCCAACAGTGTCAGGGATCTGGGCGGCTTTCACCTTGAAGCTCTGTCCCCTTGAAGGTCTTGACTTTCAGTCATGTGGATAGCAGAGAGGGAATGTGGACAACTCACAAACACTTTAATTGCCTTGGACCAGCAGGGATGTACCACTTCAACTCACCTCCCCATTGGAGGTGGAGGCTCAGTCTTATGATTTCTACCTCACTGCAAAGAATCCTGGGAAATGTAGTGAATACTAACCATCTCTTCCACTGTGAGCGTCAATGGCCTGGCAACAGAGAATTGGTGTTGATTTGGGGTTTAAAATTTACATTGTTACACTTTCCAGGCAGAATCTGGTAAGGGGCAAGGAGAGATTCTATTATTTGCATATACTGGTATATTCTACTTTTGTTTTTGTTTTTTCTTTTTTTTCAGCTAGTTGTCAAATGATTTCAGATTTTTAGTTTCACTGATTGACATTTCTTTTGGTCCTGTTTAAATGTATCCTTTCCAATATGCTAGTGTTTTACCGGTAGCTCCCATTCGTGTTTTGTTTTGTTTTGTTTTGTTTCCCCCTCTACTTATATTAACAGACTAAGCTCTTTGATTTCCTCGATGCTGATTTCAAGCAGCCATACTGGCATGCACGTTAAACAAATGTGATATTAATTTCTTTAACCGATCCTGAAACTTAGCTAATTACGTTTTTGTGGCAGATACACTTTGCTGCCAGAATATGGAAAGAAAGACTAAAAACATGGTATTTAGCAATCCAAGAAAACATTTAAAGGTTAAACAACAACAACAACAGTAGCAGCAACAAGAACAAAAACAAGAGCAAACAATTCTTTGTCCTTGAAGGCATGAGATCAGAGCACACCTTCTCCTGTGCTCAAGGAGGTTTATCTTGGTATATAGACTGACTAGAGTGGTTTGAGTGGTTTTGTAACTTGTGTCTGTCTAGATCTCAAACTCTGGTTTTATGATTTCTTGTTGTTGTTGATTTTTTAATCAATCTGAAACTATTTCCTGTCTTAGTGGAACTGATTTACAACAGTGATAAAATATATTGCCTTTTCCTAGGTTAAATCCTAATCCGATTACTGTGATCATCACATCTTTACCCTACACATAATTTTCATGATTGTGTAAAGGCTGTTGGATAATCCCTGAACTCCAGAGAATCTGATCCGCACAGGAAACTTTGCTTACATTATTTGGAAATGATCAATGACCACAAATATGAGGGTTAGCTGGCAGATTCTCTTCTCACCTTTCAGTTGATTACATGAAGCCTTTTTCCTGTTTTCATGATGTTATTTTGACTTTCTAAGTTGAAGGGCAATTTTTTGTAGAAGAACTCTGGCTTTCAATTTCCTGGATATTTTCTTGTTTTAGAAAATTTAAAGCCTTGGGTATTTAGGGCTATCTCCTCTGGTTATATTTTGAATATCTCCTAGATAACTTGCACAAATATTTTGAGTTAGGTGCATGTCTATACATTGGAAAATTGCTGACTTCCATGTTTTCTCACTTCTTTTCTTTTTAAAGTTAACAGAGTATTTTTACTTCCAGAGATTTCCTCTGTATATCCTGTGCATTGTCAATGCTGAGACATCCTGTATTTTAAAACTATGTATCGCAAGCTATTGAAAAGATACTGAAGTACTTTCCATAAATCACAATCTGGAATCTCTAGGAAACTAAGGATTGGGCACATTTACTTCTCTCGCCCTCAGAATAGTGGTGGTAGAAGGGAAAGAGAAATTGAGAAACAATGTGACAAATTTAACATAGAAATGTGCTATGAAGATCTGATGAAATGAGTAGAAGAACTTGAAAGTTGTTAACTTCAAAAATGTTAAATAACATGACATATAGATATATTTGCAGTTTCTGGCTTAGTGGTAATAGATTTTTTTGATGTGCTGAACAGTACTTTCTTTCTAGGCAAAGGGCAGGAGCTGGAAGGGAGACCAGGAGTACAAGGGGAAGGCAGGTTAGACCGGCTTAATTTCTGAGCAATGTAAGAGTGTTTTCTCTTAATTTACTTTCAGCTGCCATCAAACAACACATATAGTAATGTTTTGTTGGGTCCTAGTAAGGCCTTATTTATTTTATTGACTAGGAGGCAAGTGGTGGACATACTAGTTTCTTACATCATGGCATTTTCCTCTGTCTTCTTTGGTAAAAGACTTCCATGCTTTTGTTTAGAGTAACAATGAACTCAGAATTACTTGCAATTAGTGGTGGCCATAGAACCCAGTGTTAGCCAATAAAATGCAAAAGGAAGCTTACTGGTAGAGCTTCCAGGAAATCATACTACTTTTTCTAATAAAAGGGGGGAAAATGTCAGTTGGTATGTGTCGTTTATCCTCAGCTCTTCCTTCTTCTTCCTGCCTGGAATGACAGCTTTGGGTATTTATTTGTGTATTTATTTATTTATTTAATTTTATTTAAATGTTAAATTTTTTTTTATAAACATATAATGTATTTTTAGCCCCAGGGGTACAGGTCTTTGAATTGCCAGGTTTACACACTTCACAGCACTCACCATAGCACATACCTTCCCCAATGTCCATAACCCCACCCCCCCAACCCCCTTCCCCCAGCAACCTTCAGTTTGTTTTGTGAGATTAAGAGTCTCTTATGGTTTGTCTCCCTCTAGATCCCATCTAGTTTCATTTTTTCCTTCCCTATACTCCAAACCCACCATGTTACCTCTCAAATTCCTCATACCAGGGAGATCATGTGATAGTTGTCTTTCTCCGATTGACTTATTTTGCTAAGCACAATACCCTCTAGTTCCATCCATGTCATCGCAAATGGCAAGAGTTCATTTCTTTTGATTGCTGCATAGTGTTCTATTGTATATATATACCACATTTTCTTTAACCATTCATCTGTTGATGAACACCTAGGTTCTTCCATAGTTTGGCTATTGTGGACATTGCTGCTATAAACATTCGGGTGCACGTGCCCCTTCGGATCACTACATTTGTATCTTTAGGGTATATACCCAGTAGTGCAATGCTGGGTCATAGGGTAACTCTATTTTCAACTTTTCGAGGAACCTCCATGCTTTTTTCCAGGGTGGCTGCACCAGCTTTATGGAAGGACAGCTCTATACTCAAAGGTGTGGCAGTGATCTTGAGATCATAAAGCCAAAGGCCACAAGTGAAGGGTGACAGAGCACGATGTAGGAAGATTTTGGTTCCCTGAACAGTTACCTCAGCCTTGGCTGTTCACCTTTAGTGTCCTTATAACATGAAAGTGATAGCCTCCTGTATGTTTCATCTGCTCCAGTTGGTCTCTATTCTATTTAACCTGCTTAATTAGATAGTGGTATTTTAAGTTCCACCATTTAGGATCCTATCTGATACTTCCACAGTGAGATTAGATATCAGCAATGCTATTGTCTGCCTCTGTGCATAAAACTGGATTTAGGAATATACAAAGGCAAAGGAGCATCTCCTCTCTGGCATCTGAAACTGTTGACAGGAAGAAATGAAAACACAGTATTTTTTGTTTGTTTGCTTGTTTGTTTGATCATCTTTCCCACCTTTGTTTCCTCTTAATTGTGGAAACTGTTTGGGAACTGACTCCTTCCTTGTTCTTTATATCCTTGACATGTACCCTTGACACCCCCTCTCCCTGCCCACCTTTTCACCCTGGGTTATTAAAAACACACAGTTCTCTGCACATCTTTAGAACTAATGTTAGAACTGAATGGACCTCAGACAGGGTCTGCTTCAATGCTTTCATTTCATTGAAGAGGAAATGAGGAGAAAGGATGGTAAGATATTTGTCTAGATGAAAACCTCCCAATAAAACATGAGTTACCAGCAGTCAGTCGGGTGCAACAAGCACTGATTACCATGGCAAACTTTTACGGTATTTTTAGTCTGTGCCTGGCCCTGTCCTAAGGATCATTCATACTTTATCAATATTTCATCTTCCCAACAACACTGTGAGGAAGCATTTGTAAGCATCTTCATTTCATAGATGAAGTCACTCTAGCACAGAAAGGTGAAATAATGTCTCAAAGTCACGGACGTAATCCTACTTTGCTCCATGAGAGTCTGGGGAATGGAATCCTCAACAGTTCAGCCGTCATCCTCACAGACGCCAAGCGACTGTGCTTACATCTGCCAGAGCAGAGGTTAAAAATAGCATATAATTTGTCTGTCATGGACTAATAATAATTGGAAAAGTTGCCCTGCCACACATTAATCATTTATAGCTAGCTTGAGGATGGTAAGATTTTCATTCATCCATTCTTTAAATGAAAGGCTACTCTATTTGAGGCATTAAGCCAGACCCTGGGGCTTTACATGCTACCCCTGCCCATTCTTGTCTTCAAGAGACTTATAGTCTTCAGCCAGAGAGTGAGAAGGAAACAAGCCGGAAAGTCTATATGCTACAGGATTAGGCTGTATTTCATAGAGGATAGTTTTGAAGCGCAAGAGGAGAAAGCTCATGAAAGACATCCAGGAGGGGTAACATCTAAGCCATGGCCTGCAGATGAAGCTGAATGTCAGCCAGTGAAGTGAGGGAAAGGGCATCATATGCCTGGAAAACACCAAAAGTAACGTCAAGGACCAAAAGCATGGTGCATTGTGGGATGTCAGGTGGGAAGAAGGGCTAGCACCTTCATTCAAAGGATCATATGGTCAGAAATAATCTGGGGTTTGTTTAGAAAAGAGAAGTGGGAAGCTGTCAAATGGCTTTAATCAGGAGAGTGATGGGATCAGATCTGTAGTATAGAAAAATCCACCCCGGCTCTTCCATGGAGGCAATTATCAAAAAAAGACTTACGATTCTGTGTTTCAAAGACTTTTTTGTCTTTGTTTTTCACATTCTTTGTTTTCATAGCTTTCACAGTAAATACACATCAGAAAACTGTAGAAGAAAAAAGCAGATTCCTTGCTTTATCACAAACACATCAGGACCCTGGGATCAGATAGGAGTTGAGTTTTCTGTGTGTGTTTGGACAATGTGGCATAAATTGCTTCAAGTGAATACTCTTTGTATGGATTTGGGACAGAGCAATATGCTGTACTTCATTCATTCATGCACAATTCTCTATGTTTGTTCAAACCTTTGGTGGTTGAGCAGGAAGTGTGATAGAGTTGGTGCTGACGAATAATGCACTCATTTTTCAGATTTATCCATATAAAAATGAAAATCCTGTCTTGCTTTTTCTGAAAGGTCAAATGCTCTACCCTGAAGGTTGTCTCTAAGTCAGTTCCAAGACATTCTTATCACAGTTGAAGACATTTCCTAAAATAATAAAGAAACATTCCAGCGACTTCTCTGTGTTATGTCAAAGTTGCAAGACAAAAATGATGGTAGGTAATTATGCAAATGGAACTGCTCCACTTGTGCTAAATATTAATGATAGTCATTGTGGTCTATGATTCATTGTTATGCTCAGATCCATTCATGTGTTTGTGACTGCCCTTTCTAAGCAAACGTGAAAAAAGAAAACAAAGCCCCATTTTAAGCATCATTTCCAATAATGATGAATATTTTCAATCAAGCCCATAATATGACACAAAGTATTTATGCAATAAATACTGAAAAATAAGGAGGCATGCTGAAGAGACACAGTTGTTTCACTTAATGTCAGATTTATCTGCAGCAAATGAGGAACATTAAACTTGATTAAATTCTAAAATTTGCATTCTTGAGTCTAATTGTGTTGTACATTTGCCTTCTCCAGGTGGTGGATTTATTAATTAGAATATTAAAAAATCTGTGATTTAGTGCTAATTCTATTTAAAAAAAACCAAAAAACAAAAAAACACAAACCAATGTAATGTCTCCCTGAGAGGGAAAAGGAGTTTCAAATGACTAACTACATCGTCTACAAAGTTATTAAATTTTTCTTAAGATTCACAAAGGTATAAACTATTTCTTAAGGTTCAGAGTAGGTAAATGAAAATAGTTTATGTAGTTCTTATTGTTTTTTTCACTTTGATATTTTCATGAACATTAATGATTTATTATTTTTGGTGCTTGTGTCTTCTCTAAGATCTGTCTTTGCTATATTACCTGTGAAGTGACTTTGAACAATTCAATCTCTCTAAGATCCTGGTTTCTACATTTCGAGTCTATAAAGTGTAGACTATGAGGGGTTGTTGTGAAGGTCAAATAAAATAACGTAAGTGACAATGTTTAATACAATATCCAGTATGTATTAAGTTCCTGCTGGAATGTGAATTAAGTCACTGCTCTTTAGAAAGCAGGAATAATACCTCAAAGTTAAATGAAGGCAAGGATAGAAACAGACACAGCTAAGTTCATGGTATTTTTGTTTCCTCCTTTCAAATTCAAAGTGAGAGATGTCAACAGAATTCTTTGTCAGTAGACTTAGACACAATTTTGGGAAAGTTAATGAATTTGAAAGAAAATTGGATTAGTAAAATGAGCAGTTGCTGTGTGTCGTGTGATTATGCTACATTTTTCCTAGTATTGTGGATACGCATTTCAAGGAGAAATGATGTCACATTGTTTTACTTTAAAAACATCAGATCTGACTCTGGGCCTCCAGTCTCTGCGCAGTCAGGTTTTGCATGCCTGGGATCACACGAGGATCCGCAACGAGACTTTGAAGCCCGCTTGCAACTGTCTTTACAACCATTGCTGCTTTGGGGCTTGGTCTCCACTCTGCTGGAGCTCAGACCTGGTATGATGTTTTAGATCCTCCCAGTTGCCTCCTCCCTCATCTCACTTGACTGGTATCCCGCCTGAAACTCATTGCCCCATTGTTTCAGACTTGGATGATATGCCATCTGGCACAACATGGGATATGAATTCCTGAAAGCCATCAGTGGGCTGGCTGGTGGTGCGATGCAAAAGTTCAGGAGGTTATGTCTCTTTGATGTGAACCTTGACCAATGAGAAATGGGAAATGAGAGGGAGCCAAAATCAATGCTTTTCGGTTCTTGTGGATGGCTATAAGGTGCAATTTCTCCTTGTAAGCCTCACTGGAGGAGACCCTCATGCCAAGTGAAAATGCCTGCTGAAGAACCTGCTCTCTGTCTTCATGGTTTCCACAGTGGTCTTAAATTACTTCCTGTGGTAAGGAAGACCAGACTTGAGGCACAAGGTTATCTATTGTCTTAAGATGGAGATAGAAAGGGGCATCTGGATGGCTCAGTCAGTTAAGCATCCAACTCTTGATTTTGGCTCTGGTCATGATCTCAGGGTCATAAGATCAGATTGAGCCCAGAGATGGGCTTTGTGCTCAGTGGGAGTCTCCTTGTCCCTCTCCCTCCCCCTCTGACTCCCCATGCATCTTTTTCCCCTCTCTCTCTCTAAAATAAATGAATAAATAAAATCCTTGGGAAAAAATGGAGATGGAAAAAACACTTCCTTCTTATATCTCTGAGAACACAAAAGAAAATAATTTCTCAGTTGTTTATCTTGTTACACTAGCAGCTCTGTTTCACCACTCCACACAGGCATCCATGCAACTGAAGAATAAAGGAGACGTCTTAAAATCCCATAGAATGTTTCCAAAGTGCCAGAGGTTTTTTTCCTAGCTTCTTGGAACTCTAAGATTTGTACTTTGTCTATCGAAACATAAGCTTTACATGTAATCTTTCAAAATAATTGCCCAACAATCTTTTGCCTAAACAATTTAGGTACAACTGGGAGCATATCCGAAAAGAAGAATGTCAGTGAAACACCATTGTTGGAGAGAAAAGGCAACAATACTCCACTACACAGATATTCACTAATGGGATATTGTTAGGGGGTTTGGCCTACAAGTGGGCAATAGAGTCTAAAATTCTTTTGGTTGGTGTTATTGTTCTAGAGATACTAATCAATGCAATTAAGTAAATTAAAGAAATTAGGGGTATAAAATTGGAAAGGAGATAAAGTGATGGTTACTTGCAAATGACGTGACCATTTACTTGAAATGTTCAAGATAATCAACTGAAAAGCTAATGTTAATAGGGGAACTAAGAAAGACATTTACAATTAATAAACTAAAATCAAGAATTTTTTTATACATCTGGTGAGAAAATATATTGGGAAGTAATGTCCCATTTACAATAAAAAGAAAGTGATAAAACACCTGGGAAAAACAACAACAAAAAAGAAAATATGCAAGACATACATAAATAAAATTTCAAAACTCTGCCGAAAACGTGAAAGAAGTGGAAGAATGGCATATCCTATTCTTAAATGGAAAATTCCGTATCATAAAGGTATTGATTCTCCCTAAGTTTTGAGATCTAGTCAAGACTATTCTGAAGTTCCTATGAGAAAATGGGCATACAAGAATTGCCAGGACAATTCAGAATCTAAAAGCATAAGGAAAAAAAGAACTAGCCCTAGAGAAAATAAAGCCTACCCTAAAATTATAGTAGTTTAGTATTGTGGTACCTGCCAATAGAAGAGGCTGGGGTCCAGAAATAGAGCCAGATACAAAAGAAGAGATATGGCCCTCTGAAGTGTGGTTGGTCCTGTAAAAATCTTTAACATATCTAGCTAACTTAAAAACGCAGATTCTGCCCCCACAGTTCTATTTTTAGGAAGATAGCATAGAGGCGTACTCAGAAACATTTAAGTATTTACAGATATATTTGTTGTTCCATTTCTGTAAGGATTAAAAACAAACAAAAAAGCCAATAAAATCCAAAAGCAGACAACCAGTTAAATAAACTGAAATACCCATGGAATGAAATATTAAGCAGCCATTTAAAAAAAATTCATGAGACAGATTTATAGGAATTGATTCAGCTTTGACCTTCAATAAAGTTTAAGTGGAAAATTAAAGAGCAGAAATATATATATTCACATAATACATTTCTATATAAAACTATACATGCAGTCACACTCTCATACACACACACACACACATGCCCCAGACTTCCATGTTCTAAGATACCATGGAATGAGTTTGAAAATTCCTAGGCATTTGCTTTTGATAACAGCAAAAATTCACAGCCAGCCATTCTGGTTTGCTCTCCATCCCCCAATCTCACACCATTGTACTGGTAACTAAATATATAAGCATATTTATATTTCAGAGATGAAGCAAATTTGCCTAATTAAAATTTAACAGCTTACATAAATATTTAATGTAATAATGCTTACATTAAAGGCTTTCCTATCTCAGTTTGCAACATTTTAAATAGAAAAAACATCTAGAAAATATTCAGGTCTATGTTTCTGAAAATATTTCTTTGGAAGGAGAATTAAAATAATTTCCCATGTCTTTGCAAGAGAAGAATTTATTATCATTTAAAGTTTGCTATTTTATTCATAATTCCTTTTGTAGATTCCAAGTTTTCAAGAGCACATTACGCAGCATGTACATGGCTTCTTCTTTTTTTTTTTTTTAGTCTTAAAGATAGTCTATTTTCTGTACTAGTACATAGGAAACATAAGTAAAAAAGACTGTATCTGCCGGTAATTGGAATGAGATATCAGTGACGATTTAAGGGAAGTAAGCATCTTGATACATGAGCTGATAAAGAAGTAGCTATTATTGGGGATAGCATACTAATCACATTCCCCTTTATAACCTTTTATCAGCCACATAATTTTTTTGAGCTACATATAAGTTGATTAAACAAACCAAAATTTCATTAGCAATTTCTCCCGGGTTCCTTTACGTCTGCAACTTTTTACTTAACCACGTTTAGTACTTCCCAGAAATTACTTTCCGTTTTTGGAAGCATTGGCTTTGATCAGATCATCAAATCAGATCAGATTTGATCATGATGGGGTGCTGATCAAAGTTTAGTTGTTTCATATCATTCCCCCATTTCTTGGATCAATCTTTCTAAATGCCATGTGTTTTGTTTCTTAGCACCATTATTTACCGAATAAATAGTAGAACCTAAAATAACGGAACTGAAAGAAATATCAATGATTATTTTTCTTTCAAGTCTCACACTGTATAGACACTGTGCAAATCTAGTGATTTTCTAATATTTATCAAATGTCCTGAGAGATGTCAATAAGGTTTGAAGGAAAAGAACTTTATGGTGCAGTTGCTTCTTGAAGATTTGCAACATATAGTAGCATACTAAATGCTCTGAGAAATCCTGCACAAGGAAATCAGTCTTTGTTTAATCCAGTTTTTCTCAAATTTATTGGGCCACAGAAATCCTTTCCTGCACCGGGAAGCTTTGAAGTGCTGTGGTCTCTTCAAATAAAAGTACCAGCAGTCTTCCTTATACTTTGCTGTCATGTCTATTTATCATGTATGTGACTTGACTATTGATCTAGTCTGGTATTTGTCACATCCAGCTGGCCTCATTCATCTCCGTTCCGTCACCACTGCTGGAATGACATCCCTGCTGGTCACTGACATCTCATTTCAAATATCATCAGCCGTCTTCTTGGCTTGTAAAAAATGGAGAAATATGGGAAAGGACTAAAACCATGACTCCCATCTGCTTTTGCTGTCACACTGTCACTTCAGACTGTGTGTCACTGAGAACGTGATGAGCATACTCTGGGCTGTGAATTAGAAGGGCTGGGTCCTACACTCCCCACCTACTAACCATCTGGGACCAGTGGCGGAGGTGAGCCAGAGATTACAATCCCGAGAGGTAGAATTTGCCGGTGATTAGATCTCCCGGTGATCCATCCCCAAGACCGCTGATTTGTATCTCCTGTTTTATGTGCTGTCTGCTGACCTCACTTTACAATGGAGTTGAAGTCTGTGTGGGTGGACCGTGAAACTAAGTTTAGGTCCTGCAGCCTGTCTTAGATTGTGGCTTGGGGAAGGGGTGGGGTAGAAGCTGAACTTGTACTGAACTTGTCTGCTTCCTGTTCAGTTGTATGAATGTGGTGTCCAGCAGAACACACACACACACACACACACACACCCATAAACTAAACCCAAACAAAACAAAAACCTTTCCATTGAGACTTGAATGGCTGATTAAAACCCAGCCTGTTCTTACTGCCGCCAGAGCTTCCACCAGTCAGTGTCTGTGTACGTCCCTGGGGTGTCCTCCACTACCTGTGGACAGCACAGGCAGTGTTCGGGAAGTGGCCAAAAACCGAAGGTAAAGGTGTGAGGGATAGGGAGATCCTAAAAGTGGGTGCTTACATATTCCACTGAGTTACCCTGCTCGCCTTCTTTGTCCGACCTATGAACGTCCCTTCCACTACAATCTGCTGTCAGCGTCAGACAGATATCTCTCCTAATGCCGTTGCTCTCCCGGAAGTCTCCACAAAAAGCACTGTCCTGATGTCTCTGTCGGGGCACCGGCATGACTCAGAGATCACAGCCCTTCTAAATCATGCATCTAAGTACCCTTCAAAGCACCATCAGGCTCTTGTAACTCCATTTGACTGAATCTAGCTAGGAAGTATTCTTTAGAGAGTTTCTTCTTTTTTTCATTTCTTTTCTCCCATTAATGAGGAATTATTTTAAGCATCGTTTTTAAGAACCAAAGAAACCAGGGTAGGAATAAAAACAGCATTCACATATCGCTATTTGGGAGCGAAGTGGAAAACATCAAAAATTACAGGTTGTATAAACACTTTGGTCATCTCTGATGTTGCGAAATCTTACTCTGGTTCACAGGCAATGCTGAGGGCTGTGCTCACTTGCATGAGCTCGTCTCAGGGCTTGCCGTCTTAGAAATACCATCTGCAGAACTGGTCTTGATGGGCTGTTCGACCATAGGATTAAATCGTCTGATTGCTCTTCCTGTATCCTTACACCAGTTCAGAGGTACCTAGGCACTCTCTGACAGTGTTTTCTTTCCTTCCGGTCGTAGAGTAAACAAAAAGGCTGTGTGGAAGCCTTCTTAAGTCTGTGAGTGCTCTGGACACTATGCAACCGCAGCCACGGAACACGGAATCCGATATGGGATTTCCCATTCAAGCACTTCCTCATCAGATGGAGGGAGAGGGCCTGCTAATCCATCCCTTAGTCTGGCTTTTTTTTTTTTTCCCCTGCTATCATGTTATTAGCTGCCTTATAGGTAGCTGCTCTGGTTTCTCTCTTCCTGGCTTCTGACTGGATTGTGCAATCAGGAACTTGGTCTACGTCTTTGACATTTGGCAGGGCGTATAATGATTGAGACTAGGAAACATCAGCTTTCTTTAGTCTTTCAGTGATAACATATTGAAATTCTTTCCTATATAACACATGTGTTTGGAGGTTTCTTTCTCCTCTCTCCCTTCATTCTTCCCTTCCTTTCTCTCTCTTTCCTTCCTCTCTCCCTCCCCCCTTCCCCTCTTCCTGTCCCCTCTCCTTCCCCCCATCCCGACTTCCATCCCTCCCTCCCCCCTCCACTTCCATCCCAGCTCCTTCCCCCCTTCCTTCCTTTCTTCCTGCATTTGCTCATGCATCTAGTAGTACGTAGTATGTTGTTGTGCGGGTGAAAAACCTGCATCTTCCCAAGTGGAGCAAGAGGAGGTTTGAAACCTAGAAGGAACTCTTCTTCAGTTCTATGTGGTGCCCTTTACTCAATTACCATGAAAAGAATGGAGTGAGGCAGGGAGTGACAAAATCCAAATGGTGTCAAGAATTTCTCCAGTTTGCATGAAGAAAATGTGCTTTTCCTTAAGAAATAGTTGAGATAAAACCTCAGACATGGACAGGAACAATAACAATGAATGAGGACCCGGTTCTCATCATGGCTTGTAGTATCTGCTTCCCTTTCCTGAATTTTTGAAGAGAAGGGTCCCTAATATTGCCTTAAAAGCCAACAACATAATTAAGGCGACACTTATGTTCGGGCAGAATGGTGAAAAGACGGTAGGAGTTGAGAAGGAGAACCCGGTTTGTTTTCAAAGTCTAGGAAAAATTATTTAAAGCATCATTCTAGAAACTGATGTTGGAGAAGCCCAAAGTCTCAATTTTCTAGTAGGATGGCAAAAGTGCTGGGTTCATAGTTAGGAGACAAAGATTCTAGTATTGGATTTGCCACTGGGTAACTGTAAGACTCAGTTTTTTGTTTGTGATAAGGAGGGTCCATGGGAATGAACTTTAAGATTTCTCTTATCTTTGTTTTTTAGCATAACCTCATGGCTATGTGGTAAATAGTGCTTTAAGAATTTTGAGATTCTTTTATCCTCACTGAGAATCTATATTGTTCTTCTAGCAAACAAATTGGCATGTTTTAGTAAAATATTAATATTCAGGACAAAATAAAACAGATCACCATTTCCTCAGAGATTGGAATTGCATATATAATATTTATGCTGCCATACTTTCTCATTTCAGATGGGATTGAGGGTATGAATATTTAAATGCAAATGGCTCTAAATCTTAATGGAAAGTTCCATGCTAAAAACCTCGTGAAATTTTGGGTGCTAATGAGAATTTAAGCCAGAAAAAGAGATCCAGGAGACATGGATCAGTAAATAATATATAGATTTATAACTCTTCGGCCACAAATGCATATTTGAGCATACTTACCTAAAATGATATAAACATCAAATTTTTTTAAACATTTGTTCTTTACTTATCACTAAATATTATTCTGCTTCTGATACTTTTGTTCCCTTTTAGTTCGCCATGTATAGAAACTAGCACACAGAAATTTTTCTGGAATTGCAAATTTGCTTTACTTAAAATTCAAGTATAATGAAATTCACTTTTATATACCTTTTCAGTAACCAAGAGAATTTTGGTTCCAAAATATATTAATTGCAGAATATAGAAATTATTCCTATAAGAGCTGAAACACATGCTTTCCTGACTTTTCTTCCTTTGGCTTCAGAGCTCTGTGAAGCTGACTCCTTGTTTTGCTAGCTATTTCTGGGAGTCCCCAAGGGGGTTTGTATATGTTGTGCTTGATTTCCATGAGCCTCCCTAGATTTTTATCCTCCTTCCTGCTTCAACATTTTCTTCCTGCATATCTCCATATCCACCAAAAGCCACTGAACTGGGTACTGTGGGACCCGTGTTTTATCGGGAACTGGTTTTACTGAACGACTAGAGACCAAAGGTGTGACAGGGAAAGGTGTCCTGTTGTAATGTGATGTGTCTGAGAGTATTTCTCTTCCCTCTTCTTGTTACTCTCTGTTGAACAGGCATAAAATCACTGCTGTGTATCTCCCAAAAGAACTCCTGGTAAAACAGATTTCCAGCTTCTTATCCCAAGTGCTACCATTCTCCAGAAGACCCAGGACAAATCTATTGGGAGTAACCGCCACACTAGAGTCGAATTGTCTCTTCCCTCTGGCAGCTAAATCATTGTCATACCTAACTCTTCTAGAGTAGAAGGCTTCTCAGGTTCTCATTATGTGGATTTCAGGCAGACCTCCTCAGCTCACAGACACGTAATGTTAACCTATATTGGATACTCTTTGGGGCACACAACTTAGTTGCAGTTTGAAGTCCCCTTCCTCTACAAGCATAATTAGGGAAATAAAAAAGATGTTGGGAACTGTAAAATGTGGTAAAACAGCCGGCAGAGGAATGGGTTTTTGCAGTAATGCTTTGTGAAAGATCAAGAGAGTTATGGGAGTATTAATCTCAACCCTGCTGTAGGGCCATCTGGGATGAGAGAGAGGAAGTGTTTGAGAGGGATAACTTGAGCAGAGGGAAAGGGAGGGAGTGGGAGGCAGGATGTATTGGAGGTGGACCCAGAGTATAAGAGTCAACAGTTCCTGAGTTTTCCAATTATAAAAGCATGAACGATACACCATTTTTCATTTATTGATCGCCGAAGATTCAAGAAGTGATAATTCTGGAAAGGGGATGGTAAGATGAACTCCCTCTTTCACAGCTGACTTATCGCTTTGCTTTATAATTCCCCTTTTCTTTCCATTTTCACTGGTCCCGGTTTTCTAGAAGTTAAAGAAGATGAGGAGTAAGATATTCCCAATGCAGTTTCCTAGGCAGGAATTTAGGTCAGGGCTTTATGAAAGCAGAGACTCTGTCTTGCCCTTTTCATGTATTTAGCAGTACTTCATGAATGGTGACATATCCATAGCTGGGAGACATATTAACTGCTTTTCACATGTGGGCATGTGTGCTGCTTCTACTTCTCTGCAGAAGGCACTTGGAGCCAGTTCGACTCAATTTCTTGACAGCATTTAGACTCTCGGGAACACATTTCTCTTTAGACTTTTGGCTTTAACAGAACAAAGTAGAGAGCGATATGCAGTGGCCAACATTAAATTGTCTGTGATTAAATAAGTGAATCCACAAATACCATTTTCCAATTATTAAAAAAAAACTGCTTCAAAAATTTATCTTCAGATATAATTCAGAGACAGCTGCGCCTTTGTGTTGGGAAGGAAAATGTTCTGATGTCAATCAAATGACACCAAAGGGTTTTTCTTACACATTTGAAAATAATTTTGCAAACTTGCTTAGTTCATTAGTTGAGTTCCATATATGCTTGTGAGTGAGAAAAAATCAGAAATGCATTAAATTTTAATGAATGGATGAGAAAGGGAAGGATTCCAAGAGTAAATTGTAATGTGAGTTTTCTGCATTTATCAGAGAAGAACATTTATTATTTCACAAATAGAATCTTTGAAACTTTATTTTCATGGCAATGACTAGGCATGGAGAGGAAATTACACTATTTGAAATAAATGAGCCCACAGATATCATCACAGAATCTGCATGGTATCATATTATTCCCATGTCTATTTGGGAAGGTAAGAGAAAAATTGCCCTGTACTTTGTGTCATATAGCTGAAAAACAAGGAAGAGTCTTAGGTTCTCCTGTGATTTGTACTATTTAACCTAAATATTTGTTAGATATTTAAAAAATGAAGATGTACATAGATCAATTCTTTCTTTTAATCAGGGCATTTTTGAAGGTCCTAGTCCCACAGCAATAAGAATGCAACTATTTTTACACGGTTCCTCCATTTTCCACGTGGATTTGTTAGAATTTTATGAGCATGATTCACAGCTCTACCTGCATGGATTTATTGGTAATTCTTTTGGCTTAAGTTTTTGCCCAGGAGCCTGGGAAGCACACATTCCCAACCAATACTCTGCTGCTTTTAAACCTTCTGGTTCAAGGTAGAGACGCTCTTTGACAGTGAGAGTTGCAAAGCCCTCCACGAAACCCGGCCCTCAGGAGATCACTTGCTTCTCCTTTGGGAACCTCCGAGATAAGGCTGGGGCTCTTGTTGCTATTTACCTTCTCAAAGGCAAATGCAATTCATAGTTACTGTTTCCACTTCTTTAGTTCTTCCGTCCGCAGAAGGCTGCCTTCACAATTTGAAATCACTCTACAAAGGTCACTCCATGACCTCTCAATTGCCAAATACAGGATTCTCTTTAGTCTTGACTTCTCTGCAGCATGGGATCGCATCCTCATTGAAATCTCCTCCTTCCTCTTCCACAACCCCAAGGTATGGATTCTGCCCCCCCCCCCGCCTGTCTACGTTTCCAATTCCATTTCCCTAATGGGTTCTGTATTCGCAGACCTCAAAATGCTTAGAACTCTAAGTGTGATCTAAGGACAAGCAGCATCAGTGATGCCTGGGAGCTCTCATTGGAAATGCAAAATTCAGGGCACGTCCCAGCCGGACTGTGTCAGAGTCTACGTTTTGATCAGACGACCCGCCCCAGGTGACGCATGTGCATATCGGACTTTGAGAAGCACTGGTCTCGATGATGGGGTCCTCTAAGGTTCTGCCCTCTCTCCTTTTCTCCCTTTTCCAAGACAACCACTTCTTTGCCAGACTGTCACTTTTACATCCTTATGACTTTCAAGGTAATTCCGGCTAGATGTATCTGAGTGCCAGACATTCATTTTGATTTGCTTAACTACTTGCATATCCCTTAGGCACCATGAGCTAAATATGTCTAATATTGAACTCATTTTCTTTTACTCCTCTCTCTGCCCAAGCACCCAAGCCAGAAACCTGCTATTCCTGACTCTTCCTTCTCCCTCCAGTGCTTGAATAGACTAATAGAGAAGCAGCGGAGATAGAGAATCCCCTGGGAAAATTTGAAATTAAATGCTCCTATTTTATCAAAAATCAATTCTCCCCTACCTCCCACTCAAAAAGAGATGGGGTGGAGGTGGGAAGGTGGGGAGGTGGGAGTGTGCGGGGAAGGGACATTCTGTCAAGGTCAGCTGTGAGACCTGGTTTGCGTGGCTTTCGTGGCCTTTGGAGAAAATGGGAGAGCATGAAGTATTTTCCATCTGAAAGCACTTGCAAGTTTGGCATAGCCTCTCTCTTTTCGTTTGTTTTTAATAGTTTGAAATCAGAGTAGAGGGAACGTTGAATCCTAAACAAGTCAGTTCAGAGTGGAAGTGGAGGCCCTTTCCTCAAGCAAGACAGGGCAAAAATATACACATCCTGGTTTGCCTTCTGACTGCTATTAAAAGGAAACCTCTGTTGTGCTTGGAAGTTCACCAGATGTTGGCGTTTCTTTATTCTTAAAGGTACATGCTCCCAGGAGCGAAAGTTTATTTTAAATAATGTCCTGATTCAGGATTTTAGTTACCCTCTGAATGACATCTAGAGTTGGGTTAATCTGTTTGTAATTAGTTGAAATTACATGTGTGGGGTCAGAGATGGCTTGTTGCCTGTGAATATCGGGCATCCCCTCCTCCTCGGTGACAGGTTCCTGATTTGCTCTGAGGTGGCCTCTACCCTGCAATTGTCAGCGTGATGAGCAGATCGCCTGAGCAAACAGCCTCACACAGAAGATTCTCTGCCACTACCACCCCCTTCCTGCCACCCCGTGAAGTGAGCACTGCCGTGGGAGCGGTTACCCCTCTGACCAAGCTGTTACTGCTTCATATCTAGTTAGGAACCCCAGAGGAGAATGCTAGCTCACCAGCGAGGCTTCCACTGCTGCCCTGGAGCCCTGGCACAGTGAGCAAACCCAACTTCCATACCAGTCTCCTGTACTAGCCTCCCCTTTATAGTGGAAAGGGGCTAGAAAGCCAGCTAGCCTCTCTCAGTCTCTTCCTATCATCATTCACCTGTATTGTGCGAACACAGGACTTTGCTTTCTGGACTAGATAACTAACCACCATCTGTAACACAATTTATGTGGGGAAAATGTATTTGGCACTCCAGACATATAATTTACAGAGCAACATTTGCAGCATGGCCTATGTGTGTGAGTGGATGACTGCCAGGGTATGTGGACTGAGATGAATCAGGACTCAAGAGCCTCCAAATGAAAAATGGATTTGATTCCTAAATATGGCTGTGACTATGCATAGGAACGGATTTAGAGAAGCAAAATCCATAGATGGTTGAATTCAGTGAAATTAAAAAAACAACACAGAAAACCAACAACTAACAATTTAATGGAATTCAACTATTTCCTCACCCACCCACTTGGCTGAAACCAAAGTGGTTTTATCTAAGGCTCCAAGATGTCCTCAGATCGAAATGTAAATCAGGTCCCCACTGAATCACACATGCATCCCCAGAAGTACCCCTGCATCATGAGTAAGGAGATCTCAGTTCTGTGTTCTTCCTGTTTTCATATAGAAATTTCCATAAGAAATAACAGAAAAAAGTGTCTCAAGTTTGCCAACGGCCTCAAGTCCGTATATACTATTAGGACTTTAGTATTTCTCATTTTTTTAAAAGAGTAATGGGACAAATAACTTGAAGTGTACACGTACATGGGATCCATCTTGGATTTATTTCTTTGTGACTTGCCAATGTCTTGCAGTTGATCAAATTTTTGTAAGGGCATTAAAAATATGATAAAGGAATACTATAATGAAATAGTAATTTTCTGTTTCCCGAAACAGATTGAGAAGTAAGAGCTAAAGGAGGAAGGGCAGAGGACAAAAGACACATGCCAGCTGAGAGTTTCCCCTTTCATTAGAAAAAGTAGGTTTTATTTCCTGAATACTTCACCAGTACACTCTTTTACATTATGTTGGCTAAAATTGAGTCACATGGCTACCATTAGTTGTAAGCAATTTTGGGCACTTTAACACTCTAAACAAAAAGAATGGAATTCTTTTACCAAAGAAGAGCTGATTAAATAAGTGCAAGTTAAAGGAACTCAAACCAAAAGGGGACCAAAGAGACAATGACTTGCACAGGCAATGGTACCTCAGGGTGGCCTGGAGCCATGTCACTGGGGCTACCAGGCCTGTGTTCAAAGATGAGCTCTTCCACTGACTGACTGTTCAGGTTTGGAAAAGACATGGAACATGTGCAGGCCTCAGTCTGTTTCTCTGTAAAATGGGGCTAGTAATAATAACTGATACTTACTGCTTTTGCTATTGTGACCAAAGTCACCAGGTCTGATAAGGTATGGATGAAAACGCCTATTTTTAGAATGCTGTTGAGGTTCTCTTTGTGTTGGTGGAACAACCAATTTAAAGTACATTCTGTATTTGCTTTTGAGACCTGGCAGAGAAATTATTGTTAGAAAATGAGGAGATACTTGTTTGTTTTTAAACGCACACCTTATGATATTTATCATTCTATATTATGATTCTCTTCACAGTACCTTTGAGATTCTCACATATATGCACACAAAAGAAAGATAATTCTAATAAATTATCTTCTTATTATTATTTTGGGGGGAATTTCATATCTTCTTTACTGTAGGCTACTCTGTCACCTTAGGTTTTACCAGCAAACTTGAAAAGAGGTCAACTTCACCTGTTGCTATAATAAATTGTGTGAGATGGTGGAGGCTCTTGTCCTGTGGTCTTCCAAGTTTTCTCTGTGTCAGGGTCATGGGCCCTAATTCCCAATAAGGTACTAGGGTGGGTGTAATTTATTGAAATGAGCACTGGGGTTGGTGGAGGGAGAACAGAATATGGACATATCAGTTTGAGATACCAATTTGATATTCAAGTGTAGATACCATATTGGCAGTTGAATGTGTGAAAATAAATTTAGGAATGTGGTAGAGGCTAGAGGTATAAATTTAGTAATCTCCAGTACAGCAGGGGAGGAGCAAGATGGCGGAGGAGTAGGAGCTTTAAATTTCATCAGGTCCCAGGAATGCAGCTAGATAGTTATCGAACCATTCTGAACACCTACGAACTCAACAGAAGATCGAAGAAAAGAATAGCAACAGTTCTATGAACAGAAAAGTGACCACTTTTTGGAAGGTAGTGTGTGTGTAGAAGCGAATTTGAGATGATATTTGGGAAGATAGACCACAAGGGGAGAAGGAGCCTCCATCAGGCGGCTGCTGGCAAGTGATAGAGCAGCAAAGGATAAAAATCAGAACTTTTAGAAGTCAGCTCTGTGGAGGGATGTCATTCCAGTGGCTAAGTGGGGGGTGGAACCCTCACTGGGACAGTGTGGTCTCAAGACCCTTGGGGTCACAGAAAGACCAGGGGTGCATGAGTGTGGCAGAGCTCCCAAGTATCAGGCAGGGAAGCTACCTCAAAGACAGAGCCAAGGAGGGAGACTCTCAGCTTGAAGTGCCATAAACCATGATCCCAGGCACAGTTAGGCCAGTACTCTTTGAGCAAGGACTCCACAAGAGGCAAATCTGGGGAGACCCCCCTTTCCTTCACCAAGAGAGGTAGCATGAGAGCATGCTGCAGGAATCTGCTGGGTTTGGAGACTTCAAATGGGGCCATGCACCAGAGATAGAAATGCTCAGTCACAGACCAGGTGAGCTCAGAGTGGGGCCAGAGACCAGGGAGAGAGGTGAGACTGACTGCTTTTCTCTGAGAGTGAACTGAGGAGTGGGGCCCCAGGGTCTTGACTCCTTTGGGGCCAGTGATTTGCAGGCTGTCATTTTCATTCTTGTTCTGCAAAGCTGTCCAGAAAGCTTTTAAGGAACAAAATCTACCAAAAGCAAACCTGAGCACATTGCTTAGCCTGGCCCCTGGCCAGGCGGTGCAATTCTGCCTCAGGCAAAGACATTCGAGAATCACTGCAACAGGCCCCTCCCCAAGAAGATCATCAAGAACATCCAGCCAAGACCAAGTTTACTGATCATGAGAACTGCAAAACTTCAGAACTAGGGGAATACAACACGTAGAATTCATAGCTTTACTCCCATGATTCTTTAGTCTTTCAAAATTAATTTTTAGAGTTTTCTTTTTCTTTTTTCATTTTGAATTTTTCTTCTTTTTTCAACCAACATCTTATCAATTCCTTTTAAAAATATTTTTAAATTTTCATTTTAACAGTCATATTCTATACCTTTATTATATTTAATCATATTTTCTGTATATATATATATATATATATATATATATATATATAAGTTTTTCTTTATTTAAAATTTTGGGATACAGTTTATTCTAACAGACCAAAATGTATCCTAATTCGAGTGTATGGCTTTGTCTCCAGCCTGAACACATTCTCCACCCTGGCCTTTTTAAATTTTTTAACTTTCTTTTTTTAATCAACTTACCTATTCCTTTAAAAAACTTTTTTTAACTTTTCATATTTACAGTCATATTTCATCCCTTCATCATCTTTATCCATATTTTTGTATATATATATAAGTCTTTCTTCAAAATTTTAGGAGAAAGTTTCTTCCAGTAGACCAAAATACACCCAAAATCTAGTATGTGGATGTTCTATTCACCAGTCTGATCATACTTTTTTTTTTTTTCCTTCTTTTCCCCCTGGATTCGGGTCTCTTCTGATTTGTTTAGTGTATATTTTTCTGGGTTTGTTGTTACCCTTTTAACATTTTATTCTCTCATTCATGTATTCTTCTCTGGACAAAAATGACAAAATGGAAATATGCACCTCAAAAACAACAACAACAACAACAACAACAACAACAACAACAAGAGGGAGTACCGCCTGCCAGGGACCTAATCAATATAGACATTAGTAAGATGTTGGAACCAAAGAGTTCAGAATGACTGTTATGAAGATACTAGCTGAGTTTGAAAGAAACATAGAAGATACCAGGAAATCTCTTTCTGGTAAAACAAAATCTAACCAAATCAAAATCAAAAGGTTATTAATGAGGTGAAATAAAAAATGGAGGCTCTAACTGCTAGGATAAATGAGCAGAAGAGAGAATTAGTGATACAGAAGACCAAATGATGGAGAATAAAGAAGTTGAGAAAAAGAGAGATAAAGAACTACTGGATCATGAGGGGAGAATTCAAGAGATAAGTCATACCATAAGATGAAACAATATTAGAATAATTGGGATCCCAGAAGAAGAAGAAAGAAAGAGAGGTACAGAAGGTATTTTGGATCAAATTATAGTGGAGAACTACCCTAATTTGGAGAAGCTAACAGGCATCAAAATCAAGGAGGCACAGAGAGCCCCTCTCAAAATCATTAAAAATAGGCCAACACCCTGTCATGTAATAGTAAAACTTACAAGTCTCAGAGACAAAGAGAAAGTCCTAAAAGCAGCTCGGGACAAGAGGTCTGTAACCTAGAACAGTAGAAACATTAGGCTGGAAACAGACCTATCCACAGAGACCAGGCAGGCCAGAAAGGACTGGAATGATATATTCAGAGCACTAAATGAGAAAAATTTGCAACCAAGAATACTATATCCAGCTAGGCTGTAACTGAAAATAGGAGAGATAAAAAGCTTCCAGGACAAACAAATACTAAAAGATTTGTGAACACCAAACCAGCCCTATAGGAAATATTGAAAGGGGTCCTCTAAACAAAGAGACACCCTAAAAGGAACATAGACCAGAAAGGAACAGAGACAGTATACAGTAACAATCACCTTACAGGCAAAACAATAGCACTAAATTCATATATTTTGATAGTTACCCTGAATGTAAATGGGCTAAACTCCCCAATCAGAAGACATACGGTATCAGATTGGGTTAAAAAAAAGAAAAAAAAAAAAAGGCCAATCGATATGCTGTCTGCAAGAGACTCATTTTAGACCCAAAGACACCTCCAGATTTAAAGTGATGGGGTAGAAAACCATTTACCATGCTAGTGGACGTCAAAAGAAAGCTGGGGTGGCAATCCTTTTATCAGACAAATTAGATTTTAAACCAAAGACTATAATAAGAGATGAGGAAGGACACTATATTACTACTTAAAGGATTTGTCCAATAAGAATATCTAATAATTTTAAATATCTATGCCCCTAACATGGAAACACCCAATTATATAAGTCAATTAATAACAAAATCAAAGAAACACATTGGCAATAATACAATAATACAGGGGACTTTAACATCCCTCACTGAAATGGACAGATCATCTAAGCAAAAGATCAACAAGGAAATAAAGACTTTAAATGACACATTAGACCAGATGGACATCACAGATATATTCAGAACATTCCACCCCAAAGCAATAGAATACACGTTCTTCTCTAGTGCACATGGAACGTCCTCTAGAAGGGATCACATCCTGGGTCACAAATCAGGTCTCAACTGGTACCGAAAGATTGGGATCATTCCCTACATATTTTCAGATCACAGTGATTTGAAACCAGAACCCAACCATAAGAGGAAAGTTGGAAAGAACTCAACTACATGGAGGCTAAAGAGCATCCTAATAAAGAATGAATTTCCTGGGTCAGCCAGGAAATTAAAGAAGAATTAAAAAAATTCATGGAAACAAAAGAAAATGAAAAGACAACTGTTCAAAATCTTTGGCATGCAGCAAAGATGGTCCTAAGAGGAAAGTATATAATAATGCAAGCCTTTCTCAAGAAACAAGAAAGTTCTCAAATGCACAGCCTACACCTACACCCAAACGAGCTAGAGAAAGAACAACAAAGAAAGCCTAAACCCAGCAGGAAAAGAGAAATAATAAAGATCAGAGCAGAAATCAATGAAATAGAAACCAAAAGAACAGTAGAACAGATCAATGAAACTATAGCTGGTTCTTGGAAAGAATTAATAAGATTGATAAACCCCTGGCCAGATTTATCAAAAAGAAAAGATAAAGGACCCCAATTAATACAATCATGAACGAAAGAGGAGAGATCATGACCAACACCAAAGAAATACAATTTTAAGAACATATTAAGAACAACTATGTCAGCAAATTGGGCAATCTGGAAGAAGTGGATGCATTCCTAGAGATGTATAACTACCAAAACTGAACGAAGAAAAATAGAAAACCTGAACAGACTCATAACCAGTAAGGAGATTGAAGCAGTCATCAAAAATCTCCCAAGAAACAAGAGCCCAGGGCCAGATGGCTTCCCAGGGGAATTCTACCAAGCACTTAAAGAAGAATTAATTCCTATTCTCTTTTTAAATTTTTTTAAATTTATTTTTTATTTTTAAATTTATTTATTTTCAGAAAAACAGTATTCATTATTTTTTCACCACACCCAGTGCTCCATGCAATCCATGCCCTCTATAATATCCACCACCTGGTACCCCAACCTCCCACACCCCTGCCACTTCAAAACCCTCAGATTGTTTTTCAGAGTCCATAGTCTTTCATGATTCATCTCCCCTTACAATTTACCCCAACTCCCTTCTCCTCTCTAACACCCCTTGTCCTCCATGATATTTGTTATGCTCCACAAATAAGTGAAACCATAGAATAATTGACTCTCTCTGTTTGACTTATTTCACTCTGCATAATCTCTTCCAGTCCTGTCCATGTTGCTACAAAAGTTGGGTATTCATCCTTTCTGATGGAGGCATAATACTTCATAGTGTATATGGACCACATCTTCCTTATCCATTTGTCTGTTGAAGGGCATCTTGGTTCTTTCCATAGTTTGGCGACCATGGCCATTGCTGCTATAAACATTGGGGTACAGATGGCCCTTCTTTTCACAACATCTGTATCTTTGGGGTAAATACCCAGGAGTGCAATTGCAGCTGACCCTGCAATTCCTATTCTCTTGAAATTGTTCCAAAAAATAGAAATGGGAGGAAATTTTCCAAACACATTTTATGAGGCCAGTATTACCTTGATCCCCAAACCAGAAAAAGACCCCACCAATAAGGACAATTACAGCCCAATATCCCTGACGAACATGGATGCAAAAATTCTCACCAAAATTATAGCCAATAGGGCCTAACAGTACATTAAAAGGATTATTCACCACGACCAAGTGGGATTTATTCCTGGGCTTCAAGTTTGGTTCAACATCTGCAAATCAATCAATGTGATACAATATATTAATAAAAGAAAGAACAAGAACCATATGATATTCATAATAGATGCTGAAAAGGCATATGACAAAGTACATCATCCTTTCTTGATTAAAACTCTTCACAGTGTAGGGATAGAGGGCCATCCTTCAGTATCATAAAAGCCAACTATGAAAAATCCCCAGCGAACATCATTCTCAACGGGAAAAAACTTTACCCCTAAGGTCAGGAACCTGGCAGGGATGTCCACTATCACCACTGCTATTCAACATAAAAGTTGCTATTCAACAAGAAGTCCTAGCCTCAGCAATCACAGAACAAAAAGAAATAAAGAGCATCTGAATCACAAAGAAGTCAAATTCTCACTCTTTGAAGATGATATGATACTTTATGTGGAAAATCCCAAAGACTCCACCCCAAAACTGCTAGAACTCATACAGGAATTCAGTAAAGTGTCAGGATATAAAATCAATGCACAGAAATCAGTTGCATTTCTATACACCAACAGCAAGACAGAAGAAAGAGAAATTAAGGAGTCAATCCCATTTTCTACTGGACCCCAAACCACAAGATACCTAGGAATAAATCTAACCAAACAAGCAAAGAAGCTATACACAGAAAAGTATAGAACACTCATGAAGGAAATTGAGGAAGACACAAAGAAATGGAAAAATGTTCATTGCTCATGGACTAGAAAAACAAATACTGTGAAAATGTTTATGCTACCTTGAGCAAATTACAATTAATGCAATCCCTATCAAAATACCATCAACTTTTTTTTTCAAAGAAATGGAACAAATAATCCTAAATTTTGTATGGAACCAGAAAAGACTCCGAATAGCCAGAGGAATGTTGAAAAAGAAAACCAAAGCTGGTGGCATCACAATTCTGGATTTTAAACTCTATTACAAAGCTGTCATCATGAAGACAGTATGGTAATGGCACAAAACAGACACAGGAAAGGAAAGATGCTGGCAGGGATGTAGAGAAAGGGGAACCCTCCTACACTGTTGGTGGGAATGCAAGCTGGTGCAGCCATTCTAGAAAACAGTATGGCAGTTCCTCAAGAAACTGAAAAGACAGCTTCCCTATGACCCAACATTGTATTACTGGTTATTTACCCCAAAGATTCAAATATAGTAATCCGAAGGGTTACCTGCACTCCAATGTTTATAGTAGCTATGTCCACAATAGCCAAACTATGGCAAGAGCCTAGATGTCCATCAACAGATGAATGGATAAAGAAGATGTGAGATATATATATATATATATATATATATATATATATATATATATCAGCCTTCAAAAATGAAATCTTGCCATTTGCAATGACATGGATTGCAAACTAGAGGGTATCATGTAAGCAAAATAAATCAATCAGAGAAAGACAATTATCATATGATCTCAGTGATAAGAGGAATTTGAGAAACAAGACAGATGATCATAGAGGAAGGGTGGGGAAAATGAAATAATGACCAGAGAGGGAGACAAACCATAAGAGACTCTTAAACTAGGAAACAAACTGAAGGTTGCTGGAGGGGAGGGAGAGGGACGGATGGGGCGGCTGGGTGATGGACATTGGGGAGGGTATGTGCTATGATGAGCACTGTGAATTAAGACTGATGAATCACAGACGTGTAGTCCTGAACTAAACAGTACATTACATGTTAATTAAAAAAGAAAAGAAAAGAAATCTCCAGTACTTGCATGATTTCTAAAACCATGAACCTGGATATGGTCACCCAGGGAGCAGGCACAGCCAAATAGAGTAGAGGTTGGAGAAAAGGGAACATTAGGGCATGACACCTGCTACTTGGGTTTATTTTCTAGACCAAAATAGATTCCTGTTAGAGTTGCATCCAAATGATAAGTTACTCTAACTTGAAGTGAGAACCTGAAGACCTTTTTCCTTCAAGAAAAAGAAGAAGACATGGCAGTCAGAGACAGTATGACTTGGTCCAATACCCCAAGGGTTATTTAAGAAATAATGGGCAGGTGGTGCCTGGCTGGGGAGGTTATAGAACCCGGCTGATGGGGTGATTCGGCTGGGTTAGTGTCTACCAGCAGGGACCACAGTGCCCAGCTAGGGCTGCAGAAGCAAAAGGAGGATCCCGTGGACAGACTGAAGTAATATGCAGGGTCAGGAGAGGAGAGAATGGCTGATGTCCTTTCAGAGCTCTTTGAGAAGAGCTGAGAGAAGTGCCTGAGGATGTGCAGCAATACCTCAGAGGAGGCGGTAGGGGGCGCAGAGGAAGCTTTGCAGAGAGCCCAGCCTTTGACCTGCAAGTTCTCTTCAGCACCCCAAAAGGAGGATCCCGTGGACAGACTGAAGTAATATGCAGGGTCAGGAGAGGAGAGAATGGCTGATGTCCTTTCAGAGCTCTTTGAGAAGAGCTGAGAGAAGTGCCTGAGGATGTGCAGCAATACCTCAGAGGAGGCGGTAGGGGGCGCAGAGGAAGCTTTGCAGAGAGCCCAGCCTTTGACCTGCAAGTTCTCTTCAGCACCCCAAGGATCTCTGCACCTCTTGTTGAGAAACTCGGATTTCTACCAGTTTCCAGGTTTTATTTATTGACAAGCAGGAGCCATAGCTATACATTAGCTTAGCATTGTTTTCTTTGAAGTTTCAGCCCTTTCTCTTAGACCCTTGAGGGTACAGAGGTAGGGCAGAGAGAGTAACTCTGGGTAGCCACCCTTCCCCCCCTTCATCTGGACCACTCTCTCCTTATTCTGTTCTACATCACAGCTTCCATGAAGTTTCATCTGAAAGAAAGAGAGAGAGAGAGAAAGAGAGAGAGAGAGAAGATTTCTACAGCTTAAACTTCATTAAAAAAAAAAAAAAAAAAAACCCTACTGAACTGTGGAAAGGATAAAATGGTGGCCGAATACATAAAATCTGCAGATGTGATGTGTTTGGGAAGCACAGGATGTATTGTTTGACTGATCATCTAAACCAATTAATCTTTGAAACGGAAGACAGAGGGAGAAAGAGGAACAAACCCACAGACAACTGTGGTTTGTAACGGGGTTACTCCATTGGCCCGCTTCTCCGACAGTCCCCTATTCAAATATGAATATGCATCTTCCCGGATGACGTCAACAGTGACCTTTTAATGTATTATTATTTTTTTTAAATTCTGTGTGTCGTGAGTCCAGTTCAGTCTTAGAACACAGGCATTATTTAATTCTCCTACAGTGTTTCCAGGACTTGGCTAAACAATGGACTGGAGGTTATTTCTCTATTCAGAACACAGAAGGAAATGGGAAACCTTAGATTATCAGGTGGCTTTCTTCTTGTAAAATCATTCACCTTCAAGAAGGAGATGAAGTCAAATACTAATAGAAGAACTATGGAACGAAGAGAGGAATGAAACCTTAGGTCCCTAAATCATAAGAGGTTATGGAGTGTTACCCCATTGCCAGTGTGCCTGTCTGCCACATCTTCGAATTCCATTCCTCTCTCAACTCATAGCTTATGTCTCACCTGCTTGGCAATTTTCACGAATGGTCTGGAACCTCTTTGTCAGGGTGTCTGTGTTGCCTTGATCATGGGATTGTGCTCCGTGTTTTAGATGTCTTCTGAATCCATTTGAACATTTCAAATATTTGTTTTGTTCTTGAAGTGGTGTATATTAGATGCTTGAAAAAAACATTCACAGTGCTCTTCTGGCCAAGACCACCAGACATCGACCAAGACTCGTTGGCTCATTGCCATAAGGGAGGACACATACGATGGTCAACTGTGAAGGTGATAGAAGTGATGAATTATAGGGTCTGGGCAGGCATTGGGTGATTTGGGGGAGGGTTTAAGGAAGTGGGGACTGAATACTGTCAGGAAGTGGGGATGATTCTACGATTGGCTGTTTTCCCACATCTTATCTGGAAGGAAGGAAGACTAGCTTGAGGCTAAAACTGTAATTCTTATTAGTCAGGGAGGGAAGGGGGTTTGGGGTCATTTTTGTTTGTGTTTTCATTTTTAGACATTGTTCTGGAGTGGTCTTTTTCTGTGCTGATCCACCATAGACACAGAATGGCCTTGCTGAGTTTCGATGTTCTGTGAAATCGTTTCCATCCAGCAGGAGAACAGAGGGCCCAGCTGTGAGCTTCAGGCTGGCTCCCACTGTCAGAGACTGCACTGCTCTTTCTCAGTTTTGAATTGAATTGATTTTCAGCAGCATTATATTTTTATCAAAGATTCCTATTTGATACCCTGGGTGGGTGGAAGGCATCCCAAGGGAGGGGACCTCTGAGCTTTCTGATCTCTGATCTTCCCTTTCTTACTACACTGTAGACATTGTATAATTTCTTTTCAAGACTGCCTTTTGATGTATGGAGGGGGTTGTTCTGAACTTCAAGGGAGTATCATAATTCTTTCCTTTAACTGGAATCTCATGGTAAGGATCAAAACCCGATTTCTTCTGTATGTTAATGGGGTGCTGGAAGCTAGCCCTTAGTTTGAGTATTTCATTCTCTAAAGGGACTAGGTTACAGTGAGCATCTGTGGAAGGGGAGAGATGAGTACTATTACACAACACAGCCTTCTATGCTTGAGGACTGCTTTCTGTACCCATCCAGCATGGCCAACTCATACCACCTTAATCTGTTTGGAAGAAATGGGTGAAGATTTGCATAGAACTATGTGATCTAATCATACCTATAACATTTGTTTGGTAATTTGCTTGTGATGGATACTGACTTTTGAACAGTAGTTCATAATCCTGGCTGTTCAGAAGAATCAAAGGGGAGCTTTTAAAAAGAGATACTAGTTTAATTGGTTGGTGTGGGGCCCAAGCAGCTTACTAGCTAGCTAGCAATCCAAAACACAATAGCAATAATCACAAAAGTCTCCCGAGGTGATTCTCACGAACTCACTGTAAAATAAGGATCCTTTATTTTGAGTTGATAGTGTGCACTATCGTTTGAGGAGGTCAAGAAAGATTTGTAACTCTAGGTATCCAGACTTGGCATAATTTGTCTTGAAAGAGTGATAACTTGTTTGCTTAGACCAACGCATTTAGCATGACTGGCTCTTGGAAAAGCAGGACTAAGCTATGGGCTCAAGTGAAGAATGAATTGTCTTAAAGCAGAACTGCTTTCTATAAGGCTGTGGTGAGTTAAAATGATTCTGCTTCCTTGGTCATCCCCACTGCCTTATAAACAGGATGAGGGAGCAGCGGCAGTAAAAAACAGGAGCATCAGTGACTGGAGCTGGGTGGACAAGCAGTCATATAAACAGAGTCTTGGAGGAAACTGTGTTTACAGCTGCTGAAAGGGAAGCCCTAACCCCTGAAGTGACTGGGGGCCTTGGTGCCTATAAATAGTCAGTCAGGTTATTTCCAACATATGATAATAACTCCACATCAATAAGTATCTTCAAGCCTTATGGAATGGAGATTAATCATTGGTTTGACACCTATTCAGCTCTTGGTCCTACTTAGAGTTTCTGCAGTAACATTGTAGATGAAACCATATGACTTCCTAGTGAAACCTATGACTTCCTAGTGTAAATAGCAATAGTTTGTTTCAAATGGCTGAATTCTAACATTTAAACCCTAAAGGAGCAAGTGACGGGGGATGTATATGTTAATTCATGTAACTCCACCTCCTTTGTGAAGGCCAGCATAAAAGGCCCTTCAAAGTGTTCCTGTGTGGGGCACCTGGGTGGCTCAGACAGTTAGGTGTCTGCCTTCGACTCAAGTCTTGATCTCAGGGTCCTGAGATCAACCCCTTCATCAGGCTTCCTGCTCAGTGGAGAGTCGGCTTCTCTCTCCTCCCCTGCCTCCTCCACTCTCCACCCTGCTCTTTCAATCCCTCTCAAATAAGTGGATAAAATCTTAAAAAAAAAAAAAAAAGTGTTCCTGTGACCCTGATGGTAGTTATTGCCCCAGAGAAATGGATTATATTTGTTGTAGAGGAAAGCATAGACTGAGCAATTTAATGTGGTATATATGCATGTAGATAGATAGATGTATCTGTCTATCTATATTTGCTGAAATTAACGTGTATGTATTGACTGATATGTTGTATACATAGAAAGTTGTTGGACTCATAGTTCATTATGTTAATAAGTTGGGTTCCTGGGATACATTATTACCTCTCATTACATTCTAAAGGGAGGTTATTAAGAATTTTATTTTAGTAGAAGTATGCTATGGGATGTCCCAAATTTCAAAAGTATTAACTTCCATTTTTTGGGGGGGGTAGGTAATATAATTGAGTGGTTAAGATTGACGAATCTGGAGCCACACCTCTTTGGTTTAAATACTCACTGTATCACATAGGAGCTCTGTGTGATCTTGAGCATGTGACTTACCATCTCTGTACCTCATCCCCCATCTGTAAAATGGGATGGTAACAGCACTCGTGGCACTGTGAGGGTGGGATGATTTAATATACTCCAACATCTGGAACAGGACCTGGCACAGCGAGCACTTATAAATGGCAGGTGCTTTGATTCTTGGTCTTTCAGAGAGAGTTGAATAGGATGAAATGGATTTTTCATTGAGCAAGGGAACTTGCTGAAACAATCTCTGTTCCTTGAAGATGTTTTTCTGAAATGACACCTGGCTCAGGGCCAGTGAAGTTGTGTGCTAAAAACCTGTTCTAAGGAATGGGACTCAGGGGACCCCGAGACTATGCCCGTTTGCTTTCCTGTCACTTTACCTTGTAATTCCTGTGACTTGTGAAGTGGAACAATAATTTCTTTGAATAGAAATCTCTCTGTTTCCATCTCAAGATGGAAAAAAAAAACAAACCCCAAGTCTATTAAAATAATTTCAGAAAGATGTACCTCCTTTATTTGTGATTATTGGTGAATAATACTGAATTATCTGCTGTAGAAGGTGCTTTCATTGGCATGGAGGACCCTGAGGGACAGCAAGGACATCTGTAGTCAATATCACACACTTCCTGTAGTCAATATCACACTTCCTGCATGGCTTGATAAGTTTGACTCTTTGGACTCGCTACTCAAAGTGCCAGGTGAGGCAAAGCTCACTTGGGGCCCTTTCTGGAAAGAAGGCCTTACCAGGAGCTCTTCAGAGGCTCTGTGAGGGCCAGTGGCCTGGCTGGATGCTCACTGGTTTGCAATTGCTAAGCACCTTCTTTAAAAGTGGCAAGAGGAAATCATTACCAAGAGACCATCCGTGGACCCCAGGAGACTGAGGGGAATGTTTCCACACTGAGGCAGTTTGCTGGTCTTTATTTTTTTTTTTAAGATTTTATTTATTTATTTGATAGCACAAGTAGGCAGAGCAGTAGGCAGAGGGAGAGGGAGAAGCAGAGTCCCCATGGAGCAGGGAGCCTGATGCAAGGCTCAATCCCAGGATCCTGAGATCATGACCTGAGCCAAAGGCAGGTGCTTAACTGACTGAGCCACCCAGGTGTCCCTGCTGGTCTCTCTTAATAAAGGAAATTAAACTGGCTGATGATGTTTCATGAGCTTGGATGCTAGAGAGTAAATGGAAAAGAGTTCAATGATATTTGTGGGTTCATATCTGAAGAGACAGGATAATTAGTTCCATTTTGATTGTCTTTAAGTGATATGGCCATGGAGTTGAAACAGGAAGGTCCCATTAGTTAGTACCCATTGTCTAAATAATAATAACGGCAAAACCCAAAATGAAGTTTTATTGTATATTTATCACACCCTGGCATGTTTCTGAGCTTAACATATTAGGTATTACTCACTTAATCCTCACAGCGAACCCGTAAATAATCACTATCAACTCAGCGTCTCAGAACATGGGTGGTAGGATATTCTAAGTTGGGAGGCACGTGGTAGAGAGAGCACTGCTGGGATTTACTCAAAGGCATAAGATGATTTAGAGATCACAAAATCTGGATGAAATCCAGGTGTTCGGACCCTCTCTCTCATGATCTGGCATTTCTCCAATGAAAGAGTTTTAAAACCAGAAAAGGCGAGGAACTCCTGAATAGGGAAGTATTTTTATGTAAGGCAAATCCTGTTCATCTATTTATTTAGTGCCCTTCCCTGAAACTACCATTTTCTGTCAGTATTATAAATGCACACAAGCTAATTCAAAGATTTTTTTAATAAAACAAGACAAAAAGATTAGCTTGTTACGTGGCTGTGTGCTAATCCTGGAAATTGTGGGGGGGGGGCTTTTTTCTTCATAGGAACTATATCCTGTGAAGAAAAGATTTACATAATCCCTAATGCTGCCCTGCAGTCCTGGGTGAATTACATTTTTCCATTATAGTCCTTGCTCCCCCACATTCTTGCTCTGACCCTGAAAAAATAGCCTAATTTTCTACCAAGAAAAGGAGGTCATTAGTTTGTGTCTGGAAACAGCGAAGGAATTACTGAGCTATTTACAAGCTCTGCACATGTGGAATCAATCTTATTTTCCATTGGATGGTTCAAAAATGTATTCAAATTATGTAGTTTTGAAATTCTAAACTCTAGAATTTATTTCTCAATAGAAAGCTTTTTAGGACGGCGTGCCTAATGGATATCCCTTTTAGTGAATTTGAATAACAAATTGTTTGTAAGACTACATAAGCAGTCTTAATTTATATTTTATTCCTGTTTCCTGAAGGTCAGTCAGTGTAGGTCTGGCGATATGTTACTATTCCCTCCCTATTGGGGAGGTAAGGACTACAGAAAATTCAAAGAAAATCAGGGTAAGAACATTTCCCTCAATTTTGTTAGGATCCTGTTTTGATATTTGCACATGCATTGGAAAACATAACTAGTCATAATCTGATTTCCATGCTAGGTTTTTCTTAAAGAATATGACAAGGATTAAGCACATTTGAGTTTTCCAGTGAGAACTTTGAAGCAATAAACTGAAGGGAAATAAATGATTAACATAGAATGGGTTATCTATAATAGTTCCTGAGATGAAATACCACAAAATCTGGCTGATTTAGGTTAAAATATGTAAATTTCTTGAAGTTAATGAAATGCAAAGTGAGATTTCAGCTATGTACGGAACAAGATCCATATTCCTGGCCTAGTATAAACTTCCCCCATGTGTTAGTAATAAAGAGGCTGGAGGTATGAAAGAGACCTAAAGGTTGTTGCAGGGAATTACTATTAGAATAACAATCTGCGCTTCTGCACAGGACCCTTGCATATGTAATATCTTTTGATCTTTGTAGCAGTGTCAGCATTAGGTATCATTACCTCTATTTTACAGATTAGAAAGGTCAGGTATGCAGAGGCTAATAGAAACAGTACAGGGAAGAGAGCATTGTCCATGAAAAGAAAGTGGCCTTTGGGGATGAGAGGAATGGATGGAAAAGCCCAGTCCACCTCTTCTTGCCTCCTTGAGCTCTGGATACCTCCTTAAGCCTATCTAAATCTTATCTGTAAAACGGGATCATTCCATAGATCTCACAGAATTGCTACCAGCGCCAAAGGCAATAATGCATTTGGAAGGCCCCACCCAGTCTGTGCTTAGCCGTTTTCTGGAAGATGGGGGTGTGGAAGTTGGGACCCTTCAAACCCAGTGCATTCATTCTGTGGTTGAGATCTCATTTCTGCCATTCATGACATGGAGACCCACTTTCCTGGGTGCTGTTGCTGAAGCCATAGGAAGCCCCTGCCCAGAGAGGAGCCAAAGCGACTGCTACCCCAGGCAGGAATCACTACCTTCTTGATGCCTTCCCTCATCTGGATCTCACCATTATTATCCCAAGTAGTAAAGATCTACACATGTCTGTGGACAGTAAGAATTACTTGGTCCTGCCACTTATGTTTTATAAGCTTGGCTTTTTCATACTTTGTGGGTACATGTGTTCACCAGCTGTAAGAAGCTACTCCATCCACGTACAGTTTCTTCCAACCCACAGCCCCGGTTTACCGGCCTCCCCCGTGTGCGTGGTTAGGGCTATGTTGATTTGGGACACACCACAGAGGTACAGATTTTGGCGCCAGCTACATCACACAGAAAGCCTATGACAAAGTGGGAACAGGAGCCCACGGTACGCATGTCTTGGCCACTTCCCTCCCTGGGCCGGCGAGCCTCGTCCGGGCCCTTCCTGGGCAGACGGCGGCATCTTCACTCCTCTGCACACTCCAAAGTCTATTTTCCCGGGATCCCACCTGCCCAGGTCTCCGCTCACTGGCCCCTTCCCAGACAACTTGTATTTAGCTCTGAAGACAAGGGTTTGCTTGATCTAGACAGGAATCAAAGGGGAGGGCAGACTGCTGGGGCCTGAAAAGGGGAGGAAGAACCCAAAAAAGTGGCCTGGTAGAAGCTACAGGAAAGTCTCTGACCTTGAGGTCCTCAGAGACAAGGCGTTCTAACCCTGATGGTGACAGAGTTGAAATAAAATATAAATGCTTCCAAATATCTGTTGCCAGGAAGCAGATGACATGCTAAATTACTCTGCAGATTGACTACTTAATTCAGCGATTTCCTGAGTCAGGAGTTGCCAGAAGAGCCATTTTGTCCTTTCTGGCAAAAAAGCCGCTGGGACTGCTGTCTCCAGTCCTCTTTCCTGTGCTTCCTGCGTAGGAAGGCCTGTTTCCTGCAGGGAGATGCCTGATCAGACAGCACTATTTTAGTAGGCTGGGGACGAGGTAGCAAGTGAGGTCTTTCATTTGGTATTGATTTGTGGCCGGCGTGAATGTCAGACGTATCGAAGAAGTACAGATCCTTTTAGAAAATGTAAAATAATGAATCAGAAGCAAATAAGATCCAGTAAAGTTTCAAGAAGCTGCCTGGCCACATTTTCACCTCTTTGGTTTGATTTGATTTGCTTTTTGGAAATTTTTGAATTTTAGTACAGTTGACACACAATGTTATATGAGTGTCAGGGAATGAGGTAGTGATTCAGCATCTTTATATGACCATTGTGCTATGCTCACTGCAAGTGTTCATGTGTCTGACTTCATAGTTTTGAGAAGCCTGCTTTATTTTTTTGTGTAGATTACTCTGTTTTAGTTTTTGGTTGCCCCCCCTTTTAAAGATTTATTTATTTGTTTTAGAGAGAGAGTGTGTGGGAGTAGGGGCAGAGGGAGAGGTGGAGTCCCAAGCAGACTGTGAGCTGAGGGAGCAGCATGATGTAGGACTTGATCCCATGACCCTTGAGATCATGACCTGAGTCGAAACCAGAAATTGGACACAACTGACTGACCAACCCAGGTGCCCCACTCCGTTTTAGTCTTAATGTAGTTCTTCAGAACTGAATTGTGAGCAATGGGGTTAATATTTAATGCTGCTATGGGGTCTGATGTAGGTGAGAAATGACTTCGGGAAGACAGGCTACCAGGAGGCCGGAGCTTTGGGGCTTGCCTGGAGCCAGAGGGGGCACTACATAGAATCTGACGGATGAGCTGTTTGTATCCGGGCTTGTAACAGCTTGTCTGTGTTCTTTTAGCCTTACCTTCACCTTGTCTCTAAAGAAAGGGAAAGGGTTGACTATGATGCAAGTAATTCAGCAAAGCTGAAGAAATACAAAGGTCAGAATATTTAGGCAAAAGGAAAGTGAGGGTGGGAAGCAAACTGGAACCACAAATGAATTTGTTCACAAAACATAGACAGTGACCATTTATTTCTTCTAAAAACTTGTTTGGCTTCGATTCCACATGACCTTGTGTTACTACTGTGTGCGTGCCTTGACCACTTAATTAGGTCGTTAGTTACTCAAGGGCAAGGCCTCTGTCTTGGGTTCCTTGAATTCCATGTCTTGTTCAGCACCTTACTTGTGGTCTGTGCTGCTGAAATATTTGTTATTATTCATGGTGGCAATTGCATTTTTTTTCATTCCCTAGTTTCTCTATTGGAACCCCTGATATTGCAATGTCCTTAAATACATTGGCAATTACTTTGAGAGTTCCTTTGGATCAAAGGGCATCAACTGCCTTTAAGCAAATTTGGGGTCACTTGGTTGAGGTTTCTAATTTCTATCTTTAGGTATTCACTCCAGCATCTGGGTGTTGGTCAGAAAGTTTCCCATCACTAAATGTTTGTGCAAAAGAAAATATCCATTGGGGGCACCTGGGTGGCTCAGTGGGTTAAGCATCTGCCTTCAGCTCAGGTCATGATCTCGGGGCCCTGGGATGGAGTCCCACATTGGGCTCTCTGCTCAGCAGGGAGCCTGCTTCCCCTTCTTAGTCTGCCTGCTGCTCTACTTGTGATCTCTCTCTGTCAAATCAATAAATAAAATCTTAAAAAAAAATGACCACTGACCATGGAATGTTGTAGAAGGGATTCCTTCCTTGTAGAGGGAGTGCCTCATTGATTCTACTCATATCGTAATTTCGTATTTTACCACAACAATGATTTTGCAATTGAAGTGCTACAGTTTATTCTCAGATTTTGTATTTTTGTAATTCTAAAGGAAAGAATATGAAATATTCTTAATAGATATCTTAATAGATAGCTTTACAGTTTCTGCCTTTGACTTTTTGGGCACTGTGTTCCAGTGGGAGGGTTATATAGGTCTGAGGGGGTCTCTGGATACATCATCAGCCAGTCTGGGATTTGTTGTCACCTTTCCAAAAGAATGTTAAAAAAAAAAAAAAAATTATGAAGCTTTCCCTTTGGCTTTTTCTGAGTGCACTGGTGAAAAGTTCAAGGAGAAAAAATTAACTAAAATGTGGTTTTGGTAATATTTTTATTAAAACATGTCAGTCTACTCCATTTACATAGGTAATGAATAATTCTAGTATATATCAACAATTGATAATTAGCCTAGTGTATATCCAAATAAAAGGGAAAAAAATCTCTAAACAAAATTAACTCACCTTATAAATATAGCATGCATGATTATAAATTTTATTCTGTCTTAATCTGCATTTTGAGCCTTTTTCTTATTTGTAGTTCATAGTCGTTCGCCAATTTAAAATAGAGAACAGATCTCATCTGGAAGAATAAATGGGAAAAATAGAATAAATGCTTTTGAAGAAAGGAAGAGAGTTGTAAGACATGAGGGGGAACTCTCTACATGTTCAGCTGTATTCTAAAGCTGTAATATGTAAATCAGTGTAGTGCTGATAAGAAGTATAGACTGCTCGGTGAATCAAGTAGTCTAGAAATAGATCATATCATAAAAGATCATGTAATATATATAAAGATGACATCCGAATCACTTTGAAGAATATTAAAAAATATGATGTCAGAACAGTTGGTTAATTATTTGAATAAAAAACCTGTTAGATTCTTATTAATTTACATAAAATAGATAAAGATAGATAATACAGCTATACACTAAAATAAAACTATTAAGCAGCTGAAAGAAAATACAGGTTCTTACTTATTTGATCTCATGAAAATAAATTTTCTAAGGAATGAAAAAAAGAAGTCTCAAAGGGACAATTCTTACATTTGACAACATAAAGAACCTTTAGAAACTTTGTATGTCTGTAAAAAATATTAATTGACTTTTAATAGCAAAAGGCATTTAATATTGGCAGCATATACAACAGACTATGTTACCATCATTATATAAAAGACTCTTATAAATATATACAAAAATATGAAAATACCAATATATCAAGTAAAACTATTAAACAGTTAACTGAAAAAAAAATGCTCACATGACTAATAAACATCACAAATTCAGTCATTGATCACCAGAAAAATGTAAACCAAATCGGTAATACATTTTTCTTCTATCAAATTATCAGAAACTTAATTATGATACTCTGTGTTGTGAGGCACTTAATTCGCAGCTGGTAGGGATATAAATAAATATTGTTTTCTGGAGGACAATTTTGAATATATATTTAAAAGTCTTAAAAATTTGTGCTTTGATCCAGAAATTCTCTTTCTAGGACTATATCTAAAGGAAATAGTAAGAGATGGATACAGTGATTTAGGTGCAAGTACAGATAGTCATGTGGCCCTGTGTCTTATGATATAATACTGGGAAAACAACAGAGGTTCAACAGCAGGAAAATAATTAAATAAAATGTGATAGATCGTATCATGGCCTAATTATTATGCACTCTTTAGGAGTTGTGTTCCTAAGAATAATGACAAATGAAATGCTAATAATATATTCTTAAGTTAAAGAAAAAACAGGATACAAAACAATGTGATCTGAATATTAGAGGGGGTGGAAAGCACAGAAAGGCAAAAAAAAAAAAAAAAACCCAAAAACAAACAAACAAAAAATGTGTGTGTGCATAAATTAAGAAAAACAAAAATAACAACAGGAATAAAAGAAACCGGATGATAACCAGAGCTTTTTTTTCCTTCATACTGAGGGCTAATGGATTTTTTTAATATTTAAATTTTATACTTTTCCCAGTATTTGAAATTTTTATTTTTATAGGCAGAAATAAATCTCAGAGTAACTATTTCTTTTTTGTTTGTTTGTTTTGTTTTTGTTAAGAGCACACGGAAACAAATTTTTGGGTGGTGTGGGTGATAAACTTTCCCAGGGTACAGTATTGCTGTCCCATGACAAACAGGGCTTATCTGTTCTTTCCAGTCAAGACACCAAGAGAGTTTCTGTTCAAGTGCCTCTCCTAAATAATACATTCAACTTGGTGGTTTATAAGGTCGATAAAAGGGTTGCTTAAAAAATGAACCATGTGAAAAATGAAGCATGGCCAGTGACTAGGGAATGATTCACCCACAATGGGTCTTTTATTCTGTAGACCTGGTTCTCTGTTCCTCTGGCTCTTCTCTCACTCATAGTGCAGTGTGATGGGGTCAGTTGGATGAACTCTTGCATTCACACCTTCTGAACATGCCTGTCCAGGGGTGGGTCCTTTTCCATGATCACCAGGGACAGAAGTCCCCTGATGGAGAGCTCATCCAACAGAAATTGCTACTCAGCACAGCAAACTTGGCTAGAGTCCTAAGTGTGCATTAATTATTGATCAAAGAGGGCTTTCTTTCCAGCCCCACTGTGTCTTCTGTTCCCATGAGGTTAAAGGTGAGAAGATCTCAAGTAAATGATTTCAAGTTCTCTTTTAGAAGATTCTGGGCACTGCTTTGTTACATAACTAACAATGTATAATTAAAAAAGGACAGAAGGGTTTTTTTTTTTTTTTTTGGTCTAGAATTGGATTAAACATAATCCTTGGATCATGACACAAATGCATCATTGTCTCTGTGAGACACTTATTTAATTTAATTAATTTTATAATGCAGTAATCACCCATGAACTTACTACCTCATAACTTTCATCTAGCCAACGGTCCTCCACAATCTTATTCTTTGCTTCCTCCTCTGTGAGGTAACCACATCCTAAATCCTGTACTCATTAATTACTTGCTATCCTTTTTTATATTTTTTCAGCTAATCTCTACATATTCCTCAGTAGCTTAATTTTTATTTTTTTTACTTTATATAAAATAGTATCAGCCTTAGATAATCTTTCAGATTCATCCATATTGTTGCATGTTCATTGCCTTCTGTTTCATATCTTATCATGACTTTATCACAGGTTGTTCCTCTACTCTCTCGTTGATGGACATTTGGGCTATTTCCAGATTTTTGTTATTGTGAACCATGAACACTCTTGTATATATCTCCTGATAAACATGTTTAGAATTTCTCTTGAATATATGCTTAGGAATGAAATAGCTGGATTGCAGGGTATGAGAATGTTTAACATTAGGACCTAATGCCAAAACATTCTGCAAATAGCTTTACTGACTTACATTCCAACCAGTAATGTTTTAAAAAATGCTTTGCGGATATAGCTTCTTCAGCATGATTTGTTATCAGACTCTTTAACTATTGCCAGTTGAGTAGGTATAAAACAATATTACACTGTGACATTGAATTTTTATTTCCCTGAGCTGAAGTTGGACATTCATTCATGTATTTATTGGCCAGAAGCAATTCCTCTACTGTGAAGTGATTGATCGTATCTTTTGTCTATTTTTCTATTGAGTTGTTTCCGTTTTTCTCTTAGCTTATTGACCTCCTTTATATATTCTCGATACTAATCCTTTGTTGGTTGTGTATGTTTCAGATATCTTCTTTCAGTTTTTAATTTGTCTTTTCATTCTGTTTAAGGTGGCCCTTCATAAATTTCTTAATTTCAATTCCTTAATTTTAATAAGGTCAAATTTAGGCCTTTTTTGCTTTCAAAATTTAGCACGTTGTGTGTTTTAAATTCTTTATTACTTGAAAGTCTAAAACTATATTTCCTACTAAGAGTTTTAAAGATTTTGACATTTAGAGAGGGATGTTTTCTTCCACTTCAGAGCTTAAATTAACCTCAGTCCCTTAAAGATCCAGTGAAATTGAGAACAGTATCTATTGAATCAGACAATGTACAGCAGAAAAAGCAGCAGCACCTGATGAATCTAAGATGCTTAGTAGAGATGGTCAAGGTGCCCTGTGATATCCAGGTCATGGGGCCCTGGTTAGGAGTAGAAGAAAGGAGTATATCTGCATTCAGTAACTTACCAATTTTCAGACCAGACTTGATTATGTATATCTGGGGACTCCCAAAATAGCCATGTGATCATTAACAGGCTTGAACTTTTTTACTGGATGAGAGAAAGTAACAGTAATTGGACCATATCAGTGACCCAAGATCATTAAGGAAAAATTGAATTACACTAACTTCAGAGACATTTCATCTGTTTCTCCAAGTTCAAGTCTAATTTTCCTGTTCAGGGCGTTTCAAACTTCTTCTACATATTTATCTCTGTTGCATTCTCTCCCCACTATGCATCTTTGTAGTAAGAAGAGTTTTATAGGCATCTGTGGGAAAATGAAAAAAATCTGGCTATTTGCTAGAAGTCTCTCTTTCCTTACTCACTTTTTCCCTTTTAGTTGTGTCCTGTTTATTACTATATATGTCACCCCCCCCCCCACCCATTTCTTCCTTTGCTTCCAGAGCCACTTGAGGCACTGGGGGCAACAGGCAGACTTGTGATTCCCCTTCTGTGTTCCTGAGGCAGGGCTAGTGGCTACACTGGCTGCTCTCTTGCTGGCATACAAATGCATTGTCTTGCAAGCACTGCTTGTGATTCGAATTGCAACAGGTGCCTTTAGAGTGGGCTCTGGCTTCCTGCTACCGGATTTGTTTCTGTTTTACTTTGGACAATAGTCGTGGATACTAGCACCTGGAACTATAAAGAATAGTGATTAGGGTACCATTAAATATCCCCAGACTTTAAATAGCACTTGTATGACAACTTCCTGTCAAATGAAAGACTGTTTATGACATCCTTATAAAGGCAAAAGCTCTCCTCTACTTTTTAGCCTTTGCAAGCTGGCCTTTGAAGCAGGTACCATGTCTTTGATCTGTGGCACATTTAGTAGTAATTGTTGCTGGCCTCTAGAAATTCGTGTGCTTTGGGGAAATTTGGCACTAAAAACTAAGGATTCTTTGCAACATGATTTAACTATGTAAAAAGTCCTGTGAGTTTGATTATAGGGATAAATACATAACCATAAATAAATAGGTTGATGAGTTTTAACAAAAAGACATTAGAAAAATTTAAAGGCAATAAGTCAATCCTAAAGCAGTTTTTAGGTGGTAAAATGGGGTTATGATCTGGAATTAACTCTAAAGTTTCCAAAGCCAAGGCTAAAATGAAGACAATTTCTCCAGCAAAGATATGGCCCTTGGGTCAGGGTCTTACAGAGTAGAGAAATATTTAGCCAACACATGAATGAAGAGATGATCAACATCATTAGTGGTTAGGGAAAGTTCAAACCACAACAAATACTATTTTATACTCAGATGATCGACAGAAATTTTAAAGTCTGGTATTACCAAGGAGGGGAATTGATGGGGGTCAAAACAGGACCTGCATGCTTTGGGTGAGAGCACACATCAGTGCAAAATAGTTTGACATTATCTCTTGGATTTAAACAGTATGTATCCTTTTCCCAAGCAATTCTGCTCCTGGGTGTATACTCAAGGGAAACTTATGTATCAATATGTACAAGACATGTATTTTAAAATGTGTAATTTCATTGTTCATCACAGCAAAAAACCTAGGATCCAGCTCAAGCACCCACCAAGACTGTGGGTTAATGAATATTCATGTGATAGCTGTTGGGCAGGAGTCAAAGATAGGGAACTACAGAGACATGAAATAACATAGATGAATCAAAGTTAAAAACAACTGAACTCAAAATATATACTCTGTAAGGGGTACATGTACATGCTGAAATACTACTTGAAAAGGAACTGAGGGATTTATGAACAAGGGATGCAGGATAACATTTTTCTTCCATCGGTGGAGTATGGGGACTGGGATGATGGAAATGGCGAAGTTGGCTGGAGTTGGGTCAAGGTTCTAACTTTTGTTCTGAGAAGTTCATCTCTGGCTGCTTAGTATATTTATTAGAAATAGTCAACTGAAAAACTAGTAAGAACAACTTCTACCTTATTAGTGATAGAGGTAGTCATGGTTGATTCCATTCTCTCTCTGTGGGGTCTATTGTTGAAATAGAAAAAGTTCTTAGTTCTGAGTTTCACAAAGAATAAAAAGTGGTAGAAAGCACAGGGTCATGACAAGTTTGAATTCTGATTCTGTCCCTTATTGGCCATATGATCTTAACCAAACTTCTTGATTGCTTTGACTTTCTCATCTGGAGAAAGTCTCAAAATGGAGATATATTTGTGCCTTCCCAGTAGTGTCGTGATGAGAACTTACTAGGATCACACTTGTAAAATGTGGTGAATTTAGCTTAGTGCCTGGGGTGGGTTAAGTACTCAAAAAATGTTGGCTGATAGCATTATTAAAGTTGTAACAGTAATTACCTTTTATTACTTGGGTGGATGAGGGTACAAATGTAATTTCTCCCTTATTTAGTTCTGTCCCAATTCACGAGTCTTTTCCCGTTATCCTAGTCACTGTAGTCTATTTTCCCTCTTCAGTCCTAGGTTAGGATTGAGAGCTCACCCAGATCAGCTTGGGAGAAGAAAGATCCCTCCCTGTTTGAACTGCACATCTATTCCTTTGGCTTCTTGCTGCCACTAAATGGGCAGTCTCTGGGGGAATGGAATTAGCCAAGAAATCTTTGACTATATAAGGTGCTGGCAGATGCCTACAATTTCTTATTTAGGCAACTCGGGTAATCAGAGAACTGAGAAGATGGGAAGGATGATTTGGTTTTTGGCAACCTAAGTGTGGAAAATAAAAGTTTTCTGGTTGAAATGATTTCTTTCTATAGATATAATACTTTTAAAACCTGAAAGAGCTCATATAAGGGGAAAAAAGTATCTCTACCACATTTTTCTCTATGCCAGTCATAAGCAATGCTAAATAGAAACTGAATTTTTTTCATCTACTGATACTGCATTGATGTAAAGAATTTGGTAGATTCTATTCTTTCCAGTAACAGTTAAATCATAGAAAAAAACCAATTCATTGGTAATGGAATTCTAAAATTATAACTATACAATTATATAAAATTACAAATAAGATTTCTATACGGAAGTTCTAATCCAGGTACAGAATGGGATGCTAATTACATTTTTAATGGTTTGAGGTTCCCATGTGTGAAAAAAAATGTGGTAAAATGAAAAGGAAAATCAAATTATATATATTTTTAAAAGATCAGTTCTGATAGTTGCTGGGATTTTATTGTTCCATTAAAAAAAATCTGCATTAAGCTAAAAGATAAGAATTTGCCCTTCCTGCAAAAGGTGAATAAAACAACATCTAAATGGCCGTAAAAAAAAACAAAAAAAAAAAAACAAAAAAAAAACAACCATGTTTCATAGCCATTTTTCCATTTATTTGTAAAAATCCCAAGTTAAGTTACTTCAAAAGAAATTTGAGGAGACCTCTGCCCTTGGCTGTGTGCAATTTCAATTGAAAATCGCTGTCAATGATGCTTAAGGAACTGTGGGGTAAGGAGATGTGTTCTGAGCCTGGATAGGGACGGGAAAATGGCCCAGTTTTCAGAAAGGGAAAGGAATTTAGACTCTACAGACTACAAAACAGACAATTTGATATTAATACTGACAAAACTTTGGAAAAGATTGTCATGTTGAGCCCATAGAAAGGGAAGAGGTGATCATTTAAGTCTGAGTGAGATGAATAAGAACTCTCGTGAGGGACCTCACTTCCTTTTGATAGGGCCACTGGACTAGCAGATGAAGCAACACGGGGTCTGGTCTCTCCATGACTCTGCAACTGGATGGGAGGGCCAATGTTTTGGAACCCAAAATCACACAAGCTTGACAGGATAGAACAATAGGCCAAATCTAGCATGATAAAAAATAAAAGGGAGTTTTGTCGACCTTAGTTCCAGAAAATTAGTAACGTAAACACAGGAGGGGTGGGCAGATTGCAAACCAACCGAGAAGGTTAAGCAGGTTATATCCTACATACAGGCATCCTTGGCTGAGGGCAAGAGTAGGACTGTGTCCATCCAGAGAGGGTGCCCCTTCCTAATTTGCAAAAAAGTTCCATAGAACATAAGGTTCTTGAAAAAGTGCCAGTTAGGGATTTTTAGTTAACTACACAGTCAATGGATTACTGCTTGAGTGTGATTGTCCAGACTGGGGAGGGCATTTCTTGAAGTATCATGTCCCGAACAGGGGTGGTCAGTGTCCAAGCCAAGCCAGGTACACTGAGAGTAGAAAAAAAGGACATTGCTAAATTGGAACATAACTAGAAGAGAGAGGTGAAAAATATCTGGAAACCATGGTCTCTGAGCAATAGTAAAGAGAAGAATGTTTAATTTGAGGAAGGGAAGACATAGGGGGCGGTGATGGATTCCACTACCAAATTAAGCATGAGCACGGGACATGGGAAAGCAGAGCATCAGGGACTAAAAGGAAATTAAAGAATGGTGTTTTAAAAAAGATTGGCATTTGAGATTTAATTTTTTTTCATTAAAAGACAGTTTTGAACTAAATTTTCTTCCCTTATTTTACAATTCAATGTTTTAAATTTTTTAATTACAAATCACCTGAACAGCAGAGAGCCCCATAATCTTTTTAATGCTTATGGCATCTAAAGCCTTAACCAATATCATACAGGATAAAAAACTTTCATCAATTTGACTTGTCCAAAAATGGAACGGGTAATGTGATACAGTTGAGCTCCTTGTTGTTGCCAGAGTGGCCAAAACTAAGAGTGAGCACCCCTTCTCGGGTGTGACAAAAGGCAGTTTGTGCATGGATAAAGCATAGGTCTAGATGGCTTTTAAGGACCTTGCCCATGCTAATATTTTATGGTTCTCAGAAAAAGCAATTTCTCTTAAGAAAAAGGAAACCTGAGATCGCTGGTCTGATTGTCTGGTCTTTTGTAAAAAAACTCCAGAAATAGAAATTGTCTTACAACTTGCAAAGCAAAAATCTGGGATGTATTCAATATTTCCTTCTTCTTTCTGAGTGATTTACTAGGGTCACTTCATGAATCCCCTTCTCGGACCTTGAGTATCACTAATTAAGTGTTGGGACATGGCATTGCAAGGTCTTGGTTTGGTCTTGGTGAGAGCTAGTTAGCTTTTAAAGGTTGGATTTCCATGCAGGCAGATCACCTAGCAGCTACTTTTTGGGTATCAACTTTATTGAAAACTGCAATTGTCTTCACTGAATATGTTCAGAGTAGCAAGTGGACAATGGAGGGTGGATGGATAAGTTAATATTTACCTTTCCTGCTAGAGAAGTAGTGTGAAGCCTCATTCTCCATATGAATGTTGGGGAGCTGCAGCACCTTCTGTTTATTCTGCGTCCCAATGAGACTATCATCTGGAAGTCACTATCCTTTACTACTCCTTTGTTTGGGTCTATTTGCAAAAACATCAAACACACGTTTCCTGATACCGTATCTATGGGGATATCTATCTATCTATCTATCTATCTATATATATATATATACACATAATAGAGAAGAATTTGATTTTCCTTGGTTACATCGTTATTCTGTCCCCCACCCCGCCTAGGGGGATGTACAGTGTAGCTGAAGAGAGGGCAGTGAAAGGTACAGGCAAAATCGCTCAGAGTTGGCCATGGTCCCAGTGTGCTCCCACTTCCCCACCTCCCCCATGAGCTACTTGACTCTAAATCCCATTGCTGGCTTATGCTGGGGACCTGGAAAGAAGGGCCATGAGGCAAACTTACGTGGAATACCCTTATCCTAATGAAATAAGACAACATAAAGTAAAACGAGCCTTGAAGGGAAAGAGAAATCAAAAGAGGGAAGTCTGAGGATTCAGTGGTTCAAGAAGGAGACTGTCACGCCCCTGTCATTTTGATAATTTGCGTTGCATTTCTCTATAATGGCCGTCTTAACAAGTGGAGGCATCTGGAATACTGCTCTGATTTACATGAGTAGTGATCACTATCTCAACAAACACTCTGAACTCCTTGTTGTTGGCTCAAGATCAGGGAAAACAGAACTTTCTAGCAGGGTTAACCTGGAACAAACAGGATCATTGGAACTTTCTGCATTCGTGGAGCAAAGTCAAAGATGGGGGAATTTTGAGATGCTACACTCCTCCAAAGTCAGGGTGCATTGTCTAAGAGAACGGCATTGCTCTATGCCAGTGTGTGCCAAGTGCACACTTAACTGTGTAAGGGAGGTGAATCACTAGTACTTTGTATTTAAGGGACCTACTGTTAAGTAACATAAGCCTTGACCCTCATCCCTTAATAATCCAAGTGGAGCTCTGGCACCAGGTCTGCCTCTAGACCCACAGACAGAGTTACACAACTTTGCTCCTTAAGTCTCTTTGCGTGTGATTGTGACTCCAGGTCGATGCTTGTGGTAGTTCCTCAGCCTGGACGCTGTGTACAGCTCTGGATGACAAAGATCAGTAGCCTTTTTGGGCATGGCATGTTGCAGTAAGAAGTATGGAATATTAGGACAAAAGACAACATGAGGAAGCATTTGGGGGGGAGCCAAAGGGGGTGGGTAGCAGTAACTAAAGAAACAAAGTGGAGTAAGAATCAGCCCCAGTTGATAGATATGATCAAACAATTCAATGTGATTTCTCTGTCTCTGGAGCAAAGTCATTCTGAGATTTAGGAACATTCCAGGGTTTCTTTATCAATTGGGTCAAATACACACATTCCTTCCACTTAAGTAAACTGTGGTTCTACCTAAGGCTCTGGAAGGCTAGTCAGATTTCTTCCACTTAAGGAAATAAGCCTCATAATTGCTATATTTCTCCCGTTACATAAATGTTTACCAAAATTCCTTCCAGGATCATGGGACCACTGCAAAAACTTGGAAAAATCATCCATTAGGTGAAAAGTTGCTCCTCCAAAGACAGTTTTACTTGGGATTTAAGTTCCTGACCCAAAATGCCCATAAGAGACAAGGATGGATATATATTCCCATGTATTGATATATACATATATACATGGAAATACTAGAGTAGGAGGTGAAGACGTATGGGAAGAAATACTTGAGATACTAAAAACACATGGTAATGCATTAGCTGCTCTGCTCAACTTTCATTCAGTCTTTCCCTGCACACTAACATAATAAACGATGGTAGACTTTAAATGATCCCATTTTGTATTCATTCTTGGTTGAGAGGGCCCTGAGATTGAGGGTGAGAAAGGAAAAAGTACAAGCCCTCTACATGAAACTCAGGGTAAGAGATGGCATTGACCCCATTCCACATTTCAGACAAAGTCACAGCCTCCCAGTTTAGCTTTCCCCTAGACAGAGAGGTCGGGGTGGCCCAGTGAGGAAGGGAAGAAGGTACAGGGGCGAGCGGGGAAGGTGAGAGGGAGCACTCCCACTGGGCATTGCTCTAAGTCCCCTCCATGCCACGCATCATTACCACGAATTTCTTTGCTATGACTCATCACAACCAGGAGGTTGCTGGGTCACCAAATCTTTGAGTCTGACCAAAGAGAAGATAGGATGTTTCAGTCGAAACACTCAACTTTTAGTACATCACTGCATGTAACTCTCAAATATCCATGTGAAACATCAAAAAGCAATAAGTAACTTGCTGTGAAGTATGTTTTCAATGAAACAGTGCAGAAGGGCATAAGGCACTACTTTCTGTGATTGCAAGCCAAGTGGTAAGTGAGATAGTAAATCCACAAATTATCCTTTCCTTCTCCTGTCCTTCCTCTGCCGTCACATATATGACTTCTGTACTCATGTGTATCTTATAGTTATTTCCAAAATCTTCTCCCACCTCCCACTGCTCAAGTTTGCACCATCTCTTATCTAGATGATTCTACCATGAAATAGCTGTTGAATGTCTACCTTGTGTATTATCTTATACCAGGTATTCAGACAGAGTTTAAAAGGTTATACATGGGTTCCTGCTTTCATGCAGCTTATGTTTTTGCAAGGAAAACAGAAAGCAAACAGCCAATTAGACAACTCATTATTAATGGAAATGATGACAAATGCAACAAAAGCTGAGTGTAGGTGCTGGGGAGCACAGCAGAACCACTTAAGGAAGGCTTGCTTGAGGAACTAACATGTGAGCTGAGCTTTGAAGGACGGGCAAGAATTAACTTGGTCCAAGGGAAAGCTCCAGGCATAGGGCAGAGCATTCCAATGGTCCTTGGTCCAGCAAGAGAAGCTGAAAATGCCTGAAGTAAGGAGAGAGGTAGGAAGAGGCAAGGCTGGTAAGGGAGTCAAGACCAGAACCCAGGGAACATGGATGTGGGAAAAGAAATTTGAGCTCTTCTTGTATAATTAATAATAACATATACTCTTAGAGATAAGTCATGCATGTTCTCCTCCAGACAGCTCTCCTTGCTGCCTCTCTCCCTCTCCCCCTCTTTCTCCCCCACCCCCACTGGACTGGTGCCCATAGTCTATTACCACACACAGTATAGTGCCCTTGTTTGCTCTGTGTCTCTACCGTGCATTTGATGGTGAGCTTCTCAAGGTCAGGAACCATCATTACTCAGCTGTACATAAGTACCTGTTGAAGGTTTCCCAGTATTCCACTAAATGGAGACATTTGGTGCCAGTAAACATATAACTATTGCCCAGGAAAAAAAAAAATCATGACAGATAAGAAGAATAGTATTTGGTGTTAATAAGAGTTTTAAACATTTTAATCTTTAAAGTTTTCAAAAAAGTGTGCATAAGTATTCAGAGTTGATTTGTATATAAGGAAGTATTTATGGGTATTCAGAATTAAATGGGCTACTAATTTTTTTTATTATAATCATTCCGCCACCCTATACACATGTGTATCTAATAGTAAAAGAGAGAGAGAGAATCCTTAATTTAGTGAAGTAGGGGAATGCTTTTAAATCATATGACTGAGGATTTGTATATGAAAGATTAGAGGCGAGAGTAGGCCAGAGAATGAGAGCCTTAGCCCTGCCACGGCCTCAATCCTTGCCACTGGCTGTCATCATAACGGCTTCTCTAGCCTCCTATACGTTCCCTCTGCATCTCACTCAACGTGGCTTCCTAACGGCCACTACTGCCCTGCAGACTAAGAGATCTGTTAGCCAGTGTATGTGGAGTTCATTCATCCGGAGAGCCTGAGGTGGTTATTCAGATACCTTGATGGTCCCCTGTGTTTTTTAAGTGCTTTAGAAAGGGGTCCCAATTCTAATAACACGTATTTCTGGACCCCATGTCATAAAATAGGCCATATTTATCCTTGGGAATAAGTTATAATCAGAGATTACTTTTCTTTTTTAGAACTTTAGCATCACATTGTGCTTCTTTCTACCAGGTTTCATAAAACTAAAACTGCATTAGTTTTGAACTTCTATAATCATATAAAATACCAAAATTTTTTGAGGTCTGTGTTTATAAATATGTCATTCATTCTGGTCTTACAAAAGGCCCCAATTTACTGTAAAGTGGGCATGTCGTACTAAAAGATGGTTTTACTGAACCACAAATCGGTGTTAAAGCAAATATGCTGACTCTAATAATGTAGGTTAATTATCAAATTCACAAGTTTCCCTCCCCCAAGATTTGGTTGTTCCAAATATCTTTTTTTTTTTTTAAAGATTTTATTTATTTATTTGACAGAGAGAGATCACAAGTAGGCATAGAGGCAGGCAGAGAGAGAGAGGAGGAAGCAGGCTCCCTGCTGAGCAGAGAGCCCGATGCGAGGCTCGATCCCAGGACCCTGAGATCATGACCTGAGCCGAAGGCAGCGGCTTAACCCACTGAGCCACCCAGGCGCCCCATGTTCCAAATATCTTTTGAAAGCTTTCCAGATACCTGAGTTAATATCTTTTTCCCCCTCCTCATCTGGGTTTACTCTGGTAAGGGAAACATCCAAAATCACCCCCTTGTTCTTAAAACTGGACTTTTCAAATAGCCTTTACTCTTCAGAATCCTTCCTCCTCTCCTCCACCCCTTCCTTTTCCCCCTCCTTCTTCTTCTCATCTCTGGGTGACTGAATGAGTGAGTAAATAAAAAAGCTAAAAATTCAAATGTAGGTCTATTTTAAGAGAAGTCAGATCTACAGCTGAGAAGTGGGTCACTTCCTAATGCCATCTCGTCATCCCTAGCGCTGAATTGGAACAAGAGCTAGAGGCCCTACTGGGCTCATTCAGTCCTTTAATGGTTCGGTTGGAAAATATACTTTATAAGGACAAGATCTCAGAAATCCTGATGTATTAACCTGTATTCCCTATATGGTTTTGTTGTAAGGAGCTGCAGTGTTTTCTAAGAGATGCCATTTCTGCTTACTGGGCATTTATGACTTAGTCTTTTAAAATGAAATATGTCAAATACACAAAATATATAATGATTAACAAAATTAATTCAGTCTTCCAGAGGCTTTAAGAGCCATTTATAATTTTATCGAGGTAGCAAAATAACTAAGTAGCTCTTACTCATCTCTGCCCATGGGAGAAATCAATAGCTTTCAAATTTATTTGTAGGCAATGCAGCAGACTTTACAATATAAATTCTAACAAACAAAGAAATACAAAAGAATGATAACTATAGGTAGGAGATGGGGAAACAAGTCATTACCCGGATTCTCTACATACGGCGCAGTCAGCTCCAGCCCCCATTTCCATCTGGCAAGAGTATTTTTTGTTAAATCCTTGACATTACACACACACACACACACACACACACACACACACACACACTCATGCTCATATGCTTCTGAGTGTTAAAGGGTACAAAGTTGTGAGACTATAGTCCAGCCAGAGCAAGAATAGGATCCAGCTTATGCAGATGTTTTGATGAGGATTGATGAACGGGGTTGGGTATTTTGGCTGTCCGTGCTTGTCTCCTTGTCCTGTTAGAGAACAACTCATCTACATATGTTTTGGTTATTAATTGACAGTTAGAAGAGTTTCAACAGATTTAGACAAATATGCCATACTTGGCACTTTGATGCTGGGCTGTGCTGGCCATTTGAATATGAAAGACAGGGAGTCTGACTCTTGGCTACCAGTATACATTTCTATGACATAATCATTTCACCTGTTCTTAAATTGTGTTAAAAGAGGGTTGGTTAGTGGCGCCTGGGTGGCTCAGTGTGTTAAAGTACTGGGATCAAGCCCTGCATAGGACTTTTTGCTTGGTGGGGAGCCTGCTTCCCTCTCTCTCTCTGCCTGCCCCTCTGTCTACTTGTGATCTCTGTCTGACTTGTGATCTCTGTCTGTGAAATAAATAAATAAAATCTTTTAAAAAAAGTAAAAGAGGGTTGGTTCTATGCGGGCATTTAAGTATGTTGTCTCATTGCATAAAACCAAAACCTTTTAGATTTCCAGTACTTTATAAACAAAAATGTGTATCGATAGCTAATCTTTCAAGAGGTGATTTCTCAGCGAGATTTATTTTAAACTTGATGGGTACCTTTGGGAGAAATGTTTTTGGGGGGATGGCAGGAAGCGCAGGTAGTTTCTGTGTCTGAACAGATTGTTGGGTGGTTATCCATAGATGCCCTAAGGCTGATGTTCTTTTAAAAAAGATTTTAAACCACTGGAGTTCCCCGCCTCCCACCATCCCCCATAGGGCAAGTTCTTAATGGTGCCATCTCAAAGGAAATCCACGATTGTGGGATGCCTGGGTGGCTCAGGCCTTATGTGTCTGCCTTCAGCTCAGGTCATGGTTCCGGAGTCCTGGGTCAAGTCCCACATCAGGCTCCCTGCTCTGTAGGAAGCCTGCTTCTCCCTCTCCCACTCCCCCAACTTGTGTTCCCCCTCTCGCTATATCTCTCTCTCTGTCAAATAAATAAATAAAATCTTTAAAAAAAGAAAAAAAGAAATCCACGATTGTGATGCAGCATGTATCTGTGAGTGTATTAGGAAAGGAATATAGGAAGACAAGAGACATAACTTCCCTTCAAAGATCTTTAAATCAAGAAACTATATTTAGATATAAATATAAATAATATACCAGTCTATTTCTCTTCCAGTCAGAATTCATCATTCTTTCAGGTTCTTTATTGTGCTTTGTCAAATCTGTGTTATACTTATTACCATAGTTTGGAAATACTTCTGTGCAGCTGCATATCTTTCTAGTTCACTTCACAGTGAAGTAAAAGTGGGGCCCCTGCAAAAGTGGGGTCTGGTTTTGCATATCCCCCTCTGTACCGGTGAGGGGCTCACTCTGCCAGTGCACAGAGAAGATGCTCAATCATCATCACTTCCTTTGAATCCAGCATCTTAGACATTTGCACACCATGTCATTCCATTTCTCTGTGAAGGACTGTGGTTAGGAGACTGAAATCAGTGCCACAGTGGGAATCTCTTTGTGCTCTGAAACATTTTTGTCATCACAGTGTCAATGCAAGAGCATGTTGCAAAAGTCCTTTTGCTGAGGGCACTGGGGGTCCATCACAGAGGCATCGTTTGGTGTCTCTTCTCAGCTCAGGGTGAGGCTTATCCCCCAGGCACAATTGGCTGCCTCCCCAGGTAGGTGGACCCTGCAGAAGCCAGGACCCCAGGCTCAGGGTGTGGAAGGAGGTGATGGTGGGAATGGAGAGGTAGAAAGCGGGAAGAGAAATTCAGCCAAGTGTTACTATTATGACACTGGATCTGGTATTGTTGTGTAGGGTGAAGCTGTTGGGGGTGGGCTAGTTGATGAATGGCTGGGTGAAATGCTGCACGGTAAACAAGGAAACAAACCTTATACTGAGCTGACTTTAAGAAGTAATGGGTGGGAAATTATACCACTACCTTCAGGAGAGTGTCAATGATGACTTGAAGTTCAGGGAGATTTTCAAATCTGCACACCGTGGTGGCACATTGGGGTATATGTGTAAACCGTGTAAAAACAAAACCGACCTAGAAATCATACTAGCGGGGCACCTGGGTGGCTCAGTGGGTTAAAGCCTCTGCTTTCGGCTCAGGTCATGATCCCAGGGTCCTGGGATCGAGCCCCGCATCGGGGTCTCTGCTCAGCCTGCTTTCCTTCCTCTCACTCTGCCTGCCTCTCTCCTCTCTGCCTACTTGTGATCTCTGTCTGTCAAGTAAATAAATAAATAAATAAATAAGAAATCATACTAGCTTCTCCCTTTTGAATGGAGTCCAGGGCAGGAAAGCTTCTGAGCCAGACTTTATTAGAACACACTGTGATGTGCTGTTGTATTTCAGTTTCTCGCATGGGCAATGTTATGAGTCATCCCAATCCATTGGTCCCCCAAGAGTGACCCCCTGAATTCACTAATGACATTGGTAAAATGCACAGTGCAGTCAATACATCCATGTCTCCTGGGGAGCTTAAACATATGAAGCCTGCGCTCTGTTCCAAGACTTTGACTAAGTGGTCCAGGGTGGAGCCTGGATATCTGTATTTTGTGGAAACAATCCACATGATTCCAGTAGCACTAAGGGAGCTAAAGCTGAGAACCACCATGTCCAGGCATTAAGGAAAACAACATAAGCTTCATGGCGGGAGGACAACTGGGCAGGGCTGTGGGGACAGTAGTGCTGGGACAACTGCAGCATCACCGCTGTAACTCCAACGGCAGTAGCACCAATCACAGAGGTGGCTCACCTTGGCTGGGAGAACGCCAGGAGAGGGTGATCCCTTGCTTGAATCTGGGTCTCTGCCTGGCACTGGCCAGAGCACAGACATACTTTTCAGTCAGCACTCATGCAGGCAAGCGCTCTAAGCTCCTGGCAGACCGCGCCAGCCGAGTAGACAAGTCCGAGGCTCTGCCTGTGAGGAGAGGAGACGCACATTACAGGGGCATGGCAGAAGGGCACCCAGAGGGGAGCCTCCTTCCACCTGCAGCAAGAGCTGTGTGACAGGAAGGACCAAATTTTCTCAGAGTGGCCATGGTGGTGTTAGGGTAAAGATGGGAAAATAGCCTGGAGTTAGAGAATGCAAAGTGCTTAGTGTCTTGAGGCAGGAGGGGGGTCAGGGCCATGAGACAGAGAGCCCAAGGGTCCCTTTAAGGGGCAATATGTAGTGGGACCGCAGTGAGGGTGTTCAGAGAGAGAGTCCTGGGGTCAGGGTTTTATTCTGGAGCAGTTGTAATTGTCTGGATGAGAGAAACTGAGCAGAAATTGTGGAATGGGGAGGAAGAAGATGGTCAAGAGAGAAGATGTGGAACACTTTTCTTCCCTGTGTGTCTTGTTGACTCTTCACATGGTCCTGGTGGCCTGAGTGCCTATAAGCACACTGAACCCCATAAGCAAGGACAGGCACACCATTGTCTCTTGGCATTTAATGATTTTAATTGTTCATTAGTTAATTACTAAAAATATGTGTGTACCACCATTGCTATCTTCCACCAGTTATATCCCAGGATCTTATAATAACACAATCCTAAAATACACCGTCGTTCAAAGAAGAGAATACTGTATCCTCTCTTTGGAAAGGGAGCAGTGATTGGATCAGAGATGCAAGATGAGGCCAGTTAGGATTAGACATTTCCTGCAAAAATCCACTCAGGATACATAGAGTGGAGGGTTAATTTCATTGTCCTACTCACTGTGGGTTTGGGGGTGTGCAACAGTGGAGGGGGCAGGTAGGAAGGAATGGGGGAGGCAAGGAAGGCTTTGCCAGGACCCACTCCTGGTTGCTCTCTTCCCACTCTTGGGATCTGTCCAGGTACTGGAGTTCCTGAAACTCCAAATCTCAAATCCCAGCAGGTCTGTGTGTGGGAAGGCAGGAGGTGGGAGCCTCACAGAGGCACCTCCAGCCCCCAGGCCAGTGCCTGCAGTCTGTGCTGGTCTGGCTCCCATGGCAGTTGACCTGCTCATTAGCAAAACCTCAGCTCCTTTCCAGACTCCAGTGTTCCCTTTACCTGCCATACCCAGGCATTACCAGTACAGTGTAGCAGTGGCCACATTTTGAGATTGTCCTTGAGATTTAAAACATTGCCAAGTAGAAAGAAAACTTAGGGCCCCATTCTCTGAGCTATTGCTTCCTGTGTAGGGGAAGCAGCTGTCCCAAGTTGTATCAGTGGGGTATCATTTCAGGATAATCTTTCAAATCTTTTCAGGAGAAGAGACCGGGGGCGGGAGCTGGGGATGGGGGGAGAGAAGGAGCATCCTAGAGGGCGTATAGGATCTCTCTCATTTAATCTGAGATAAAAGCCAGCTTGCTCAATGAAAAATAGCACCTTCTGAGGACTAGAAGGGACAGCGCTGGGTTTGTTCAGTGACCCTGAAAGGGTGCATTATCCTGGTGACAATCACGGCAGGGGAAGTGGCCTTGATGGGGTATGGAGTGCAGACCTAGGAGCTTGGGATGGATTACTCTGGCTGGACAGCGGATCCATCACACCAGACTAAGGTCTCAGTTTCTCTGCTTGTCAGTTACACAATACTTGCTGAGACATTCTTTAAAGCCCCATGCAACATAGCATTAGAAATGGCAAATACTTCCATCAAGGTCCTCCTGACCCTTTGACTTTAGGGATTTACTTTTCCCTTTGAAAGCCACAAATAGTGGGTGAAGGAGAGGTGGGACTCTAATGTTACTTATCTTTACCAACCATGTTAATTTCTTTCTAAGGAATAGGCAGGTTACATTGTATATTGGATTTCTTATTACCTCTCTAGGAGGAATATTCAAAGTGTTAGACTAAATTCGCTACCTTATTCCAGCCAGTCCACAACTCAGTAACCTTAACCCAGTAAGTTCTTAATTTCCTGATCTTACATCACGCCAGGTCTAATGAGCAAATGAGATGTAGCAATTCTTTCATTTGTATGATTTTTAAAGCTTATGTTTTGATTTCTCCTACAAGAGAAAATATTTCATAATATGGTGGAAACAAGTGATAACTCTGGGAGGGACAAGCTTACCATGCAGAATACAAACTCCCTGTGTTCATGGAGGGGAGAAAGAAGTAGCTGGGTCGGTATGATTTCTAATGGTGACTTAATATGAATTGTAGCATAATGGAATCAGTGGTTTCCAGCGCCTTGCATCAGTATAGTAACAAAAGGATCTTGAAGAAATTGATATTTGTGAAGAAAGGTGTGTCAAAGAATACAAGAACCATTACATGAAGCATATTCACAGTGAAAAATGAGGGCGCCTAGGTGGCTCAGTGGGTTAAAGCCTCTGCTTTCGGCTCAGGTCATGATCCCAGGATCCTGGGATCAAGCCCCACATCAGGCTCTCTGCTCAGCAGGGAGCCTGCTTCCCCCACCCCACCGCCTGCCTCTCTGCCTACTTGTGATCTCTGTCTGTCAAATAAATTAAAAAAAAAAAAAAGAAAAATGAATTGGCTCCTTGCAGCAATGTTTGTATTAGGAAAAACTGGAAGCAATTCCAATAAAACAGACAGTGGTGTATTCATTTGATAAAATGTTATACAGTATTTAGAAATTGAGAGAGTTTGAGGAATTGATTTAGAAAAGTGTCCATATTGTCAAAAGTGGGAATAATTACAGAGTGATACACAAATCATAACTCCATCTTGGTAAAAGTATGTGTGATGGTACAAGTATATAAGTGTGTGTGTGTGTATTCATCTAGGTGTGGCAGTGTGGTGTGTGCACATGGGTAAGCATGGGTAAATACCTATGTGAATGGAATGTGGGAAGGCAGGTGTTTTATACCACTGTGGTATAAAAAAGAAAACATGCGATACCAATTTTTTATGTATATGTATAAATATACATAAATATATATAAACATAAACATAAAAATATGTATGTATTTTCAGACAATAGATATAAGAAAGAAACATTATCAATAATACATGGGTTTCATCAAAATAAGTGTATTTTTTCTTTTTTTTAAAGATTTTATTTATTTATTTGACAGATATCACAAGTAGGCAGAGAGGCAGGCAGAGAGAGTGAAAGGGAAGCAGGCTCTCCACTGAGCAGAGAGCGTGATGCGGGCCTTGATCCCAGGACCCTGAGATCATAATCTGAGCTGAAGGCAGAGGCTTAACCCACTGAACCACCCAGGCACCCTAAAAAAAGTGTATTTTAAAACCATTATGAAGATAAGACATTTTATTTAAAGCTATTATGAAAACATATGTGTTTCTGAGCCAGGCCAGAGAGCCTGGCAATTATGACTTGACGTGTTGAAGGTCTTTGTGCTCGCAGCTACAACTATTTTATTCATTTAGGAGAGTATGCTCCAGCATTCTATTTGAGTAGCCCAGAGATTGAAGTGGTGTAGTTTAGCACTCCAGAAGAGCTGTCATTAGATAATCAGGAACTCAGACACTACTACATTCTGAGCGTGCTTTCATTGCCTGGTATAAATATTTTGACAATAGCCTGTGTGCACCAATAACATTTTGCATAACAAAGAAAAACAGGTGCTGAGAGAAGGGAGGTAAGTTCCTTGAGGATGCATTTTCAATTTATTGTGTGTGCTTGGACTCTTCTAAATGTATAATAATAATCATTATTATTGCTGTTGCAGTGTTGTTGTTTACTATGGACAACCTATGGCCATGAAATGCTTTTGGAAGAAAGTAAGAAATCTGCCCAGATGAGTTCAGGAGATGATTAGGAGGATTAAGAGGTACGTTCACCAAAACTTCCACTTTTCGGGAGTGCTGTCCTCATAGGCCCTGGGGTGAAACTTCCCTGGGCTTTGTTGAGCATGTGTTTTTAGTGGGTTGGAAGAGGCAAGGGGTAGGATGGGAAAACGCAAACTCAGGTTTGCCCATGCAATGACAAGCACTTGGATGGGTCTCTCACATACCCACAGAGAGGAGATGGAGGCGCTTGCTAATTTAGAAATGATGGATAACACTTGAGTCAGCCAGGGCCAGAGGACATGACAGACTTTCTGGCAGGTTGACTATCCCCCTCCCCCGCCTATTAGTGGATATATTTGCAAATCCAGTTTCACATGCAATTGTGATTGGAAAACAAATGGTAAAATAGTTTTATCCTATCATGTTTAAGTCATTGGAAATCAAAGAAGGTGGATTCTTCCGTCCCCTGAACTGCCAGAGCTGCAATTTCTGTTAGGATATGTAAACCAAACCCGTATATATCATGCTATTCTCACGTGAAGTCAGCCTGCAAATAGGATTTAAAAAAAAATCCAAGTGAATAGAAAAAGGTGTAATCTAAAGTCCTTTTCAGCCATCTTGGCGTTGGAACCATGGACAGGAAGAAAAGTATGTCTCTGTCATTACATAGAATAAAAATTGTTGGGAAATTAATTCAGTAGTACTTGTATGAATGGCTGCAGAGAAAAAAAAAATAATCCAAGTTCATTTACCCAACATAAAATTAACACACTGGTTTTCCCCTTTTATTTTTGAAAACCAGAAGATAAAGTGACAGATGACAGACCAGTGGCTGACTGAGGATACACAGTCCCATACCTAGAATCTTACTCTATGAACTCAACTCTACTGAACTCTTGTTCAATACATGTTGAGTGATGGAAAAAAACATTCAGGGTTTTTGGATTTCAGTCCTGAACGGTGCACACTCAATTATACTCGGCTTAAAAAAAAATTATACAAGGCTTAGTAAGGCTGAAAGAGAAATCAAGTGTCTCTTTTTGGGAGCGAACTCAGCTCCCAAACTGCAGAAACTAAATGATTTCAGCAGGAAAGAGAGCAACAGTCACCTACTCTGCCTCCCAGGTGACATCTCACTGGACATGTTCTTAGAATGCCTGTACCAACAATTGAGTTGTCCTGGATTCTGACATGCTTGGTATGACTCACAGAAAAAAAAAAAATTGTAAATTCTATATTGCTACACAGGCTGCCAAGCACCAGAAGTTTGAGTTTATGTGTCAATTTCTATAAGAATTATTTCTAGCAACACGGAAATGAATTATTCAATGCATTTCAAGTGAAAGTCCTTGGGGAGGCAGCAAGAGTTAAATAGTCAAGTGCAATTAAAATTCTTTCAGAAAATAAATTCAAATTTCCTACTGGGTTCATGGACAAACCACAGAATTAAATGTTCAAGGCTGACTCACATGTGTTCTTTAGTGCTGATAATATAAAGTTTTTCTATGCAGATTTTAACAAGTTAAATTTTCTTGGGGTTGATCAGTGGGCCTTCACTGTGTCAGGTACCACATTGGGTTTTGGGGTACACACATATAAAAGAAGGTCTCTGTACTTGAGCTTACCCATTTGGCAGTGTTACTATTAATGAATTTCATCAATTTAAGTCAAATCTGTTAATAAAATACTATGTTCCCAGCAAGAGATGGCTTACAAAGTAAGTATAACCAAGGCATTCTCCCTTAAATGCTTAATATCAAATGGGAGGGGGTAGAGATTTTTGAATATCTAATCATAATACAATATAGTCTATGCTATAGTTGAGGTCAAGTTGCTGGAAGGCGAGAGGAAAATAACTCCTCTTAAATTTATAGAAAATTTCCACTTCTAAATGCAATATTCCTTCCTAGCCCAGCATATGTAAAATATTTGGATGAAATATGTTTTAAAGAATGTTCTTTCAATGCAACTTTTATTGGCAAAAAAATGTGGGGATTCCTTGAAGGCCGGAAAAAAACATCTATAGGAGTTACAGAAGCTAACTTCTTGTGGGGTTATTGGCACAAAACCCATGTTTTTAAAACACAGATGGGACATTTCTGGAAACTGGTTGGGTGAATTTGGCCTTAAAGTAGATCTCAAAGGCTTTTGGAGAGTTGGTAACACACCTATCACATTTTCTTGCTCTAATGCATTAAGTTAGATCACTGAAAGTCTATAAATTAAGAAATGTAAAAATATACTTGTAAATCTATCAGAGAAGAATTAATAGAAATTAGGAAATTCTAAGAAATGAATAATAACAAAAATACTATATTTCAAAATTTGTAGGATGTAGCTAAGACCATGATGAGAAAGAAATCTGTATATGAAGTGCTCAGAATAAAAAAGAAGAATGATGAGGTGCCTGTGTGGCTCAGTTGCTTCAGCAACCCACTTGATTTGGGCTTATGTCATGATCTCAAGATGGAGAGACAGACCCTCACATGGGCTCTGTGTTCACCGGGGAGACTGCGCCCCCTCCCCCACTCTCGTGCACATGTGTTCTGGCTCTCAAGTCTCTCAAGTAAATAAATCTTTAAAAAGAAAAAAGAAGAGTGACTAAAAAAAATGAGCTAAGGATCCAAGTTGAGAAGTCATGGGGAAAAACAGACTTGCCAAATAACCCAAAGAAAATTGAAGGGATAGAAATCCATGAGATATAAATGAAAAATACCTAGAAGAATATCAAGAAAAGTTTGTTTGTAAAAGAGTAAATAAAAATGGCAACATATGTTAGGATTTATCAGGAAAAAATAAAATGAAAAGTCACAAATAGACAATATTAGCAACCTAAAAAGAGAATGTTACTACGCATGTAGCAGTACCAAAAAACAGCTTTATGCTAATAAATTTTAAACCTTATGAGAAATAGGTATGTTCCTAGGAAAACAAAATGATCAAAACTGACTAAAAAATAAAACAAAACCTGATTTGTGCTGGAACCATTGAGGGAATTGAATTAAAACAAAAGAAACAACAACTTTTTGTGAGCCAAATCCTGGAACAGGACTTCTTTTATAGATGAATTCAAGGTATGGGTATCTCCCACTTTTTGCAAGATCACATTATACTATCTAATTTTCATGAAAGACCTACACTAGTAATTGGTTTCACTAACCAAAAAAATCTGCAGAGGATTTTTGCTTTTATGGTAAAAGGGGAAAAGCGAAGATAGCACTCAGGATTTGTTCTGTGTTGAGCCATTCTAGAAGCAGGGTGCGTCCCCAGCAGCAGGGGGAGCCCAGCCAGGTTCCTTCTCCAGGAGCTACACCCAGCATCTCCCTATCAGGTAGCCAGAGCTTCGAACTGTGTCTGTGAGCATCTGTGCTTTATCTCGATTTATTTTGTGCATCCCTTAGCTAAATGTGTCCTAAGGTATAGAGAAGCCTAAGAGAATTTATTGGGGGGAGGGGGCTAAAAATGCTCGAAAAAATGTTCTGTATAGATTAAAAGTAACTGCTTTTTCACTTCATTTCGACTTACGAAAAGTCTCATAGGAACAGTCTGTTTTCAGATAGAGGAGAAACCTGTGCGGTAAATTTCAAATTTAAACTCTCTCAGAGCACAAAAAAAGGCAGAGCATTCCTCAACTCATTTTATAGGTCTGTGGTAACCTTGGTACCCAAATCAGACAAGGACAGTATGAGTAAAGAAAATTATGGGCCGAGTTGACAAAATTTAGCCATAGATTAGGGAAAAAAATCATGGCTACATTAAGTAGCAGGTCAAGGGCTTGTGGGAGGTGGATGGTCACTCCTACAGCCACAGAGAAATCCTTCGGTGGAGTTACACACCTATTCATCATTGAACAAATAAGCAAACAAAACTTTTTGTGATAGGAAAATGATCATTATGTTAACTGAAAAAAAATGAATCTAAAATATTTTACTTGTTTTTCATAGATCTGGTAGCTAACCAAAAATGAGTTTGAGTTTGCTTTCTTCCTTAATGGGAGGATGATGAAAAACTGTTAGTATTTAAATAATTGTTTGCCTTATTAAATACATAAATGTGTGTGTTTAATTGTACAGATATAAATATATGCAATCACTCAGAGCTTTCTTCTTTTTTATTTTTTTAAAGATTTTATTTATTTATTTGACAGAGAGAGAGAGATCACAAGTAGGCAGAGCAGAAGGCAGAGAAAGAGGGGGAAGCAGGCTCTCCACTGAGCTGGGAGCCCGATGTGGGGCTCGATCCCAGGACCCTAAGATCATGACTGAGCCAAAGGCAGAGGCTTAACCCACCCAGATGCCCCCACTCAGAGCTTTCTTGCACAATAGTTAAGAACATGAGCTCTGGAGGAAGATTGCTAAATTAAAATCCTGGAATTGTGGCAAATTTCCTAAACTCCCGAGCTTCAATTCTCGCATCTGTAAAATGGGTGAGGAAAATACCTCACTAGGTTTTGCAAGGCTTAAATAAACACATATGAAGCATTAAGAAAAATGCCCAGCAGATGGTAAGCGCTAAGTGTGTACTCGTGGCTGTGGTACCTTTTTTTAAAAATATCAGAATATTAAGGTCATGATTTCTTTCCGGGAAGAAGAGTCATGGGTGGTTTTTCAGAACTTCTTGACGTTTTTCCCCCTATTTTTCGAAGATCTATTTTAAACACACACACATGCTGCTCTCACTCACCACCATAGCAGCTCATGCTCTTTGAACTGAGTTGACTCGTAGAACCCCCTGGAGGGTGGGCATGGGGCAAAATGACACTTCTGAGAGCTCTGCTCTCATCCGCCGGGGTCCCTTTGCTGCTTCTCCTAAGGCAGGACAGTTGACGTATTTGTTGTCTCTGACCTCATGTATGATCACCCATAGCTGTCTCCTGTGAGCAGTTGTGACTCCAGAGGAAGGGAAAAGCTCTTCCTTATCACACGGAGACAACAGGGCATCAGAATCACTCAATGAACTTCCTAACCAAGGATGTTCAGACTCTGCCCCTAGAGACTCTGACTTTAGAAGGTCAGAGTGGGGCTCCCGGTTTTGCGATGCTGATAGGCGCCTGCGTTGTGAACAGCTGCTTTATTCTGTTTTCACTCAACCTTTTCCCACATCCTGACCCAGACAGCTCTGGGTGGGTGAATTTTAATGGTATGCAGCACTTCCAGTTAATTTTAAACATATAGATAGTGCCCACTCATTCATTCCAAAAAATGGATTGGCTCAATGCTTCAGGAAATATTCTAGATTAGAAAAGGAGTCACAAAGGAGAAACTAACAACATTCCCCATTCTCCTAAGTTTAAATTTTCATATAGGCAAACAGAAAACAGGATAATTAGAGAATATAAAAAGTGTTCTTAAAAGAGGAAGTAAACAGGATGATATGACAGAGTAATGGGAGAGGAGGCTTTCGACAGGTGAGCAGGGACAGCTGTGCGGGGCAGGTGACACTTCAGTGGAGACGTGGGGCTGAGAGGGAGCACGTTATGCTGGGAAGAGAAGTGAATGTTTTCCAGGGAGACACAGCAGTCAGTGCTGTGCATCAGAAAGAACACGGCATGTTCAAGCTTTTTGTGTCTGGAATACAACATGTAAGACACAGTGGTGTCAAGAAGATGCTGGAAGGCTAGATGCATAGGGACTTGCCATCCAGGCCAGCACATTTGGATTTTATTCGGAGGAGAGGAGAAAACCAAGGAAGTCTTTTAAATGGGGGTAGGGTGGGGGTGATGTAGGAAATAGTTGTTTTCAAAGATCACTCTGGCTTCTGTGTGGAGATAGAGTGGCGGACAATAACAGCAGAAGCAAGGAGAGGCACGGGAGCGGTTGTAATATGCTAGGTGACAGATGATGACAGCTTGGACTTGGGGGCGCCGGAGGAGACGGAGAGAGCTGCCTAGAAGGCAGCTAGGATATTTGTGGCAGATCTGTGCGTGCTGACTGGCTGTGGGGCAGACACAGATCAGACCATTGGGTTAAAAGGCACTGCAGCCTCTCCTTCCCGTGGGTAAATGTGACAGTGCTGACTAATCTCAAGGGTTCAAAAGACAAGTTCCCAGGTGTTCTTTGGACCCTTAGACAAGTTCTCCTGTGGTTGTTATAAAAACCCTGCAAAGGCTGAGATACTGTTTATGCCTAGAGATGCTTCTTCAGCTGCTGAGCTCTGTATTCTGGGGAACACTTAGGGCTCATATGACTCCTCTCCTGTGTCGGTGGTCAATAGGTCTAGGCTTCCTCCAATCCCACGAGGTCTGCTGTAGATTCGGGGCAGGCCCCAGAGTCCACAGGGCCTCTGTGGAGGGACTTATTTCCACGCCACACTGAGGAAACAGCAAGGAGTCCTGACCTCGCCTGGCCCCGTGGGACCTCCCCCCAGTGAGGTCCAGAGCTAACCTGCTTCTCAGAGGCTTTTTCTGAACTGAAGCCAATCTGAGTCCGGGTCAGAGTCCTCTGATCAGAGTTCTCCATCTCTCTACACTCTTCCTCTACGTGACTGTGGTCTCTTTGAGTTCACTCAAATCCTGCTCAGCCCCTGGACCGGCTCCCAGGAATCTAGGGCTGCTCAGGAACTGGAGGTGGGGTGGGGTAGGCGGGTGGGAGGAGTTGAACCGGAAGGCTAGGACAGTGGCTGTAGGCAAAAGCAGGAATAGAGTTGGAAAACGCTCCCCTTGCCCTTTTCCTATCAGGGGAAAATGATGAGATAGTGCACGGCCCACAGCTCTCCTCGAGCCTATGTGTGTAAGACATAGTGAAAACACCTGATTATACAGTCTTCAAGAAAAATGTGAAATAAACCAGTGCATTAGTCAAGTGACACCCCCATTTTCCTCAGCATTAGGAAAAAATATTTGTATTTTGCGTGCCCATTAGGTATAGGTTATGGGAGTGCTTCCAAGAGTATGATTCAAATTCTTTATCTCATCTGCCAAACCCTTTTTATAAAGGACTTGGACCTTTATGCCTATGGCACTGTGTGAAGGGTCAGAAATAAACTCAGAAGCAAGTTAAAGATGTGAGAGCTGTAACCATATGTGTTACCACTTTAAAATATCAAACAGTATGTGGATCGATGCAGTGAGAATGGTAAATACTGTGTAAAGAACTTACTTAAGTTCTCTTGGAAAGTGAGTTTCCGAATGACACATCAAGTATGAGCCATCTAATAAGAAACTAAAAAATTGGGTGTCTCACTAAATCTAAGAAGTATAAGACAGGCCAATATCAAAAGTGTCAATGAGGGAAACCATATGCATTTTAAAATCAATAAACATTTTTATAAATGCTTTCTAGGGTTTTTAAATAAATGTTTTTGTGTGCCTGAGGTGTTGAAACAATATGCTCTAAAATATTAAGAGAGAAATATTATACTTAAAAATGTTAAGATACTTCTGGGAGAGGGGAACGGGATGGGGTAGATGAAGGACACTATGCATGTATATTTTTATATTATTTGAATTTTTTGCAATTAGCATGCATTGAGATTGTGTGTGTGTGTGTGTGTAAATGATACTGGTTCGTATGGGTGATTTGTTAGTCAAAATTTTTTGTGTATGGAACAAATAGCCTCGTAGATCCTGATTTTGTTAAGCACAGCCAACAAACATAATTCGGGGAAGGCTAAAGAAATTCTCTGTTTGTGCTGCGACTGCACATTCCCATTTGCTGTGAAGTAAACCCAACCTTCCAGCTGGGCTCTGTTGATTCAGCTTGGCCTTCTGGAGCAATCTGGCATTAACAGCCTGAATGGAAAGATGCTGCTTTGGTCAGGGGTGCTGTTGGTAGCAAGGTTTGTGGGAGCGGTAGTTAATTACATTCTTTCCATCAAATAGCAGCGCTCTAAGTGCAGAGTTGGGTGGAAATGGATGGACAGGTGTGGTAGCCAAGATTCAGGATAAAGGTAATTCCCCTGGATTTCATCTGTTACCTCTCATGGAGAGGAGGGAATCCAGATTCAGGTCAGGAGGCAAAAGGTTTGTGGGTGGAGGAAGAACACCAGGCAGGCAAGGCCATAAGGTCTGGGAAGGGACTGTCTCATTATTCACGAGGCCTGCAGCTTCTGAGAACATTCTGTACCATGTGCACAGTTGGCTTGGTACAAATTCCAAAGCCATTTTTTATTATCGTTTAGAATCTCATTTTCAGAGTAGGTAGATAAGTAAGCTGAGAGTTAAACATTTGTAAACCAATGCATTCCAAGGAAATCCACCCATTGACCACGTGGCCAAAGGTCTTACAGCGCTTTCCAGTTAGTTCTGGAAGCAGCCTTCTCCAGTCTCCTGGAAAAGAATATCCATTCATTCTTTCATTCATTTCTTCTTTTATTCAAGAAATGACTCATGGAGTGTATGGTATGTGCCAGCCACTGTGCCTGGAGTATATACTGATGAAAACACATAGAGAAGTCCTGGCTCTGGGAGAGTTTACATTCTGGAGGAGTTGACAGATCATGAACAAACAAAAGAGAAATAACCACAGATTGAGACAATGTTATGAAGAGCATGACTGGGGTAACATGACAGAGTTAGGGTGAGTGGAAGTGAGGGGGGGCATATATTCATACAGTTTAGGGTGCCATCCAGACTTCTCTGGGGAGGCATCATTGGATCTTACTGTTGAAGGGGGGCAGGCAGCAATGGGAACTATAGGAAGTACCCTTCTCTGAGGGGCAGGAGGCCTGGGTCAGGCGTGTTCTGCCCTCACTGGCCAGGAGCCTCTGTTTCTGGAGGCCCCCCACCCTCTCTGGTCAATCTTTTCATTTGCAAAAAGAGCAATGTGTTCCTCAAGGAGCCTTTGGTCTGGAAATCCAAATAATTATGAATCTGTTAACTGAAGAATAATAACTTGTATGTGAAAGTACTTTGCAAACTGTAAAGAATTTTCGAGTATTACCTCCATTTGATCTTCATAATAGCTCTAAGTAGGTCAGATAAGGATTAAAATTAGTTGGATCCTGGCAAGTCTGGCTACGTAATTTGCACTGCTTGGTGCAAATTGAAAAAAGCGGGGCCCCTTGTTCAGAAATGATTAAGTATTTTAAAAGGGCATCAGCAGAGAATTAAACCACTAAAGTTCTGAGCATGGGGCCCGTGTGACTGGGGGGGAGTGCTTGTTCACAAAGGCCCTGGATAATACGTTATCGTCAGCTTTGGTGGTGGCGGGGTGGGGAGGAGCAGGCGATGTCATTTTTCTTGTTGCATTTCTATCCAGGGTCCCTGTTTCTGCAACATAGTAAATTGTCAAATATTGGTTTTTCTTTGTGTAACTATAGCCCTGAACTTATTCTAGGGATTCTGGTCTGTTTCTTCATTTGGTGTTTTCGACCCTCTTCTTATAGTAATTCAGAAATCTGGGAGACCACATAAAGGGCCAGTGTCTCCTCCAAAAATCTGAGGCAGTTGAGCTGTTTTATGCAAGTTTTCTTGAGAAAAATGACTTTTGAGCAGTCAAAAGATCTTGGTTTGAAATAAGAATGCTTGCATGTGAGTCCTGAATCTGTCGTTTGATATTTGTGTGACTTTGAGTAAATGACTTAGTCTCTCTGAACTGTAGTTCCTCCTGCAAAATTGAAATATTCCTTAATAAATGTGCCCGGGTTTTTGGTAAAGATTCAGTGGTCATGCCCGGTGGTGTGCAGTATGTGGCACATGTACAAAATCGTTCTTTGGGGGTTTTCTGTCAGAAGGCTGGCAGGCCTGACATCTAGCTAGCTGGCCTAATGGTTAATGGGAGATGTCATATTTGACTGGAGGCATGTGTTCTTATTGGCTATTAAATATTTTGAACATCACTCTTCACCCTTGATTGGTAGAAAGTGTATTGTACTGATTTGTAAAAGAATGGCAAGCTTGCAATTTTCTTCAGCATATTAATAACATCACAGTGGGAAGCCGTGATTTATTTTACTTTATTTTATTTTATTTATTTATTATTATTTTTTGGAGAGACCACAAGTTTAATCTCATGACCCTGAGATCATGACCTGAGTTGAAATAAAGAGTCAGATGTTTAACCCACTGAGCCACCCAGATGTCCCCGACATTATTATTATTATTATTATTTAGGTGAGATTCACATAACATAAAATTAATCATTTTAAAACAAACACTTCAGTGTCATGTAGTACATTCACAATGCTGTAGAACCACCATCTTTATCTATTTTTAAATGTTTTCAGTACTCTAAAAGGAAACCCATGCCCTAGGAGCAATCACTCCCACCTTTCTCTTCCCCCACCCCCAGCCCTTGGGCTACCATTGATATGCTTTCTGTCTCTTTGGATTTACCTATTCTGGATATTTCATATAAATGGAACCTATAATATGTGACCTTTTGTGTCTGGCTTCTCTCACTTAGCCCAATGTTCTCGAGGTTCATTGTGTTACAGCGTATGAACCAGTATTCATTCCTTCTTGTGGCTGAATAATAGTGCCCTCCATGCCCATGCCCCAATTTGTTTACCCATTTGTCTGTTGATGGCCATTTAAAAAAAAAAATCTTTTGGCTACCATGAATAATGCTATGAACACGCATGTGCGTGTATTTGTTTCAATACCTGATTTCAAATCTTTTGGGTATACACCCAGGGGTAAAATCACTGGGTTGTGTTATGATTTTATGTTTAACTTTTAAGGAATAAGACATGCAATTTCAAGCCAAATAGTTAATTGTAAAGACTATTTTTCTTAAATAAAGTAGAGTAATAGCAAGAATAATGGAATAATAGCAAGAAAAATAGAATAATAGCAAGAAAACACTTCCATTTTTTTTTTTTTTCACCTTTCTGTTCCAGCTGCTGGTTGTGGAGCAGCTGTTACCTTTGGGCTGACTGATCAAAACTGAGCACTTGGACTCTAGAGCCTGATGGGGAGCCTGCCCAGCAGAGAGCTTGAATAAAATAAGAACATGTTAGATGTTGGTACTTAGAACGTATAAGCCAAATTGCCTGTTGTGGTTCCATCTTTGTCTGTCTGTTATGTGAGCTTATTGCTTTCAATAATCCCTCAGTCAGTCTAGTGAAGAGAACTATTAGCTAAGGTTGATTATCATCACTGAAATGTGAGTCAATGAAAGAAAGTGAGTCATGCACTAAGGTGATTTTATGATGCTTACAAGGGAAGGGTAAATCAAATGTACAAATCTTAACTACAGGGAACATTCGAGTGGCTGAATCATACGTCTGAGTGGAATCTATTTTATAGCGTGTGGGTCTGTAGATCCTTAACATAATTGTCCCACTGCTTTGGTCAGAGTGTTCTCTTCCTGGAGGCCCGGCAGTGACCTCGCCAAACACATCGAAGGAAACCCAGGGCACTTCAAATGGAGGCCACCCATTTTGGGAAAGGAGACAGCAGGAAGGGAACAGAGAGCAGTAAAGTCATAGTTCTCCTTCGGTTTCATCAGAAGCTAGTTCACATCCTGCAGCTGGCTGTTTTCCTCACAGTTCATCCATGTTAACAAACTTGAGGACTGCATCTTCAGCGAAGTAGTGAGCAGGGGGCTCCTGGGAATGAAGTCACCAAAGCGAAAGGACCATGCTTCTTCTGCCCCATGGCTGTCAGCCTGTGTTCATCTGGGGTGTGTTCTCATGGCTAAATCCTAGATACCCTATGCCTTCTTCACTTACTTGTTTATTCACTGATTGAGTTAATGATTGGATCTGTAACTCTGCCCTAGGTACTGTTTCTAATGTTATGTGGAATATGGACATAAATCAAAATGAACTCTGCTCTCAAGAAACGTGCAGGGTCAGGGGAGAGATTAGGTATGGATGCCCATAGATTTACCATGCTAGAGGAGTTGTAGGGTAGGGGCAGAGGATAGACTGTGGGCTTAGGTTGCCTCAGCCTGAAACCTGCTCCACCTTGGCAGACTTACAGACTGCCTGCCTCTTTGGCCCTCCTCTATAAAATGGGAAGAAGAATAGGACCTGCTACATAGAACTATTTTGAGGAAAGCCCTGGGATTGGTGTTGGTGCTAGGGGAGTGTTACATAAGAGTTTCCCCAGTTAGAAGGCCCCAAATCAACAAGACAATAAAAACAAGTGTTGGAGAAGATGTGGAGAACCCTCTTACACTGTTGGTGGGAATGCAAGTTGGTGCAGCCACTTTGGAAAACAGTGTGGAGATTCCTTAAGAAATTAAAAATAGATCTTTCCTATGACCCTGCAATTTTACTGCTTGGTATTTACCTCAAAGATACAGATGTAGTGAAAAGAAGGGCCATTGGTACCCCAACATTCATAGCAGCAATGGCCGCAAACTGTGGAAAGAGCCAAGATGCCCTTCAACAGATGAATGGATAAACAAGGTATGGTCCATATATGCAATGGAATATTATGCATCCATCAGAAGGGGTGAATACCCAACTTTTGTATCAACATGGATGGGACTGGAAGAGATTATGCTGAGTGAAATAAATCAAGCAGAGAAAGTCAATTATCACATGGTTTCACTTACTTGTGGAGCATATGGAATAACAGGGAGGACATTGGGAGATGGAGAGAAGTGAGTTGGGGGAAATTGCAGGGGAAGACAAACCATGAGAGACTGTGGACTCTGAGAAACAAACTGAGGGTTTTGGAGGGGAAGAGATTAGGGGGTTGGATGAGCCAGCGGTAGGTATTAAGGAAGGCATTATTGCATGGAGTACTGGGTATGGTGCATGAACAATGAATTATGGAATACTGAAAAAAAATAAACTAAACTAATAAGAGACAAAGATCCTAACTTAGAAATAATTGAAGTGCTCTGGGAGTTGAGAGGCAGACAAGTGTACTGGGAGTCCAGAAGCCTCATGGTAGAAACATCTCGGAGGTAGTCCTTGAAAGCTCTTTGTAGCATGGTCTTTGTTCATTTGATCATTTGAATCAGTGCTCCGGCAATAGATAAGCAGGGCCTCACCCAGATTCCTCTGTGCATAGCTGTTAGAGTTTAATATACAATCTACACCTTAAACATGGTTTTTCTTAGCATTTGTTTTGGGGGGTGGAGGGACAGAAGGAGAAGGAGGGAGAATCTCAAGCAGACTCCCTGATGAGCACAGAGCCTGATGTGGGTCTTGATCTCATGACCCTGAGATGATGACCTGAACTGAAACCAAGAGTTGGAGGCTTAACCGACTAAGTGAAGTAAGTCAATCTGAGAAAGACAATCATCACATGGTTTCACTCATATGTGGAATATAAGAAACAGTGCAGAGGATCATAAGGGAAGGGAGGGAAAACTGAGTGGGAGGAAATCAGAGAGGAGACAAATCACGAGAGACTCTAAGCAAACTGAGGGTGGCTGGAAGGGATGTGGACGGGGGCATGGGGTAAGAGGGTGACGGACATTAAGGAGGCACATGATGTGATGAGCACTGGGTGTTATACACAACTGATGAATTGTTGAACTCTGCATCTGAAACTAATGATGTACTATGCCTTGGCTAATTGAATTTAAATTAAGAAAATGCTTTCTGAGGACACCGAGAAGAAGAATTATTTCTTATATAAGGGTTAGTTACTTACTTATCCTTCAAATAATCAAGCCACTATTTGCTTGACTTTGCGTAAGTCACTTGACCTCTTGGAGATTTGATTTATCCATTTCGAGTAGAAAAGATCTAGACTCAATAAGTGTTATAAGTTTTTAAAAACTAACTCTAAATTATTATGATTATTAGCAGTATTGTTATGAGTTTTAGACTTGTAAACATTATTTGTTTGACGGAGAGAGAGAGAGCACAAGTAGGCAGAGCGGCAGGCAGAGGGAGAGGGAGAAGGAGAAGCAGGCTCTCCACTGAGCAGGGAGCCAGATGTGGGGCTCAATCCCAGGACCCTAAGATCATGACCTGAGCTGAAGGCAGCGCTTAACCGACTAAGCTTCCCAGGTGCCCCAATTTCTCTCTGAAGTTTTATGTTATAGAGTTTTGAAAGGAGCCTTCTAAAACCATGAGACTGCCAAAAATTCTATTTGACCAACAAAGTTTACACTGTCTAGGTCGTATTTACAAATTCCATCCTTATCTACCCACCCACCCTTTTGCCTATTGGCTTTCCCCCATTTTACTAGTTATGGAAAGACAACTAGCTTACTGCGGCAGAAAAGCCACAGTTCTTTCTACAAATACCCAAATCTCTAAAGGGATTAGACTTTTTTTCACTGTGCTTTCCTCTTCCATACCTCTAATGCCTCCATATGCTATATGGCTCAGAGAAAAGAATAGGATATTTGTTGGTTTTCTATAGGCTTAGAAACCATCATTGCATCTTGGAGCATCAATGTGTCCTTTCGTCAGGATACGAGACACATGTTGTAGTGAACAGAAACCACTGAATTGGCCTTCCTACGTAGTTTCTGCCTTTAAGAGAATAAGGATGATAGAACCCAAGGAAAAAAACAAACAAACACACAAATACCCTGAAACTTTAACTGCCAGCTCAAGGAATATTCCATCGTGCTGTAATGGGCATTGTCAAAATGGATGCCACCCTCTCATTAATACCGGCCTCTCAACACCTACAGAGAGACCAGATATTGGGACCTGTCCTTGCCAGGGCTGTTCTAACAAAGTACCAAAGGTTTACACAAGAGAGATTTATTGTCTCACAGTTCTGGGGGCTGGAAGTCTGAGAGCAAGGTATTGGCAGGGTTGATTCCTTTTAAGTGTTGTGAAGGAGAATCTGTTTCATGTTTCTCTCCTAACTTCTGGTGGTTCATTAGCCATCTTTGGCTTCCTTGGCTTGTAGATGCAGCCCTCTGAGCTCTACTTTCATGTTTACATGGTCTTCTCCCTATATGTGCATCTGTCTCTGTGCCAAAATTTCCCCTTCTTATAATTATATTGGATTGGGTCCCCCACCCCCTTTCATGACCTCATCTTAACTTGATGTTCTGCAAAGATCCTATCTCCAAATAAAGTCATACCCAGGTACTGGGGTTTAGGATTTCAACATTTTGGGGGGACACAGTTCAACCCATAATTAAGACCTCTGCAACAGTTGCTGCAGAAAAGACTCCAAACCCAAATGCCAGCACCACAAGGGTGCTACTAGAAATAGCAGAGGTGGTGAATGGCCTTGATGTGGTGAAGCTCACTTCTGTCTTCCAACTCTTGCATGGTTAGGGCTGATCAGTGGAGGCTAGGCTTTGGAAGGAACTAGAGCTGTAAAGAAATCTGGAAAATGACAAATGTATTTAGCTTTTTGGTTTTAGCAATGTTAAGGGTGATGGAAAGGAGAAGGATGGACTAAAATAGGGGCTGAATGAGTCAATCTGTATTATCTTCTAATCAGTAAAGTGGAGACTGTGAGAGATGTTGTGAAGACTGATGGGATCACAAGCAATGGAGTTAAACAACAGGATCATTAGTTAGTAGTGAGTTACTACTTTCTGTCCCAGGACGGGATTTATGTGATTTCCTTTTCAACTACGATGAGCAATTTATTTGTGGACTAGGAATTTTAGGTATTTAAAAAGGCAAGTTATTTATTCTCTTCTTTCCAGCAAGGTTATATTTAGATCCAATATCTTTGAAACCTGTCAGAGCCCATGGGGGAAATCTCATATTTAAGTATAAAGGGGAGAAAAAGGAATAAAGGAAAACGTGCTGGGCTGCTTCATTGTGTCTACCCACCTGGTCTTCCCAGTGACAAATCTGAGGAACATCCTCGTGCTTCCCTTTGTCTCACTTTCTAGCCTAGTTTTTTTCATTGCTAAATCCTAGGAATTTTGCCTTGAAGTGAATCTCAAATTTGGCCACCTGGCTTCATCCCATGGCCACTCTGAATTTAGTCCCTGGTCACCTCTGGATGGTGTTTGTAATCACCTGGTATTTCCCTGCTCAGGATTCTCTCCCAATCTTTCTTTCATGCTGTTACCAGAGTTCTTCCTACAGATCGGATTTGGCTGTGTCCTACCCACTTCTTATGTCTCTGCTGTCCTGATTATTGTTGTTATTAACCGTTGTAGAAGCAAACACTTGTTCTTTTGATTTTATAATTTTCTTGAACTTTTCCTTCAGCTCCTGTTGTATTTTTAACTGTTTGCTGGATAGCTCTGCCTGGGTATCCTGAGTATCTCAAGCCCTAAAGTGATTTGATTGTCTTCGACTCATCTCCTCTCTGAAGATCAAGGAGGCAGCATGGTCAAGCTCTGCTGAAGGCTCTCTTCTAGACTGCAGACTGCTGGCTTCTCACTATGTCCTTACATGGTGGAAGGGGCTAGGGAGCTCTATAGAGCCTCTTTGGTAGGACCATAATTCCATTCAGGAGGCTCTATCCTCACGACCTAATCACTTCCCAAAGGCCCACCTTCTAATACTATCACACTGGGCATAGAATTTCAACTTGTGAATGGTGGGGAGGGGTGGACACAATAACACTGAAACTATCAACCTATCCCAATGGCAGGAGGCTTCAGGAGACCATAGGAACTCTACTTCACCTTGGGCTAGTATCTTGTGGTCTAGAGCTCTTCTATACTCGATATTCTTGTGTGAATCTCAGTATAACTTGGCCAAGTTCACATTCCTGTATACTATCCAGTCTAATCTTCACTTTTCCTGTCTTCCAAGGAACATGCCTTCCTGTCCTCTTCCATGCATCATTGTGAACATTGTTCTTTCAGTCTAGACCAGGCTCTTTGCATTCTGGAGGTTTCACTTTAGAGTAACTGATGACATTGTTCTTGTGTGGATTCTAAAACCAGGCAGTAGATGTAGACAACTTCAATCTTATTTAGTCCGAAAGACCAAGAGGAAGATTAAAAATCTGCTCGTGCATATGTTCATTAGTGTGCACGTCACCTTGAGAGAGCTTGAAAAACAAACCTAATTGCTACAAATTGCCCCTGATTCAGATTTTAGGTTTGTTTGAATGAGCCTCTATGTACATTCATAAGTAAAATATATAGATTATCTTTTATTTCCTGATTGCACAGCACACAGTAAAACAAGGCTAGTACTTTTATTTTTTTTAAGATTTTATTTATTTATTTGACAGAGATCCCAAGTAGGCAGAGAGACAGGCAGAGAGAGAGGGGGAAGCAGGCTCCCTGCTGAGCAGAGAGTCAGATGCAGGGCTCAATCCCAGGACCCTGGGATCATGACCTGAGCCAATGGCAGAGGCTTTAACCGGCTGAGCTACCCAAGCACCCACAGGATAGTACTTTTTTTCCTTTACTCGAAAGCGTTTGTGTTAGGTCTATTCAAGGAATGAGTCCTAGAAAGGCCTTTATTCCGATCTGCTCACAGACAGTATGGCCTTAACAAGAAAAAGCTGAATTAAATTCTCCAATTATTAAGAATCCTGTTTTTCTTTCTTTCTTTCCTTATTCCTTTCTTTCTCTCCTTTTTTTTTTTTTTTTTTTTTTTTGTTTACTCATGTCCGTGTCCAAACCATTCTTAAATTATAAGGCATATGATAGGAACTTAAAACCTTCCTTGCAATTCTAGTTCATTTTATTTCTATGGTTATCTGTTAAGATGAAAAAGGCTTTACAGACTCTTCTATAATAACACCTCATCAGCTTGAGGATTTTATCTACCTAAAGTTAGAGGGAAGAATGTAACTGATGGCCTAAAGTGCATTTGAGGCTGTGGTTTAGAGGTTTTTTTTTTATCATGCTTCACCATCTCTACTTGCTGACCTTCTACTTTTTCAGCCTCTTTCAAATGGCTCATTCTTCACAAGGGCTTTCCTGGTCCCAACAAGCCAGCCAATGGGTTTCTTTCTCCTCCTCCCCTTTTGAGGTCTTTGTTCCTGTTTTTATCATACGTTCATGGTATAGTCTGAACTGTAGTTACTGGGTGCTCACAGGTGGTAGAAAGGAAGGCTCTGACTCTGAAGGCTGGCAGGTAGGAGCTCGATTGGGATCATGTTGTTTGCACTGTGTGGCTCAGATATGTTATTTCCTCCACTAAACCTCAGTCTCTGCATCTTTAAAGTGGGGATAATAGTATTTGTTTTACAGGGCTGCCATGAGAATGAAAAAGAATATGGTGTGTCTAGCATGTGGAGTCACTCCAGAGGTGCACCTGTTATCAGTGGTGGTAGGAGTCACAGCTTTTCCTGCTTTAAACTATTTTCATTTCTTGTAGTGCACACACTCTGTCCTCTACTTCCCTGAAGGTTTCACAGAGCCTGGAAGCTCCTTGAATATGGGTGCTGGGGAAATTTTTGTTGAATTGGAAGAGATTGGTCTTTCCTTCAAAACAAACATTATTCCAGATCTTTTATAGCTTCTTTTTTTTTAACTACACATTTATTTGTTATGGCTGGGTATACTGAGCAGCATCGCTACTTATATCCTGAAATTTGAATATTTGGGGATTATGAAATTAGATTACTGTAAGATACTTAAAAGTAGATTGAATCTGTAGATAGTTACAAGCAGAATATGCGTGGTATGGATGTGTAAGTGTGGGCATTTCTGTGGGTGTGTACCCAGAATTGGAGTTCGCTGTCACTCAGTCCTCAGGGTCCGTGTGGGCAGCCCCTGGTCTCTAAACACAGACATACAGAGAAGTCTTGCAGGCAAACTGTGCAAACATTTTTCAGTTTTCATCCTTCGTGAAGATGAAATCTCATCTACAAAAATTATGGGTTTCCCTGTGTTTTCCCTGAGGATCTTTTGGTCAAATTTCTCTACTGGGAGAGAAAACTCAGTTGTCACTATAGATTGAAGTGAAACATGTTACTTGCCCTTGGTAAATGGAGGGTCATGAATGCCAAATGTTTCTTATCCATATCCTTACTCTCCTTGAGGCTGGGTGTATCACAGAACCAACAACTGCCTCCTCCCCACCCAGCCTGCCTGAGCCTCCCGCAGCAGCACCACTGCTCCGTTGGCTGCCCCTTTCCTCCCACAAATGTGTCAACAGAGAATACACACCAGCAGCAAAGATTTTTAGGAGGATACTGAATACTATAGTTAGGAATTCTAATTGACAAAATAGAATTTCTCAAAAGCAGAACAAGTAACAATAGAAACAAAGACAAGGGATCAGGGTTCTGAGGGCCAGAGCACCAAAGAGCAACAGTCACAGAGTTGAGAAATGAGGGACCAAACGTGTGAATAAAATCTAGGTTTCCGGAAAAGGTCTGGTAATTACTAACACAACTTGGGAAAGGGAAAAAGGCTGGACACCTGTATTTGGTTCTCAGGGATTAATTTGTTCATTAATTAACTAATTAATTTATTAAGTAATTCTTCATTCATTTTAAAAATCTTCCTCTTTCTCTGCTAGGAATGTGCCATAGTTTCCAACAAAGGCCACAGGTGGTCATAAAAGTCTCATCATGTGACAAAGACCTGTTCTACTCTCACAAGCTTCCTCCTTCCATTTCACCATCAAATCCACATGCTGGCTCTCTCCCTAATCCTCTGTTTTGGGAGCTCACTATCTGATTTTGGCAATGCTCAGCAGGAGGTGGAACTTGTAGCTGTCAGCACGTCCATGTGTGTACAATTATGTTTCATATAATCAAAGAATTTAAGACTGAAGATCATGAGGTTCTCACCACACAAGAACTTTTGAAATTTCTTGAAGCAACCAGCAGGTCCTCTCTAGATTCTTTTCCATAACCTAAGTGCGTCTTTTCAATGATCCTTATTAACATTAAGCCTATAGCATTAGCATCTCAAGATCTTGTTAAATCTGGCCTGCCCCTTGACATGTAGGCTATTCCTTGCAGTTCTGAGTCATCTGCAAATTTGATCAATCAGTATTTACAGTTCTTTCTGAATTATCTAATTTATTATGAATCAACTCCTCTAATGTAGCTAGTTCTGTGAAGATATTATGGAAAAAGTGGCCAAATTCCTTTAAGAACCTATGCTACATTTACAACATTTCTAATCTGATACTATAACAGTTTTACTATGAAGCTGGTTGACCATGACTTACTCTTGTAAAACTAAGTTGACCTCTTGGTCAACTCATGAGAGATCTCTTTGTTTGGCACTTCCTTTTCTAAGTTCTACGCATCACCTGTTTAATCAATCTACTTTTCTAGATCTTTGTTAAAGATTGATGTCAAAATCATTCATCTGTAATTCCTCTAAGCTGTCTTTTCAAGAACTTGGGCCATTTGTGTCTAATTTTCCAACATTTCTTTTATTTCTATAAATGCAGAAATTACTAAAATTGGCCTTTCAGTCAAAATGTGGACCTTTCAGAAGCTTGAGGTAGTTTATCTGAGCCTGAGAACTTGATCTTGGATAAATAGGGCAGATTTTAAAATGCATTCATTATTTCCTCCACTATTTTGATTCCAGATCCTTGCTATGTTTCTTCTACACTTCCCAGTTAGAAAATACGCTCTAAGATAGAAACAAAATGCGAGAAACATACTTCACCGTTTCTTGTCTGTTCATTTTATGCCGTCTGCCAAACAATGGGCCTATGTCTTTTGTTTTTAAAAAAGACTTTGCCTGCTCTTGGCAATTTGCACAAAAGCTTCTGGGCTTTAGCCTTTTATTTCAAACTGCACTGTATTTTGTCGCCACCCGCACCCACCTCCATTTTTACTGGCACTTTTTTCTTGTATATTATGTACTGGTACTTAGTTTTAATACTACACTTTTCGGGAAGCTTCTTGTGAGAGGCCCGAGTATTTGCACAGTTCTATCACAAGCAATTCTTGTGCCTTTGGCGGACTTGCTTGATCTCTTGGAAATTTAGTTCCCTCATTGGTAAAATGGGGGAAGGAATGCATTAGTTACAAAGTAGTTGTGAAGGTCAAATAGAATGGTAACTGTGAAAGCTTTTGGTAAGCTCTAAAGTTGCTGTCAAAAATGTAAAGCCTTGTAATCTGGGGAGCTGAATAGTACTTTAATTAAGCCTATTAATACTGGAAAGGAGCTGGGGGTTTTTCTAATCCAATCTTCTCCATGAACAGACAAGCCAATATTGATTTGGTGAAGGAACTCACCAAAACTCCCAGTCAGAGGCAGCATAGGAGAGAGCTTAGCACTCTGTGGAAGGTGACTTGTTATCTCAGCCTTAACTGTGCAAATTTACGACGTTGGTTTTAGTCGTGACCCTGCCACTAAATAATCATGACTTCTTTACAGCGACTATCCTACCTCATCCACCACTGCCCATGGCAGATGTCTCCATTCACCATAGACTTCCTCCTGTTACCTCACGTTCCTTCTTAAGAAAGTGTCACGGAAAGCATGACCAACCTTCCTGACAATGGCTTTGCCCGCTTTGGGTTTTTCTTTTATACTTGTTGAGGCTCATTTGTTGTTCTATGGTCTGAAGGTTTCTTTTTGTTGTTGTTGGTTTGCTGTCTGCTGTTAAGTGGCAGACTAGTTCAAAAGCCATCGATGAAATTAATAAATAATGCACAGGAAACAGAAGCTGTAGGGGAAGGCTGGCATAACTTGTTTTGAACAAAGCATATAAGTAAGTCAAAGTCACAAATATTTATGTAGTGCCAACTGAATGGGAGGTCTGACCGCTTCTATAAGGGGTACACAAAGCACTATAATAGAACCTAAGCACAAGGACTTTCAGATATTCTAAGGGATATTTTATAAATCCATTGTATAAGTTATGCTGCTTTTCCCTATGACTTATAACAAAACCCGCAAGTTTTGGAGTGTCTACAGACTGTGGACTTGGTGATTTATTTCATCTTATTTAGCATTACAAAGAAGTACTGTTGTTCCCATTTTATGGTTGAGAGGACCAGGGATCAGAGAGTGGAAGTTCCTTGCCGTAGGGCACATAGACCAACTGACTTAATCAAAATTTGAACTTACATTGGCCTGACTAAAGTTTGCTCTTTTTATGAAAGTTTAAGAGATGTACTTCCTGTTGTAAATTACAAGTCTGACTACACCCGGTATTATGAAGTCTGAGATGACATGCTTGTTTTCCCCCAAATTTGATTCATCGAAATAATTAGCGATAGAAGCAAGAACACTTAATTTTAGAAAATTAGTTGATGGCCAGATGGAATTCTGCCAAGAACCATTTCTAGCCTGGAAGTTTCCTATCCCTGCTCTGGGTCTTTCTGTCCTCAAAATATACAGATCAAACACTTGTTTTTGAAATTTACCTTTTAAGGTACTGAAGAGCAATAAAATTACTCACTAAACTAGAATCCATATATCTTAATTGAAAGTTTATATATACAACTTACTACATTTTTTTTTTTTTTTCTTGGCACCCAACAGATGTAATTGATTTCATGGGGAATGCACTGAATCGGCCAGATTTTCTGAGCTAGGCACTTTTTATTCTGTCCCGCTTCAGCTATCCATCCTTTTTTGGAACAAAAGCCTCTTCCCTTAGGCCTTTTCCAAAAAATATTCTGATTGCAACGCTATGGTAATTCTTTTAATAGGAACAGGGAGCCAGCCGCAGGAGCATTCAACCCAAATCTTACCCTTGAGCTTGTGCTGTCCTGATATGTGTCCTGGAGATGAGACTCAGCTGGAAAGCACTGTGGAACATCCGCTGTGTCCCTAGGGACCAGTAATGAACGAAGACGTTAGCGTGTGTGGGTGACTTGGGTTTAGTCTGGGAGGTTTGTTTATTTACTTATAGATAGTAGCACACCATAGATACCCTTTTATTGTTAGGGGTAGATTTTTCTTCTTTAAAGAACTAATATCCGTTTGCTGTTTATAAAGCTGAAATTATTTATGGTGCTGCTAAATGGAAAGAACTGTTATGTAGGGTCTCCTCTGGGATCATTACCTGTTGAATCCAGTGTGTATTCATTTATATACCTCTGTTCAAACAAGTCAGGGGTTTTCGGCTGAATATATCAAATTGGGAGAGTGGTGATCAAACAAGATCGGGCATCTGTTAGCTTCATTCTCTTAGTGGTTCTTTCACAGACAAACTATGAGAATTTGACCTTTGGGTCTGTTTACCCGTCTGAAAAATAAGAGTAATAGGCACTTAGGTATTACTTTCTTATCTCCTTTTTTGGGGTACTGAAGACTTAAGAGGTAAGCTCCCTTAGTTATCCAAATGAACAGTTTGGCAAAAGCACCAACTATGATTAAGGAAATAAGTAAAGTGACAGGCATTCTACCAACAGAATGTATTTCTGGAGTGAACTAATTTTACGTCTTGATTCTCTGTCATCACATCTGTACTGGGATACAGTTTAGTATCAAGCAGGAGGGATAAGTTGCCTTTACTGTTCAGGCATTGAGGAGCTTTACTTAATTAGGATTTGGTTTGGACAGAGGGGTAAAGAGGTGTTATCAATGATTACTCCTGATACTTTTAAATAGTTTTTAAGATCTTAAAATGCACCTAATCCCAAATTTCAAGGAATAGAAAGAATTATGGGGTGAGGGTAAATCAGAAAGGATTACGAAAATTGCAGCATATGGTATTTTAAGAAACTTCCTTACTTTCTCACTGGCTCTCTGGTTCACTTTTGATCTTTTTACTGGAAAAAAATTGTGCAAGTAAGATTTGTTTAATTTTTTCCTACTTGTCTATGGTATGTCGGAGGAGGGGTGATCCTAGGAAGTTTACACTAAAGTAAAACAATGTGGGAGATAAGGAGAGAGGACGGGGAATGCTTGTAAGTATGTATTCCTTTGCAACTTTTCCTGGGAAGAATTTTGTACAGGGATATATGTTAATGAGAAGAAGTGGTAATTGGTTCCTTGGCTTTAGTCCTTTGTGACTTTGAATCAAGAAATATCAAGCATATGCATAAACATTGGTCGTCATACATGGGAAACACCAAAATGAGTAAGTCATAGCCACTGCCCTCAATGTTCCTTCTGTCTAAGGGAGGAGACAATGGTGTAAGCACTAGATAGAATATGGTTTTAAGAATGTGAAAAGAAGTAGGACAGTTGACATGCATGGGGATAATAGAGGAGGAAAAGATTACATGGGACCTGGGTGGTCAGGGAGAGACTTTGAGAAGACTTTGCACTTGGTTGGAGCTTTGGGCGGATTTGGGGAGAGAACAATTCATGTTGACATTGACCAAGAAATGTGGACACAGGTGGACCTGTTCAGGAAGTGATGAGGAGATTGATGGGGCTAAAGGGGAGGGACAGTGGGGAGGAAGTCAGAATGGAAATTTGCGGTCAGATTATGGAGGAAGATTAAGGCTCTTCTCTGGCTACAAATTCTTTTTGGAGCAAAACCTAGAAACCTGAGCCTTTTAGAACAAGTGATGTTTGACTAACAATCTTGTCAAACAACGTTCCCTTAAGAAGATCATGTACTGCAAAGTCTGGGCCATTTTAGCAGCAGGTCATAGCTCTGAAGTGGCGATTAGAGTGAGAGGCAGCCACAGAAGTCACCTAGTACAACCTCAAATGAATTTCTTCTTGCTGTTTTAACAAACTGCCACAAAATTAGTGGCTTAAAACAACACTGAGCTAATGTCAAGGTGCCATAGGGTTTGCCCCCTCTGAAATGTGAAAGAAGACCCGGTTTCCTTGCCTTTTCCAGCTTCTAGTGGATGTCTCTATTAGTGAGCTTATGGATACTTCCTCTGACTTCAAATGACCTCACTCCAACATGTGCTTCCTTTGCCACCTGCCCTTCTCCTCTGACTGACTTCTGGGTCCTTTTTGTAAAAACAATTGGGATTACTTCGGGTACACCAAGATCATCAAGATAATCTCCCCATCTCCAGTTGGTTAACACAATTACATCTGTAAAATCCCATTCACCATATAAGGTAACAGTCATCTGTTTCAGGGATTAGGGTGTAAACAACTGGAGGGGCATCATTTAGCCTGCCCCAGACCTCCACATTTTGCAGGTAAGAGTGTTCAGACCTAGCTTGGTCTAAGGCCACACAAATAGCTAGTTGACAGACTCCTGTTTCTGACTCCCACTTTTCTTTGTACTGCACTGGGATGCCAATCTTTCCTACTTTCCATGAGGAATCAGTGGTGCTTTCTGAAGACAGAGATCCCAGAGCCAAGATGAGGACTGACTAGAGTAGCATTTGTGGGGGGATAAGGCATCATGTCACTGGGCAAGCACCCATTTGAGAGAAGGAGAAATGCTCTTTTTAGGACCAAAAAAGGCTGAGAAACTGCTCTCTTAGTGAGTGGAGAAGAGACTTGGGGAGATAAAAAGAGATGTGTACAAAAAAGGAGAAGAAAAGAGAGGGTGGAATGGAAAGAAGGAGATGTTTTAGAAAGAAGATAATCATGTAGATCCCATAATGATGCCTCTTTCGTCTATGTACATGGTTTCTGAAACTAAGTATCTCCTGCAACAGTTCCTCTTCATTAATGCCTAGATCCTAACTTCTATAATAACTACATTATCTGTTTCTTTATGCATTTGCTGCTCACAAGTTCATCCTCCTCACTATTAGATTCCCCACAGAGTAGCAATAATTTCCATCTCTTTGTTATACCACAGGACACAAATAGCTGTGCTATAACGGTTTTAATCATTTTAATGATGATATACAGAGTGTATCACACTAGTATCATTAGCATTTTCTTTGAAAAAGTTCTGGAAAAATTCCAACCTAATTTTGTACTTTAGCTGAAAGAAGAGCTTGAGGCTAAGATAAAGGGCATATTGTTCTTGAAACTAATAAAGAAAGTGAAGAGCACCAAGAAATGGCAAAGGCATATGGACATTAAGTTGGGAAAGCCATGCAAGAGATGAAATAAAAACAATTGAGAAGAAAGAGAATGCTTTAAAATTATTTTTTAACTATAAACTGAATAGGGAAAGGAGAATATAAAGTGTTTACATTATTACATTACATTATTTACATTATTACATTATTTACATTATTACTGGCCTTTCTGATTGATGATATGAAAATAGAAGATGAAAAAAGTTTTCATCTTTACCCAGAAAGTGATCTATAAGAAAATTTAGACTAAATATTCATTAAAAGAGAGATAAATCAAGTTAAAAGATATGGAACATTAGCAACATATTTATTGAGAAATACTGTTTGTTTTGTTTTGTTTTGTTTTGTTCTGTTTTGTTTTGAGAGAGAAACTATGAGAGAGGGTGCGAGCTGGGGTAAGGGCAGAGGAAGAGGAGAGAAAGAATCTTAGTCAGACTCCACTCTGAGCACAGAGCCTGACTCAAGGCTCAGTCTTAAGATCCTGAGATCATGACCTGAGCTGAAATCAAGAGTCAGATGCTTAATTGACTGTGCCACCCAGGCACCCTGTCAGTATTTTTAAAGTAATTGTTTCCATGTCTCATAATTTCTTAGCTTGTCCATGGTAGGCAAGTTTTATGCTATTTTTATAATTTGTCCAATATCTGTTAACTGATTTCAATACACAATGGATACTTAATAGAATGAGATAATAATTATTGATATCAATTAGGGCTATTGAAAATGTTTTGGTGTGCTCTTATCAACAAACTGGGATATTTAACTTAGAATATTTATTTTTACTCATCAACACAGAATATATCAAAATTAAAGTGAATGTAGGATGACCCAATTTTTACTTTGAGAACTTTATTTCTGGAAAATGCCTGAAAAACCTAGTCAAATGCCATCCATTCCTGCCCATGCAAATCTCACCTATTCTTTAAGACCCAACTTAGTGACTACCTCCTCACAAGACCTTTCCTGATTCTCTAAGTTATTTCTGACTCTTCCAAGTTTCTACAATATTTTAGATAATTCACATTATCCTCATAATTACATATTGGCTTTAGTTAAAATTATTTCTGTTAAGTCTTGTATCATCTAATATATAATAATTCTTTAAAAGCTAAGACTACGTATTCATCTTCGCATCCCTGGATGCTTAGGTTAGTCATTATCTACGAGTGAGCAATAGAGGCACAGACAAACACATGTAAACAGCTATAGTTAAGTTTGAATACAGCAATGCAATGACTATTCTGCTGTAGTAACTCTGAATTACTTTTGTGAAATCCTACTTGCTTCACTTGTTGAGTAAATTCTTCCAGGCATGGGGTGGGATCTTCAAATTTGTTATTTTTTACAGACTTCGCACATTATTCGTATACAGCCAGTCCCAGCACTGGCACCAGCAACACTTGGGAATAACTCATCAATAAGTCAATTGGATATCAAGTTCATCTTAGTGTGTGCCTGTGAGGAAAGTTCACCATAAATATGGGTAATTAGCAGAGAATAGGTAAACTGTTTTGGAGGGGAGAGCATACATGATTCCAAAAGCAAGAAATGGAGTGTATCAATGAGGGGTGAGATGGGTTGGTAATTCAGATAAAGTTAATCTTCTGAGGAAAACCTCGGTCAGTTCTGTTTAGCAAGCCGAGCTTGATTTCTGCCCAATGGAGAGTTAAATTAAGACCAACCACTAACTAGGCTCTAGAGGACTCTTTCCTGTTCTCCATGAATAATCAGAATAACGGAGTCATCCTCCTTCCCTTCTATCAAGACCTGTTATAATAACTTTATCTATATGTTCATTCTTTAATTCTATAGTAAATATGAAGACTACCCTTGACAAAAATTTTTTAAATATTTTATTTATTTACTTATTTGTCAGAGAGAGAAGGAGCACAAGCAGTGGTAGTGGCAGGCAGAGGGAGAAGCAGGCTCTCTGCTGAGCAAGGAGCCCAATATGGGACACCATCTCAGGAACTGAGTCGAAGGCAAATGTTTAACCACCTGAGCCACCCAGGTGTCCCTACCCTTGAAATTTTAAGTACCAGATCTTCTTCCTAGTTTTCCATGTCATCAATAGTTCCTAGAAGGAAGTTTCATTAAAGATGAATTTCTTACAGCATGCATGGGTGGCTCAGATATTTAAGCATCCAACTCTTGATTTCAGCTCGGGTCATGATCTCAGGGTCCTGGAATCAAGTCTCACATCAGGTTCTGTGCCCAGCATGGAGTCTGCTTACCTCTGCTCCTCCCTCCCTGCTCTCTCTCTTTCTATTCTCAAATAAATAAATAAAATCTTAAACAAAAAATGAATCCTTCTCAGCAATATAATAATATTCCAGTAAAGAATTAAACAATGGAAAAGCTCAAAGACAAAGAGAACTGAAGGAAAATCAGGAGACCAAAGATCTCAACCTTTCTCTGAGATCAAAAGAGGATGAAGTGTTAAGTGACTGAAAAGAGATGATGAAGCTCTAAGTCATAGGACCTTCAAAGTACTAATGAAATGTGAGCTCATTCCTGTGACAAGATCCCTAAGAGACCCGGAACTGGACACAGCAGGTTCTGCTGAGGGTGGGAATTTCAAACCTAAAAATTGGTTGGAAGTCAGGCTGTTGAATGATTGGACCCTTAGATTTCTTTCTGTACTACAGGTAACCTGTAATTAAGGACAGGGGATAAGGTTAATTCTTAGGCAGCACTGAATGAGGGTCATTTCAGACATGGCCGCAAGATGATTGGGGGAGACCTGGGCTGATCATGTAGGCCCTGGAAGAGTCTGCGTATTGAATGATAGAAGCCTCCCTTTCTGCTCTGTAGTTATCTTCCAGATGCTTACTTCTCAGGCAGAAAACAGAGGACTCCTCCTCCCAGAAACTGAATGTCACCTGAGAAGAGATTGCCACACCCTGATGTTTGGGGGTCTCACCAAAAATACGTGACTCCTATCCTGGTTGTTCTACGAATCTCATCGATTGATAAGCAGTGTGCCTTGTTCTTAAATGTTCATCAGCGGCCAAGGAACATCAGGTGTTCCAGAAAAATCTTTAACACAAAAAAGAGAGACCAAATATAAAAAAAGAAAAAAGAAAAACTGCCTTAGGAATTCAGATCATTTAGGGATCATTTCTATTTTCTGAATCACTCTGATTGCTAGCCCTGTCTCAGTTCTAATAAATGGGCTGTTGCCTTTTCTTCTTTCTTTAATGACCAAACTCCCCTCTTGTACCTCTCTGGGGGCTCCTACCTTGTTTTCTGTGTTTTGATACCAAGACTGTGTTTTGATACCCTACCCAGCATTTACTCCTTTTCAGCCCTAAGCTCTTCCTCCTCTTATTCCTAGCCACACATAGGTCACTTCTCAGTATGCTCAACTTCTGCTCTAGAATCTCAGCCCTGTAGCTTTACCTTGCTTCCAGCCCACGGTCTTCTCTGACCTACCCACCTGCCTACTTGGCCTGTGAGAGCTTCAGTTTTCTAGTGTGTCACTCCACCTACCTGCTATGATTGCTCAAATTTCACTGGCCCTGCTGTTGTCTGCTGGCTGCCATGCCTTCCCCTCTTGCCACTATCCAACCTTGAGGACACCAGCTAATCTTATCCTATCGCCTACAGCTTTATCTGTGTCCTAAAAACTTAACCCACGTAAATGGACTCTTTTCAATTCTTCATCCCTCTATGGCTGAGCCATCCTAATGAATCTTTGAGTGCTAAGTACCAAAATGGGTTGGGCACTTAAAAGTCATCTACTATCCCATAGCCCATAGGCTACTCCACAAGGAGTAAGTTGGTTCAAAGTTGTTTATCAAAAGAACATTGTACTTTGGTTGAAGGAAGAAAGAAAAAACTTCTGCTATTCTTCTAGCTCCCTTACTAGGAGCTAAACTCCTGATTGCCTGAGTCATTCTTTGACCCAAGTGAGCAGTAGTTAAGAGCTGACCTTACTATCTGCCTCTACCAGTAAACCATGCTCTGCTATCCAGCTTCCACAGCTGTGAGGTGGGCCTAAGTACCCAGTGCTGCCTTCTTCCAGCCCACCTGGATGCTGAGCAAAATCTCTGACAACGTCTCTGTTCCCAGAATTCCATAGTTGAATTGCTGCTGTGTCTCTGAATACCCTCTAAACAAAGAACTTTCTTTGGAGCTGAATTTTTGAACTTGACAAATCTCAGAATGATTAAAATGAAGGCTGATGTGTGACTATACACTCCCAAGAGATATCTTCAAGTAAGTCTTTAAATTTTTTTTTAAGGTTCTGTAGGCAATAAAGGAGATAAAAAACATTATTTAATTTTTTCATACTTATCTTTGAGAAGTAAGCATTCTACTTGGTGAGCCATTAAGTACCCAATAATAAGCGAAATGCTCTTAAGGTGTAAATTGAAATGAGGAAAGCTTCTAAATCCACCCACGTTTTTTCATTGTTCTTTCTTCAGAAGTCTTATTTAAGTGTAACTTATTTTCTCATAAAATTGACTTCATATTTTAGCTCCTGAATATTGCCTACTTAGTCCAATATTAAAAATCCTTCAAAAATAGCAAATCATTGTTTTTAGCAAGACACATCATCATGATGTAAAACACATGATCATAAATGAGAATGCTGATTTAAAATACTTCATTTTAATCAATCATTTTATTTTTAATCCACTGGCTTTGGCTATGGTTGTTATTTCTCAAATGTAAGCTGGTGCCCCTCAAGGCATGGATGTGACTTTCAGAAGAACATAGTAACAAGGATTAATATGAAATTACTTACATAGAGAGAAAGCTTCGTTCTTTACAAATTCTTTTCAGTTCCTTTTCTTGGTGCTAACACTTTTTTTCCACTCTAACTTTTGTTAATTTCCCTTTTTTAATAAAGAAATCACACCTCTGGCACTGAGTTTTTCCTGTATTTTAGCTAGAATTATAATCACTTTGTTATGTTTTATTGTCTTCTTAAAAGTAATTGCCTCTTATTTATGAAAAATGATATTGATATTTGATTTATTATTGTCTTACTCCAAGAATTATTAAGTTTACTACAATGTAGGCAGTATACAGATATGATACATGTTGGGCATCTGATATGTGAACATTGAAACTTAGAAAACATTGGTTCTGGTAAATGCTAGGTTTGAGTGTTTAAGCTTGACTTTTTTCACTGACTCAACCAAATCAGGTGGTTATTCAATGTAAAATAGATATAATCACTGGTGATTACAAATGCCACATATTAATAAAATGCATCCAGTTTTGAGTCATTGAAATCTAATGGTGGTTCTTAAAGGAGATAAATTCTTTTAACCTCCTTGAAATAAACATTCACTGGTAGATTCTATCTACCTTTAAATTTGATGGAAGTCCCTGATAATTGGTCTCTTGACATCAACAAAATTACAAACACAGTGCCACCGACAGCAAGGAATCTTGTGATAGGACTTGGTAAAAAAATAATCATAAACACCAAGATTTTTTTGTATATTTAAAAAGAATTATTTTTTCATCTATTATTTGTCAAATTTTTGTCTTGATGAAATATTACAATAAAGAGTCTTGTTGAACTTCCAGAGCTCATCACAAAGTGCATACACCTGAAATGTTTGAGAAACACTGAGCTTCTCAAACATACTCTTTAAAATTAAGAATCCCCAAGAAATACTGACCTGAACGCTGACATGAAAGAGAAGCAGCTGTTCTCTCCTGACTGGATAGATGTACGCGTGTCCTAACAAGTCGTCCTGTGAATCTGTACCATTCTGAGTGGTGCCTCTACCACTGAACTTGGGGGGGAGGGTACTGAGCCACAGATTAGTGCAACACAAGCCTCACTGAGGAAGCTCCCAGGCTAGTAGGGCAGACAGAGGAGGGCAGTTATAGGACAAGACAGGATATGATCGAGAGCCTTCATTGCACAGATCAGTGTTGCTAGGGTTTCAATGAGGAAAGCTTCTTATCAGGAGGGGAGTCCCCAAGTCCTAGAAGAGAAGGCATTTGAAATGGGCCCTGAAGAATGAGTAGAATTGAGACAGAGTGGGTATTCGCGATCAGTCCCCCTCAGACTTTTACTGGAAATATGCTTTATATGAGGGGCTGAGGGCACAAAGATTAAAATAAAATAATAATAGTAGTAGTTTATTAGAGAAAACCACTTTGGTGGAGGACATGGGTGCAAATTAATTGCTACGATACGATGTATTAACTGGTGTCACAGAACTCTGGAAGCAATGAGGGGGGAAGAAATTAGTTCTGCCTGGGGAATTGAGAACACGTTTATGAAGGAAATGAACTTTGATCTGGACTTTGAATGATGAGTGGAATTTTACCAGATGGAAAAAGATGAGAAATATATTCCAGGCAGCAAGCACAACATATGACTAGACATGCAGACATGAAAGAGCATACTGTGTTTGGGAAGGGTGAGAACCTTCCATGTGGCTGGAGTGTGGGGGAGGGAAGTGAGGATGGAAACAGGGATCGATAGAGAAACTGTCTGGAAAGACATGCAGTGACTAATCTGGGAAATGCTGTGTGTGCCATGCTACGGAATTTGAACTTCATCCTGTAAGAAAGTGTTTTAAGTAAAGCAGTATAGTTTAGATCTTCATTTTCAGGAGTAGCGTGGTGATCGCAGGAGAGAGGTAATGCACAAGATATGGTGCAGGGGAGGTAAAGATAGGTCACCCCGAACAGAAGGGCTTGCGTGGGAATATGGCCTGGGACTGGGCAAGTTTGGAGGAAGTGGGAGAGAGCCCCGGAGGCTAGACTGACAAGTTGGCACCAAGTTCTGTGAGAGTCATCCATGTGGTATTTTAGGAAAATTGATCTGGAAAGGGTCTATAGAATAGGTAATCACGAAAAGACTCTAGGGCCTAAGGCACAAGCCTGTAGTGATATTCAGGCAAGAGATGCAGCGCACACTACCGGTCATCAACCCACTATCTGTTCTGTCCCTGCTTCTTCCTTCCCAACTGAGTCCTGGTTTTGGTCCATTTATCCTTTCTCCTCCTCCCAACTGTGATCATCAGAAGAGGAGGACTATGCCCTGCCCAGAGAGTGCATCTGCTCAAGGATGAGTCCATATGGTCCGTTTCTAGCCAAGGAGATGCAAAGAAAATCTTCTAGGGGCCTTCGGGAAATTTTTTTTTTTTTTTGTAAAAAGGAAACACAGAAAAAGGCACTCTCTTCTTCTGCTGAAAACTGTCCCCATGTGCTACTTGGAGCTGCCATGCCATCACTTTGCTGTGATAAAAGAGACAAGTCTGTGGACAAAGCAAACATTCAAGTGGCCTGATTTCTTGATATTGTCATTGAGCCACTGATTTAAACAAACCTGGTAGTGACTTCCCTTGAGAACTCCTAAAGATGAGCCAGTTTGGGAGAAAAGTTAATAAACCAGATTTTATATATTCTTATTCAGAGGATGGCTACAGATAAAAGTTCAGGGTTGGCATCCTCAGAAATGAGACCAAAAGCCAAAAGTTGCTTGTGCTGTTTTCTGTTTTTTGTTGTTGTTGTTTTTTTTTTTTTTACTTTGGGCCTGGAGGAATTCTTAGATTATAAATGCTTGCTCTTTACTACATTTTCTATTGTTAATTATTCATGTCTTCATAAATATAATTAATGCAATTTATATCAATAACAATGACTAACACATAACATAACAAGCGATTTCTTATTTGGGAAATTTTATTAACGCTTTCACAATAATAACATTGGCGAAAGGATTCTGCTGTTACTTCAAGTCACAGAAATGTGTCCCTGTGCACAAGGGCAGAGAAGCACAGACCTGGGCTCAAACACCTGTTCCTCCATGAGGCTACCACATGGCCCTGGCTGGTGGCTTCATTACCATGAACCTCACTTAGATGAAATTTTAAATGAGTTTTATAAAACTTGCTCTGTAGGTTTTGTGCTTGGTTATAATAATTACTCTACGCATCCACATTTTTAGAGTTGTACTGACCTTTGTTCACAAAATTGTCAGTTATACATTATGGCTACTGATCTTTGATTTCCATTTTAGTCTTCCTTCAACCAAGGTCACTGCTATCTTGAGACCCCTCAGGTCCCAGGAAGGAGGAGTTGCAGACCTGCTGAGTTCAAGGACATGGACAAGGCCATTTAATTGTCTGACAGGGTCACTGCCTCAAAAGCACAGACCTAACCCTCTTACTTTCTCTCTCTCTCTCATTGCAGAATGAGCTTTCCGAGAACTGGACAATTCCTTTTTTCAGGTTCTGCAGTCAGCCTGTGGAAAGGCTGGGGTAGAGTGGTATTATTAGACCCACGGCAGACGTGGGCTATGTATGACAAGTGTTCCTGTTCAGCCTGCCAGAGAGTCCACTGTTGGGATCCTGAAATGTCTGCAACTCAGATATATATTTTTATTTCTACTTCCCATTGTTCTTCATATGCATACCTCCCGCAGAAAGCTCACTAGAAGGAGCCAATTAGGCCAACATAGGATTTGGGCATTCCTTGCTGTGGAATTGACTAGTCTCACATTAAGGTCCCCCCAAATCTTAATTAACATTCGTGCATCCTAACAGTCAGCAAATATTTATCCAGTACCTACTGTGTGTCAAGCCCTGATTTATGCTATAACAAATATTTTGGGGTTTTTTTTTTGAGATTTTATTTATTTATTTGAGAGACAGAATGAGACAGTGTGTGTGTGAGATTGAGAGAGAGAGCACACAAGCAGGTGGAGAGGCGGTAGGAGAAGCAGACTGCCTGCCACACAGGGAGCTTGATGTGGGTCTTGATCCCTGGACTCTGGGATCATGACCTGAGCTGAAGGGAGATGCTTAAATGACTGAACCACCCTTCAGTTTTGTTTAAATAGAGTTTTTTATTTTGAGAGAGATAAGTCAGTGCCCTTAGAAACCCTTTAATCCATCACCATTCAGAAGTGTTCACTTACTGGACCATCAACAAAGCTAAAATGAAGTTCTAGGTCTACAAATTTATGAAGATAGAATCTCAGTAATCAGTAGTAGACTGGGAAGGAGCACTGTGACCCTCTCCATACATAATGTCAGAGATTAAGAACTCTAAAATAAAAGGACCACACCTTGCTGACTCAGCTGGGTCTACCAGGTGGCTGGTAAGGCAGCTGTCTCACCCACACATGGTTTCCAAGACCAGGTACAAGAGCTCTGCTCTCCTTCCATGAGCATGGCCCCAGTGACTGGCGGGGTTCGGTATATTTTGACTAGACATCAATCTTATCCCTGGATAATCTGAACACTTGGGCTCATTCCTTTTTCATTCAGTGACCATGTATTCCTAGTTAGGACATGTTGTGCTTTGCCTTTTATTGTGTGTGTGAGAGTAGCTTGATAATTACGGATGTCGGTTTCCATTTGACATTTGGGAACAAAGATGTTTCCACTTCACTTGTGAAACTCAACATTTTGCTTTTATGGCAATAAATTCAATGTGTAAACTCTCAAATATATCAGAAATATTTGGTCATTAAAGAACTCACTTTTTTTTTTTTTTAAATAACCATTCCCCACTGGGGAGGAAGGGGTAGAATAGATTGTTTGTTTTCCTTTTCCTGGGAGTAGCCCAGTAAAAAAAGAGAGAGAGAGAGAGAGATACCAGGAATATACTCATGCGTGGAAAAACTTCAACATTTATCTCTCAACTCACACTCCATACTTTCTGGGTGGACTTGGGTTTGCCTGCCTTCCTCTATTACACACACACACACACACACACACACACACACAGCTTGAGCTTGGATGAGTAGAGAAAGGTAAGACTGAGAAATTTTCTGATTTATTTGAGTATGCTCTCTGTCCATCTGTGCTCTTCTTCCTCATTAAAAAAAAAAAAAAAGCACCAGTATATAAATGTTGTAACCACTAGATAAAAATTAACAAATTTAATAAATGCAAATCTCAGTGTAAACTCCATTAGCATCGACATATTCTAAGCTAAGTAGGATTCTTTGCATTTTGGGGGCAGGGTTTCATACCGAATATCGATATTTAGGAACACTTTTTGGGAAACTGTACAGTAGCAAATCTGCTCCAATAATTTATAGAAAATTTGTATTTCTATACGATTTTAACATGTTCCTCTGGTCTTCCAGGTCCCGGATGAGCAAGCTGTGGTCTCAGGGGCCTGGCTTACCCACCACTCCCTCTCCTGGCCTTCTCTGGAGGCACACTGGCTTTCTGCATTTCTAACTCACCAAACTGGCCCCCACCTCAGGTTCTCTGCAATTGCTGCCCCCCTTGCCTGCACCCCTTTGCCCTCAGACCTTCTCAGGGCCAGTCCTTCCTCCGTGTGATATTGCCTCCTCAGGCAGCCTTCCCTGCACACACTTTCTAACACAGTGCTGGCCGGTACACATACCAGGGGAGAGAGATGTGAGTCATACATGTACCTGTAAATATTCTTTTAAAAAGAAAAAAAAATATTTTATTTATCAAGAGAGAGAGAAACAGAGAGCACCTGTGTGTGCGAGGAGCGGGGGCGGGGTGGGGGGGGTAGGGACAGAGGGAGATTCTTAAGCAGGCTCCATGCTGAGTACAGAGGCCAGCGACATGGGGCTCCATTCCATGACCCTGAGATCATGACCTGAGCTGATCACTTAACCGACTGAGCCACCCAGCTGACCCAATAACTATAAATATTCTAGTAGCCACATAAAATTTTTAAAAGAAATTAACTGTCACATTTTAACTTAATCCAATATATTTAAAGCATCATTTCAACATACTATAAGTGTACAAAAGTTAATGAGATATTTTACTTTTTTTTTCTTATACTAAGTCTTTGAAATTGCCATCTTTCTTACCTGGCAACTGAAGTTGGACTAGCTGAATTCTCAGGAGCCCCATGTGACTAGTAGCTGCTCTACTGGACAGCATCGACCCAAGTGAACCCCCACCTCCGCTCACTCTCATCACATGACCCCTGATGGGTCATTATCATAACACTTACTGGTGTTTGGAATAATCTTGTTTATTTCCTTGCATGTTGTCTTCTGCCCTCCCATCCTCTATCTACTCCTGCCCTGAAATGAAACGTCTAAAGGACCAGGAGCTTCAGTTTGTTTTTTTGTTGTTGTTGTATCCACAGAGCTTGACGTATGGCCCGTTTTCAATAAATGGTTACTGAAAATTAAATGAATAAGAAACTAGTGTTTTGTTCAAACAATGCATCTGTGTGTGGCTTTTGCTTCTAAAAAGTCTTCCCTCTCTCATGCTGTGTTTCGGTTAGATGGAGTAATTACCGCCACACGTGTGCTCCTCTCCTTCTGAGTCTTCATCCAAGTCCTGCTGTAACTGCTCTTGCCTGGTCTGTATCCCACTGTATAGGGCTTCATCACAAAGAGAAAGCACTTCTGCTCCACCTTTAAACTACTTTCAAGTTAGCCTTCAACTCACAGCACGCAGAGAAAAGGAGGCCAACATCTGGACTTTTTTCTTCTTTCCCTTCCTAGCCGTTACAGGATTATGGCAAATGTGGTCAGGCTGTAACTTCTATGTATTGTACTGTAAGCCAATGGAAGGAAAACAGGATCTGTGATCAGTTGTGGCCTTGGAAACTGCCTGGAGGCCTGGGATTTCCCTCCATTGTTGCTCTAGAGGTGACCCAGTCTTGCCTGCCACTGGAGCGCTGTGTGGCAGTGGTCAAAGGTTCCAGATCTACCTGCGCTCATTTCCTCCATCTGTAAAAGGACAATCGCAATTATTTCTTATTTCCAGAAGAAGACGCAGAAAGAATGACCGCAGAATATCTTATGCCCAGTGAGAAATATTGCTGCCGGTCGTACAAAGCAGTGGGCATTGACTCAGTACCTAACATTCTGTTCTAAATGCAGGTATCACAATAAACAAATGTTAGTCTTGGAGGGTGGGTCAGTATTACTGGCAAACAGTAAAAAGTAGGCGGGGCTTGAAAAGCGCTCCTACTCTGTCTACAGCAAGCAAAATTTGTAAAAAGAAAAGTTTCTGCAGATTTGCTTTGGCATTTAATTACGTTAGCATTGGGCTGCTCCTGGATGAAGCAGAGGGAAGAGAAAACTGACCTGATTTTGCCCTCCCCACCCTCCCTTCTCTGCTTTCCCTCCCCCAGGGTGTCTTTGGAATTATACTCCATTATAAACCTGGTTCTGGTTTAGCTGCAAAGCCAACAAAAGGGTTGTAAAATTAAAGAATGCTGAGTTTTCAATTCAGAATTCATTCATTCATTTAAAAAAAAAATGGATCATGCACCTGCTATGTATGCAAAAAGTGGAAGTGCAAAAATAAATTAGGCCTTCTGGGGGTGGGGGGGCTACTGTTTTAGCAGATGACACATTCATTAAGCAACAATTTCTGTGATTAAATTTTCAACTACAATCGTGGTAAGAGCCTTGAAGGAGAAGAGCCAGGTGGTGTGAGAAGATTGGAGTCCTGACTTCGTCCATCCTGTCAAGGTGAACTTTCGTTCTGAAATACAGGTAGGGTTTCATGCATGAAGGGGGTTGGGGAGTGTTTTAGGCAGAGGGAACAGCAGGTATCAATGCGCTGAGGCAGGAGGAACCTGGTGTGGTCAAGAGAAAGAGCAGTGAGGAAGGGAGTGATGGGCCCAGAGGGCTCCCCAGTGAGGAGCTAAGAAAGCATCAGGACCCACGGTCCGCCTAGGGTCTCCCTGACTATTACTGACTGAATGTTCCTCTCCGTTCATTTACCTGACACTTCCATATTTAACACCAACCTGTTATGTGAATCCCCCCAAACTTGTGACTTTCTTGGGGGCCATTAGTAGATAGACACATTGCTCTATTCCTGTCTGGAGGATCCCGGTGCTGAGTCATCTGCTGTAGTAGCAGACAAGGAGCAGCAGGGGGCGGAAAGCATTCCCTTGTGTTCGCTTTGGGAGATGGCTAGCACCATGGTGAAGACCTTGCTACCTATCGTGTTGAATGAGGACTGAGCAGATGTGGCTGCTACCTGGGTTGGAGGCCACAGCCTCTCTCATCTTCACTGAGCGTTACAAAAGCAAACAGCACTTAGTTTATTAGGTGTGATTTAATCCACTCTGAATTAAACCAGGAAGCATTACTAATCTGTCTTAATGAAGCTGTGACAGTCACATGATGGTTTTAAAAAAAAAAAAGGCCATTTGAGAGGATACTTCTCTAAACCTGGTAGCAGGAAGCGAGAAATGTCATTTTCCACTCTCTTTCAGGATTGCTTGAAACTGGAATGATAGCTGAGAAGAGACCCTAAGAGAGGGTCTGTTGTATGGACCATTGTTGTTGGAGAGTTGTTAATGCTATTAATAGGAAGATAAGGCACCTTCCTCCTGAATGAAGTCAGATGCAGTCTCATCAGGTTTATGCTAAACTTCTGGCGGCTAGGTTTCCAACCCATGATAAATAATGATACCTCTGGGGAACACAGGAAAACAGACAAGGCTACTCATTACTACAAATTGGTCATGGACTGCGTGGTATTAACCTCACGCTGCTCGTGTCTTTCTGATTGCTGCAGGTGGAAGTCTCACGCTTGCCACGAGTCAGATCAGATAATTAGCAGATGTCACCAGTGCCAATCTGCTGATGTTTAAAAATGGAACGAGTGAATCAGCAAACTATTTAGGAAGGTAAAGCTGTGCCAATCATTCTGTCATCAAAAGCCCTGTACGGACAGTGTGGTCTGTGTGTCATCAGCATTCCTCAGCATGACCATGAGAAAGAAAAGGGAAGCCTATAGTTCAAGCATAACTATGACCATTGACTGCGTTTATAAATACCATGTTATGGAGGTATAAACAAATTTCAAAGCAATATTTAAAATGAGTCACTCGGGCAATGCTTCCCTGTTACTCTCATCATGGGTTATTCAGCAAATGGCACTGTTGAAAGTGAGGTAGGATCTCTTTTTTCTGGAAGCACACACTTAAAATAGAATACAAATATGCGTGAGTCTAAGAAACATGTAACGAATGAATATACATGAAACCAATAGAGAAAGTCCAAACACAGGCACAGTTAAAATAAGAAAGGATGGCTTGATTTAGGGGAAGTTAATGGCCATACTCTCCATGTGACAGGCACTGTGCTGGGTGCCTTGGAGCCCTACTACACGTATACTTCAAAGCAACCCTGTACAGCTGTACAATCATCTCCATCTTTTTGACAGACTTGGGGGAGTGGAGGAGTTTGCGTAGCAAGCAGCAGGCTCAGATGTGGAGACAGATCTTGTCTGACTCTACCATGGACCCTTGTTGATGTTGATCCCCCAGCATCTCGCTCCTCTTGTATCAGCATACTTCTTTCCTTTGGGGCGTTTGGCTTCTCGTCCATTGTAGGTAGATCCAGAGGGAGCCTTTGGCTAGAATCTTTCTGTGGCAAGGATCTGAAGGGAAGGTCTTCTAGGATCTAAGGCTGGTCAACTAGACTTTCTCTCTTCAATAGTGAGGTAAGGAGGGAAGAAACTGTCCCTGCCAGGAGTCCCTGTCCTGGTTCCTGTCCCACCTCTACACCTGCTTCTCTAGACTTCCCTTGGTCTGATGTGTCGTGCTCACCAGTATCCATACAATAAGCTGAACCAGAGCTGTATTTCAAATACTGAAATAAATTCACAAGTAAAACATCAGGTAGATGTCCTTTTCATAAATAGAACAATATGCAGATCAAAACAACATTGATCTTTACTTTCATTGGGATCCTTATTATTACATGAATTCAATGTATGGACTTTGTAACATCTATGTAATAATAGCTCATCTTCTACGTAGATTAGAACTGTTTTCTTAGACTATCATTTGCACTGTTTTCTAGCAAGACCCCTTCCCTTTGTAAATCAAAAGTAAACTCCAGCTTTTGTATTCAGATTAGGCCAATTCAGAATTAGGCCAATTCAGTAACTGGTTTTACACTAGTCCTTATCAGGGGCCATGAGCTATGCTAAACTCTTTACAAAGAGTAATTGTGCATAGTATATGTTATTATTCCCATCTCACACATGAAGAAGCCAAGGCTTGGAGAAGCTAAGTGACTTTCAAATAGTAACATATCTAAGAAACCATGAAACAGACCCTTGAACCTGGCCTGTCCGAGCCCAGGACTTCACATACTCCTGCAAGGTTAGTCTGCTCTCGTACTCTGTGGAAAGCTGCCATTTCTGCTCCCCACTCGAACCCTTCAAGGTGGCCTTCATTGTCCCTAGTCACAGACCAGAAAATTAGGAATAAGAGAAGTGCTTCGCTGCGGTTCACGAAGATAAGAACTGATTCAGTTTGCCTTGGAGAGGTCTCTGCCACTCTGAACAATATTGAAAATTAATCACTTGAGCAAAGCTTCCCTGTTACTGCCACTGAGCTACTCCCCGGGAGGTTTCGTGGTATGCAGATTAAGTAAAAAGCACAGTCATAGCATGCTTATAAAATGATTCCAATCCTCCAAGTGTATTGCACAGTTCCAAGAACCAGGGCACTTTTATAAACCAGCTGGATTCTTTTAAACCAGTAGGACTCTATAGTGGATAGATTAATCCATTTGTGCTGAGTCACTGGAGCCAACCCATTTAAACATCAGTTTTCATCTAGTCATCTTTGGCAAAATACAGAATTCTGGAGTGAAAAGGGTATTAAGAGATGACTTAGTTCATGATTTTGTTTGTTTGTTTGTTTTTAATCCCAGTGGGGAATTAAAGGACCAAACAGGTTGGGAGACTTGCCCCAGGGACCAGAGGTTCTGAGTTGCAAGCTGGGAAAACAAGGGTACCTGTCTCTAGATTCTCAGGTGAGCGTTCTTTCCACAACAATGTATTTCCTCCCCTGGGTACTATTTAAAGTTACAGCACAAACTAACTTAAGAACAAGTCAGGAGCCTGATCAGCTAATCAAGTTTCCTCAAGTTTCAGTTCTTTCAAAAGCACTTTTTATGCCAGGGCATTTGTCTCCGGAGCAGCTTCTAAGTCCACAGATGAGATGATGTTTAGGGTTGCCTCGTTTGGAGCGTGACTCCTTCACAGTTAATGGAATTTTAGCAGATGATAAGATAGCATGTTGGTGGTGGGGGGAAGACATGTGGCTGCCCACTCATGCTTCTACCTCTCAGCATTCTTTCATTTACAAGGTATTCCCCTGGTGCTCAACTCCCTAAGGGATCCATCACCCCCTCTCCCCCCAACTCTTCCTGCTCAATAACCTTGAGGAGACTTTGATTGGCAGTTTGCTTCGGTGTTCCCATACAGTATGTGGAGCTCCCACTTCCGCCCCTAAAATACACTTCCTCAGCCCCCGTGTTCCACGGATCTCATTTCCCATTCAGCTTACTCACATTGCGTTGGGAGTTTCCTCAGTCGCTAAAGGACCCTGTCTTTGTTCTTTTCCTTGTATAACATATGGCACTGTGACAATCAAATGCTGAGGATGGAGGGAAAGGAGCATGACACGAGGCCAGAAGACAGACTCAGCATCAAAATTCAGTCTTTTTATTAAAAAAAAAAAAAAAAAAAAAAAAAAAAGGAATGCTGTTAAATATATCAGGTGAAAGGAAAGAAAGACTGCACGCCATTTTCTCCGGAGCATTCCTTCCAAAGTGGGAGCCTGTGAAGTGCAGGATGGATGGGGACTTGGACTTACCAGCTGGGGCTGCATGTGCTCCTTAGACCAGTGACACAGGTGCAGCAGCTGAATGGGGAGCTCCCCAGGTGAGGGTCCACTGGCGGGAATTTGCTGATGCTGTAACATAGACAGTTCTAAGTGTCTAGTCTGGCATTCTTCTCCCTCCTTCCCTGCCCAGTTCTGATGAACATCCAGTCCTTTGACTGTTCTGGCTCTTCCTCCACACTGTTCCTAACCATCACACAGGAGATACCATGGTTAGATGGCACTGGCCTGCTCCTGAGTAGGACAGCCTCAGGCTTTAAGCCCAGCCTGCGAGAAGCTTAGAATTGGAATTTTGGGATGATGACTTTTGCCCAGATGCTTCCCAATAGCATTCACCAGAGACTGGACACAACTGATTTGCAACTTAGCTCCGGGATCGAAAGTTACTTGGGTTTCCATATTGACATTGGATCCCAGGGCCCGTGTTGAGCCAAGAATTCTGAAACTGGGTTTTGGGGGCTGACTTGGTTCTCTGAGGCCTTCTAAGGACCTTGAATCTGGGAGCTCAGCTTCAAAGAGTAGCCCTTGGAGGGGTCTAAATTCAGTGGTGAGAGAGGGGGCCATGCTTGTCATGCCAGTTGATGTGGGACTGATTGTTAAGTGTCCAGATGTTTTCTTAATGCCTGGGGTAAAGAGCCTGTGAGATCAGGTTACAGACAAGATGTAAAGGAACTCATCCAAGTTCACGTAGCAAGGGAATAGCAAAGATGCAGATGATGCCACATTCAAGCTTCTCGCATGACAGCACATTCGTTCCATGGATTTCCAAAAATAAGTGTAAATAAGCCAACTCTGTTCTCAACATGAAAATATTAACCTTTTCACATGAATAGGCCTTGTATCCCCAATTAGGTTCCTGTCAGGTCCTAAATCTAATATTGTATTCTCTTGTTGCAAACAAGAAGTATTTTCTCCAGAAATGCTGATATTATAACGGCAAAGTGGTTTCAAGGATATGTTTTCAGCACTGTCCACCTTGTAACTTGTTCTCCATTTTTCAACTTCAAAAAATTACCATGTCAGTACCTGCTCATTGCAAAAAGACATGGTATGTAAAATAATTGCCTCCCTATCTCAGCTCCACTCCATTTGTTCAAAATAATCAATTGTCCGTTAAGCAGTCTTCCACATCTATTTCCATGTTCATCCAAGCGTAGTCAGATGTACGGAGAGATAGTCTTTCGCTTTCTTATTTTTAAAGCAAGAAAAATAGCATTGTTATCCCATATGCAGTCCTCAGTGTCTTTGTTTACACCCTGTGATGTATATCACACATATTTTCCCAAGTTAGTAAATATAAGTTTATCCATTCTTGCTCAGAGAATTCTTTTAGCTACTAGGTGAGTAATAGTTCCTCTAATGAGTGAATTGAAATTTACGCAATTATTCCCATATTCAAAGATGTGCAAGTTCCCACAGTCTTCTAAATAACTTCCAGTTTGATCCACATGCTGTGTGACCTCTTCACACTTCCATGCCTGCTTTTACACCTAGGGTCAATTCATTGTCTAAAATACGGTCATTTACTCTTTGGGCAAACACCTCCTAAACTCTAGGGAATTTGTTTTCTGTGAATTAAAATCACCACATTAAGATATCTCTTCTATTCCGTAACTAAGGTCAGAGAATGTCTTTTTCGTACACTAAGATCTTTTAGGTAATGTGTAGTATACAGAGTATATGAAAATGGAAAACTCTGAGTTTACAAGGGAATCATACATCTTGTGTGATCGTTTCATGTGTTTGGAGTGTATGATTTCCATTCCACTTTACTTGCAACAACAACAAGGATTTGAGGCTGTTTTTGGTTTTCTTGGCTTTTCAGAATTGTTAAGCTGTCAAAAAACGTTAAGCTGTGTGAGAAAGAAACTAAGCTCAAGTTTTTCTAGTTCTCTAATGCATCCCTAGCACAGAGCATGGTGTCTGATGTGCATAGCAGGGGCTGTATCTATATTAGTTGAGTGAATGAAAATCCGCTCAGAAATTTCGCATAGTCTGAAACTCACTGTGTTTTGTCAGGAACAATTCATGTCCTAATCCACATTGTAGTTCTCCTCTTCTTAATGACCACAGGGGTCTTAGTTGCCTGAGCTCAATTAACCCCTGACTCAACTGGAAGTCTCCTGGGGACTGACCACAAGTGAGCCGGAAGCAGAGGCACACATTCAGATACCAGCTGAGAATACAACTTCCAGAATAATCTAGAGGGGTAGGTGGTTTAAAAGCTGAAGCTCTCAGGGTATCATTAGTTTCAAGGCCGTAAACATAGGCTTCTGTTGGTTAAATCAAGCATGATGTAGTGGAGTACTATGCTGCCATTAAAAATGATGTGTGAGAACACGGAGTGGCATGAGCAAACAGAATATGCAGTTTCGTGGAGAGTATGATCCCATTTTGGTTACAGAAAATAAGTAGGTGTCTAGTGTAAAGATATAAAACCTGAGGATGTAGGCTAAAATGTTGATGGTATTTCTAGATGGAAGTGATTGAAAGTTCTAAGAAGTTTTTCTTCTCTTTGCTTATCTTTCTGTCAAAAAATTTGTAGAAGAAAAACAAGCCCTGGAAAAAACTGTTGCCGCATCACTCTTATTTGCCATCTTATGAAATCATAGCAGTTGTTTTCTTTTACCTAAAATGCTTTTGACAAAATAATGCTTGGGAAAGAAAGACGGAGGAGTGATCTATGTCCCCAAACCCGGAGGACTGGCAAGTAAGATTCTGATTACTAAAGGAACTGGTAAACAGGCCAGGTAAAATTTCCCTCCACAGAAATGTTGATAACTGTGATCTAACTTGTTATTATGCTAGTAAGTTCTAGTTGCAGAAAAATAGGTGTCATTAGAAGAGTATTTCACAATTGTGAAGTAGTTTCCTTCAAAAAACTGACAGGTTTTGGGGAGAAACATCTTATTTGCTTAGAAATCTCCCACTGGCACAAAGGAGCGCTATGCAGAGCCCACAAATATATTTTGCAGTGATTTGAGATTACATGTGTCTCAAGCGGGATGAGTATACTTGACGCTAAGTGGCATTCCCCGGACCAGCCACCAGGTCCTTGTATTGCTTCAGTATCCACTGTCCTCACTGTTTGCACGAGTAACCAAACCTTGAGTTGTTCCTTTCTTCCTGGTCCTTACGTGCTGGGAAATGTTATATCCTGGAACATCTGGTTTGGCTTTAAGTGTTAGATTAGCCCTAAATGGTGACACTTTATTGGAGAGGGCAGGAGAGCAGCTAGGAAGAATGTTCTGTGCTTCTGCAGCTCTTGCTTCGGTGACCAAATTCAGTTAAAGGCTTGGTGAACATCCATGCCTCTGGTCTCGTCCTGGCACACGGACATAGCACAGTTCTGGCACAGGAGAGCTTCTCAGTCAGTATTTGTTAAATGAATACATTTGCTGTAGAGATGTTTCATATAATATCACATTGCCAATTCAGACTTCCAGTCTCCCCTAGCCTATTTGCTTCATGCAAATGCACTAAAATTGAGCCACTTCTTTGGGTGGTTCCTGGAGAATTCTGCCTAGAAAGGTTTCAAGTTTTTCTTGATCTCCTTAATTCTGTTAGCAAAATAAAAATGAATTAACCCAAGTCAACACAACACACATGCACATGAACTTTTGCAGTTAAACAATTTTCCAACATTATAATTCTTATAAAAAGGCAGACACACACACACACACATTAAGTAGCGCTTAGACATAAATAGCAGAACTCTAGAGTCTGTGATAATCTCTCAGTTTATTGGGAGATTTTTATAATGTCTGAACTCACTAAAATAATTCTCTTTGTTCTCCTCCTCCTCCTCTACTTTCTCACTCTTTCAAAACAACTAATAAATAGAACTATACTTAGAGAAGGTGGGAAAAGGAGACAAGTAGAAATGTTCTATTATTAAGCATCTGTTGTATGCCAAGCATCATGGCAGGCATTTTAATGTAAGTACATTAATAATGTTTCTTTTAATCCTCACAAAACCCTTTACCAACACTATTTAGTAACACTATTTTATGCCTCAGGGAACAGAATAAAAGAGGAGAGGAGACTTGCATAAACTCAATCAGCTATGAAATGAGCTAGCCAGGGACCCAAGTCCTTTCGTCTTAAAAGCTTGAAGTCTTCACTATGCCAATGATGTAGACATCTTCCTGCTCCCTAAGTGTGGTCTCCTTGGAAGATTCTTGGTGACTCAAAAGCCTCATTTAACCAGTGCTTTCCTTAGCCTCTTCCTCCTCTCTGTCCGTGGTGTCTAATTTTGAGCAAGTGGCCCTGGAGCTTGAGCAATAAAATCCTGTGGTACGGGAGGCCACATGGGTTGATGAAACCCTTGTCTGGGTCAGTGTCTCACTTGGTTCCCTTCCTCTTTTCACTTTCAGGTCCCAGCCCGTGTCTGTGTCCTTTGCATAAGGAACAGGTGGCCTCCCACGCTCCCATAGGATGATAGTGCACTGTGTTTATGGTAGTTCGTCTCATGATGTACAGTACATTTTTTATGGCACCAAGGATCAGCAGGAACTTGAGTTCTGTACATAGAGGAGCAAGATCTCTCCCACGAGGGCTGGCACACTCTGGGCATTTCCTTTAGTCTGGTGGCATTTTTATGTGTGTTCCTAACAGATGTCCTAGGTTTAGATAACTTGTTTATTTTTCAATTGAACTTCCTAATTGTTCTTCTGGTACAAATGAATCTGGATGAGATGATGATGTCAGGGTACATCGGGCTATTCTTTTATGCCTTTTTTGCCAATATATTATGAACTTTTACCCATCTATTTACTGGAGAGCTAAGATGGTGGTACTTACTGATATATTCACTGGGTGTCTGCAAAAATATACAGTGTTTCTGCTTTTTTATGTTCCTGATACTCAGAGGCCCCACAATCTGAAAAGGGAAATGTGACCTCTCTCATGGCTCATGACCATCTTCATCTTCATCTTGTTTTAGTCAAACAAACTGTGGACCTCAGGGCCATTCTTTCATGGGTAAAGAGGGTGCAGTCCTATTTTTTCTATTGTATCCACATTTACATAGGGATGTTACAGAACTGATATTGTGCAGCATATGCTCTTCTGTACCTTACATTACTCACTTAAATAAATAAAATAAATTAAATTAATTTAATAAAATAAAATAAATATTTTATTTTTTAATTTTATTTATTTATTTTAAAAATAAAATAAATTAAAATTTTTTAAAAATGTGGAATGCTTCACGAATTTGCTTGTTGTCTTTGCACAGGGGCCATCCTAATCCTGTTGGTATTGTTCTAATTTAGTATATGTGCTAGAGAAACAAGCACCTCAATACATTTTATAACTATTTCCCCCATCTCAATATTTCCCCAGAGCACAATTCTTTTAGGCTGTGTACTATTCCCTCTCAGGATATGACAATTTATTTAACGAATCTCCTATCATTAGAAATTGTTTCCAATTTCTCCTCATTTAAAAAAAACGCTAGAGCTAAATTTTTGTGTGTGGATTGTTTTACATCGCCATTTTGATTATAAATTTTTATAAGTATGGAATTGCTGGGTAAGGGGTCCACACTTTTGAGATTCTGAGATATTGTGAAAAGTGTGATTACGTCAGCTTTTACTCTCTCCACCAGTTTTATTTCCCTTCCATCCATGTTGACCTCATATCCGAGCACATGATTTGGGCTCATTCGAAGCTGGGAACATTTCGTGCTCATTTTCTCCACTCTGCTGAACACCTACTTCTGTAACTTCCCCCAAACAAGCTTTTGTGGAGTCATAATGACTATGTGTCTTTCATTTCATTACTAAATATCTGTACTGAAAGTTAGATGATCCTATCAGTGTCAAATGAATTGTTTACAGCTCTTTGGGAAGCCTGGTAACATGCTAGAGGGATACTATGGTTGTTTGTAGATAAGTTTTCTCCTCCAAATAATTTTATTCTTCTATAGCACGAATGCTGTACTCTTCTTCAGATAAAGTGAATTAAACAAGACATACAGTATTATGTTTTGGGATATATATATATGTATATATATAGATATAGATACACACACACACATGCATACATACACTCAGGATTCATCAGTAATGGTTTTAGACTTGTTTTTTTCATCAGGAAATATATTGTATCGATCTTACTAAACCCATCCATCAGCTGGGATGCCTCTGCCTTTAAGTACAATACCAAGTCATTTCTTTGTACTGGAATTCTTGTCTCTCCTTTATTTCTTGGCCAGGTTAAAGAAATTCAGATAATATTGGTATTGGGAATGTAGTTAGACAAGTGTACCCAGGCACCGGGTTACTATAAAAACATAGGTGTTTGGCATCCGACTAAAAAAGTAAGTCTTCTCATTTGGTGCATACACAATGTTCTGAATGGCTATTATGATTAATTAACTTTTCCATGTTGATGTAGGAAGTTTTACTAGCTCTTAGAAAACTAGCTCTGACTAGCTTTTAGTCTGATCACATACAGAGAACAAGTGAAGTGAAAATGGAAAAAGCCAAGCAACTAATCTTTTAAGGACACACAGTGATTTTTTTTTTTAAGGCATCTCGATCTAGTTAATACATTGTTACTTCTCTTCCTGAATGGGATATTATTCTGTATGGGAATTGCGAATATACATTTGAATATTAACTTTTCAAGTGCTATATTTGCTACTGTTTGTTCATCTGGTTCAATCTCTGCTACAAATAATCCTTTTTTGAACTCTTCCTGGAGGTCTGGCTTGGGAGTTCTTCAACTTTAGCTGTGCCATTGTGTTAGGGGAGAACCTAACCTCACAGGACTTGATTTTTCACTCAGTTAAAAACTCAGTTCTACCTACGCAATGGGGTTTAATGCTAGTGGACCGAGGGGGAGTTTCACAAAGATAAACACTTCAATTTTGTAAGCACAAACCAACAATACGTTTGTTATCCAATTCTCACGACACTGTTGCAACTGTTTGACAGATGGTAAAATAGGCTTAACGAGGCTAAGTCTCTAACTCAAGGTCACGCAACTAGGAGGTGGCAATTGGGATATTGCAGTCCGACTCCTTGTAACTCCAAAGCTGCGTCCATTCCACCACGGGACACTTCTGAACCTTTTCTCACAACCATTTATGCTGTTGTTCTATGAGAGGCCATGGAAGAAATCTCGGGTAAACAAGAGAATGCAGCGCTCCTCTCTCATAGTCATTTCACCCTATGTTTCTGAAAGTACTTCCTTGCCAAGAAGTGGCAGCCTTCAGCAGCACACCTGATTCTCCCCCTTTCAAACCTAATTTGAAGAAGAAGCAGAGCCTGAATGTAGGGTAATTTTGCTTTTCATTCCACACAGGTACTTTTTGCCAATATCCCTTAAGTACAAGACATAGAAAAGTGAGAAACTTGAGGAAAATTAAAAATAGCACAAACATTCATGCTCACATATATGTACCTCCTCAGCACACATGGAAAACACATTTGTCTCGTGTGGCACCATCAGTGGTCGCAAGGACAATGAATAAAAGTGGTCTGTTTTTAAATTCAGACACTCTAAAATTTACCCATGGCTTGTTAGGAATGTTGGAAACATGATGTGTCCTTGTGGGTTGAACAATGGCAAAAACATACGGGCATTCAAAAGAGTATTTCTTTAGCCATGGACTCTCTTTAATATTCTGGGCAAATTGCTCATTTTTCTATATTTTAAAATAGTTTTGGGAAACATTACAAAGACTATTTTTAAGTTAAATATTACTGTCAGGAATATATTTCTTGTAGCTGCTGGTACTTGGTTGCATGTCCCCAGCAAGAGAGATTTCAGATACAGTACTTCCTAAATGGGTCCTGATGGGCTAATACTCCAAGTTTTCCCGAGATAACAGTGTTTACTCTGTGCTAAGCAGAGGGCTAAATACTTTCGTTTTCACACAACACCCCTTTGAGACAGATAATATTATTGTACTCAAGTTTCAGATGAGCCAACTGAGACCCAAAGGAGGTCAAGGGACTTGCTCACTAGTGTGGAAGGGAAATCGTGGAACTGGGGTTCAAACCCTGGTGGTGGGAGGGTCAGCATCCGGGTACTTAAATGTCAGGCTACACAGCTCAGGGACAGCCAGGCTACTGTCTGGGAAGTTGATTTTTCAGTGAATAGTGGTTCAAAGTGACAGAAAGGTTCTAACCAAGGCTTTATAGATCACCTTCAGCAATACATTGAGAGCATAATGACCAAAGGAATAAAAAAAGAAGAACCCTGCTTAGGATCCAGGCCTGAGCTGAGGACAGTGAACTCCTGAAGACCGACTAGGATTGAGAGGCCCTCTGAGGAACCATTTCTGGCACACAGCCAAGGAAAAAGATTGGGGGGGGGGGTCTCTAGCTGGAAAATTGCTTCAGGCTTCCTGAAAGGTTCACATTGTGAGAAGGATGACTTTTGGACACCATTCTGTCCTTGGAGTCCATGCCTAGGGTTTCAAATGATTCTTGACTTTGGCTTCTGGCAGAGGCAAAGCTGAGCAGCAAACTCTCTTTCCCCCCAGCAGGGATCTTTCCCACACACCGTCCTGCCATATGGGGGCACACCCACGTGGTGCTCCAGAGTTTTTCCCTTTAAAAACATGCAGGGGTTCAAGGTTCCTTGGTCTTGCCTGGCCTGTCCCCTGGGTGGGGCTGTTTGCTTCTCAAAGCAAAATGGCTGCTATCTTTAGGAAGCTCATCTCAGGCAGGCAAAGATCCTTTATTTAGAGGCTGATCATTAAGGCCATAATTGGATCAGGTCTGTGTGCCAGTCACCCTGACATATTTATAGGGTGTGATTTCCCCAGGTCTGTCCCCTTCCATTGTCCGGGTCACAGGGAAAGTAAGAGAAAAGGAGATTACCTTGTGGGATATTCCTTAGTGGTGATTTGCCCACTATACATTTTAGCATCGGCTAGGATGTGGAGTCTTCACCAAAAAAAAAAAGGAAGAAAATAAAAAGTAGAATTTGTGTGGGGATCAAGTACAGTCAGTCCTTTCTGGTTTGCTATTTCTTCTGTGCTAATTTAAGGATTCTCTGGATTATGTATGTGCTTTTTTTTAAATTTATTTTGTTTTAATCCAAGGTTTGTTTCAGTTTGTGGCTATTTTTTATTTTATTGTTTTATTATTTCTTTCATAGGATTATTTTTACTTAGAAGAACCACCATGGACAAAGATTCTTTATAATAAGTTTTGTGTCGGGATTAGTACAACTCAGAAAACTTGACCTAGATCCTACCTACTCCCAGACACTGAGCCGTAGGACCCAGGATGAGTCACATAACTTTTGCATTTGTAAAATGTGTTGTGTTATATCAATGTTTTCCAGCATGTCTTGGAAATCCCAGTTACCTGGGAAGTGTTTTAAAATGAGATGCCTGTTACAGAGCGGAGGTGGGGTGGGGGGTTAGAGGTTTTGCAAGATGATGGAATTATTCTATATCTCGGTTATGATGATGATTGCATGGCTGCATGTGTTTATCAAATTCTGAAAATTTCACATTAAGAAGCATGAATTTTACACTCTGTGGGTTATTTTTATTTTGAAGTTTAAAAATAAACTCTTAAATTCCCTGAGTATTAACATATTTAAAAACAATGCTTGGGCTCCACCCTGAACCAACTACTTACTGAAGGTTATCTCTTCCTCTAACCATCTCTGTGCTTGTGAATCTAATGGGAACCAACAGACTGGTCCTGCTATTATGATCCCAGGTTCAGGTGTTTGTCAGCTCTAGTCGTGACGTCAGGAGTAACCTCAGTGACAGAGCAGCGCGGGTGCCTGCAGCCCTAGCATGTCTGGACAGGCCACTTAAATCACATGGGTAATGGAGGAAAAAACATGTGGCTAAGCTCTGTTTAATACTCAATTAGAGCATCCTTTGTGATCACTGAGCCGATAACGTGAGAACAGCCAACTTCCGATCCCATATTAGAAGTCAGTGTCAAGATAGAGGATCTTGAACTTAGACCTGTGTATTAATGAAAACTATTGATTTTTTTCATAGCATTCAAAGAAACAATGCTCTGGAATGAGTCTGACACCAATCACAGGCAGTAAGTGTCCAGCAGAAAAAGGACTTGCCAAGTTGAACGATGTGGATTTTAAGAGAGAAGAGAATATATCATTAGGGCTGACTGATATTTTAAGCCCCATGTCAGCCTCTGAGAGGATTCCACCCTGATATTAAATATATATATATATATATATATATATATATATATATATATGAAACCCTTTGAATTAAAAGCCTTTACTGATAGCATTGGGAATACACTAGACTATGAGCAGGAAAATGAAATGTTGAA